>NC_071388.1:141106935-141424485 GCF_022682495.2 Desmodus rotundus
CAGCTTAGCCACAATTTGAACATCAAAGTCAGTGACTATTTTTAAAGGCTGAAAAATACCAAGTGGTGAAGGGATTCATCTGGCTAAAAATAAGTAAATAAAAATTAAATAAAGAAAGGAAAAAAAACCAGAAAAGATTAATTGTGACTAATGGAAGTTATATCCTTCTTTATTTATTCTATTCATTCTCCTTTCCTCATACCTTTTGAAAAGTTCTATGAGGCCAAGTGATGCTGTCAAAATATAACCTTTATCAGACCACATGAGACTATAATTAGCTTCCCTTGGTTTGGAGTCATTTCATCTGCTCAAAAATGCTAATTTTAAAACCAAGGTGCAGATATCAGGTTGAATTTGTTTTTGTTTGCTTCTGTGCTGCTGACCCAGAAAGCCCTGATCTATGTTATTAAACAGCATTATTCTATAATTCGGTCACCGGAGTTCCAGAAGCTGTAGTGCTTACTTGTCATTTGCTGGGGACCTCTCTGAGCATGTAGACAATTGAAAACCATGAGATGGATATTCTCTGTAAAGGAATGTTTTATCACCTTTTCTTATGGTGGCCAACAAGGTGAGTGCTCAGAAAATACTTAGTGAGTCAGTGAAAGTTGTCTTGTCTTGTTCTAAAATCATTTCGTAAGCAAGAACTGTATCTTGTAAATATTTTTTCTATTCCAGCACGCAGTACAGCCACAGGTTCATAACAGGTAGTCAATCAAGCTTTTAGGAAAACAATCCTCCCCAAAATCATATTATAAACAAATATATAAAACCTGCTAAGCAAATTTATGTGAGCTATCTAAGCAAAAATGTGTCTCTTTGCTTCCATATTCCTTTTTATGCCCAATTGACCCCCACGGACTAATAGCCAACCCCTCCCTCCTTTTATGTTTAATCATATACCATGACTTCCCACTTATACGAGCTTGAATTTGAACGTGGATGTGAACGATTGAAAATTATGACTCATGATGAGCGCCCCCTGCCCCGTTTTGTGCAACCTCACTTGGTGTAAAAAATGCACCCTGCCACCCCTGAAAGGAAATGTGTCAGCCCCAAGACAATAGCGAACCTCCACATACACAGCTGAGAAAATCAATAATCACTTTACATTGGCATTTGACTAGAAGCAAGGCAGCTGTTTTTTGAATCTGATTGTTTTTGGAAAAGATATTGATAAAACAAAGCAAATTATACAGACACTTAAAGTATGCCTGAAACCCCCCAAAGCAATTTTGCTGGTAAGAGAGTAGAAATGCAATAAATATGATCCCACATAAATATATAGCATAATGCATTTGAGTAAGTTACATAGTTATTCAGAGCAGCAGATAATTTCTCAGAGTTTTGTGAGAAAATTAACAAGCTAAATAACTCAGTTATAAGTCTGTGCCACAGGTCCTGGGCAAATATTATTCATCAGTAAGAAGCAGGATTGGGAATTAGGTTTGTCTAAGGAAACCTGGTTCACTGCAAGTTCTATCAGGCAGGCTTGCAAAGAAGGGAAGATACTAAAAACAACCCAACTGCACAGAAAGAGTTGAATAAAAAACTTGGTGGAGAAATAAATACGCCCAGGATGATGGCATTCCTCTTAGATTTTGGAAACAAAATGTTGGTAATTCCCAAATTACTGCAAAATTCAGCTCATGTAAAAACCATAAACTGTGTCATTATCCTTGGTCCCCTGTGACTCCACCAGATCATGCTTTGCTCCTCACCCTTATTCTGTTGGCCAACTGCACCCGCTGCTAACACTCAGCTTCCCCAGAAGTGGCTTACAACACCCCTATACCATTTGCCAGCCCTCCTCTTCCCTCTCTGACTTACCTTTTGGTTCCCTCTCCCTCCTTCAATCTTTCACACACCCCTTCTGCCATGCCAGCCTCCAGATCTCCATCCACCTCTGGTCCCTTGTGGTGGCTCGTTCCTCTGACTAGAACAGTAACAGTCTTCATATTTCCACATGGTTTGCTCCTTCACCTCCTGCTCAGAAAGTATCTTCCTAGTAGACCCTCTCAAATGCTCTCATTTAATATTATAGCTTCAAACTCTCTCCAGCACCCCTCTCTCTCTCTGATTTAAGTCCCATTAAGGTGAGAGCTTCTGCTGAATTTGTTTACTATTATCTTCTCAAGGTCTCAAACTCTACTTGGAGCATAGCAGGCTCTCACTAAGATTATTGAATGACTGAAAAGAGGACTGGATATTACTGTGAAGTTAATTAATTTATTTTAAATCTCAATTGATAGCATATGAAAATAGTTGTTTTCACATGGTTTTAGATAGCAGCACCAAGATAAAATATTGATCACACTTCATCTCTCCAAACATAATAGCAATTGTCAATGTTTCATTGAACAAAGGATTTTATAAACCTATGTCCACTTTATCCATTTGTCAAAATTATTGAGGGGTGGGCAAGAAGAAGAAAAAATATGAAATAAGAATGGCAGATGTTGACAGTTTTTAAGCTGGGAGGCTGGCACGTGGAAGTCCATTATACTATTTGTGTTGTGTAGGTTTGAAACATTTCAATACAAAGATCTTTTAAAAGCCTATATTGAAGTTTCTTTACAAACTGAACTGAGAAATTAGAAAAAAAATTAGCTTATCAATTTTCATGGTAGACTATAAGCTATTTCTTATTTGATATCTTTGTCTATGTGCACATTTTTAAAACTGGGAACTTTCTTCTGAAAATCTGCTCAGAAACACAGCCACTAGAAGTTGAAATTCCCCCAGATAAACTTTAATGGCTTTCCTGTCTTGATTGAAGTCATGAAGCCACCAAGGTATGAGGCCAAACTGTACAGAACGCCATGTTTGGAAAGGAGGGTGCAGATCACAACCTTCAGAGGCAGCAAAGGGATGCCCCTCCAAGCAGGAGTAAATGCAGGTGAAGGCACATTGTACACACTTGCACCAACCTCCCCTTCTGCTTAGAAGAAGACAACAGACCTATTACAACAAACCCAGTTGTGGCAAGCCAGTCCTCCCCCCTCCTCCTGACTCATCTCTCTAAAATACAGCCAATCTACTACTCCAGGAATAGCTAAAATCCTTTACAAATACGGATATTTGGATTAAAAAAAAAAAAAAACCCTTTTGTAATACTAAAATAGTCCTGAAACAAAAGTCAATGTTGGGTTTTTTATCTGCTTTTTCAGATTTCTATAATCTTCAAAATTCAAAAGACATAATTTTATACAAGAAAGTATCAGACAGTATCTGTCTTACAGCAGGGTGATCACTCAACCTTGTTGCTGTGCTTTTATAATTTATTAAATGTACAGAGTGTTTTTCAGGGGCTGGGAGAGGTTCTAGCTTTTAGAGTTAAGGAAAGATATACCTTCTCAAATAACCTAGAGGAATATACTACAGCTCTCGCCTACTGAATATGAAAAAATAAACTGAATTTGGAAGAGATATTAAAGTTTAATGATTCTACTATGACCTCCAATCCATTTGCCTGTCTCGATTCACCAATTCATTGAGGCCCTAACAAGTAAAAACACAATGTCATCCTTAGCCTCACTTAAGCCCCTGATTCCTTGGACAATTACAACATAGCAAATAACTGGAATAAAAACTTTTGAAAAGAACTATTTAAACTAGAGGTTTTTAAGACTGGTGACTAGCAACAGTGTAATGAGTCTGGGTGTGTCTATTGTCCATCTTACATATTTGTTATAAAAAATTACAGAAAAATAGTTTTAAAATGCAAGAAGACTTTAATTCAGCAAAAAGCCTTTCATAATCACCTAACACCCATGAGGATGGCTACTAACCCCACCCCCCAAAAAACACAAAATAACAACTCTTGCTGACAATGTGGAGAAATTGGAACCCTTGTACACCGTTGCTGGGAATGTAAAATGATGCAGCCATAATGGAAAACAGTATCATGTTCTTTAAAAAATGAAATACAGAATTATCATATACTTGCTGGGTCATATAGTAGATACCCAAAAGAATTGAAAGCAGAGTCTTGAAGAGATATTTGTTCACCCATGTTCATAGCAGCATCAGCCAAGGGGAGGAAGCAACCCAAGTGTCC
Organism: Desmodus rotundus; assembly: GCF_022682495.2. NCBI lineage: Eukaryota > Metazoa > Chordata > Mammalia > Chiroptera > Phyllostomidae > Desmodus > Desmodus rotundus. The sequence continues at coordinate 141,110,996 of NC_071388.1, forward strand.
ACACAGATGAGTGAATAAACGAATGTGGTAGATACATACAATAGAATATTCTTCAGCCTTAAAAATGAAAAAAATTCAGACATGCTACAACAAGGATGAAACTTGAGGACATTATGCTAAGTATGTGAGTCACCAACACACACACACACACACACACACAATATGATTCCACTTATCTGAGGTACCTGGAAGAGTAAAATTCACAGAGACAGAAAGTGGAATGCTGGTTGTCAGAGGTTTGGGGATGGGGAATAGGGAGTGTTGTTTTACTGAGTGTAGAGGTTCATTTTTAAAAGATGAAAAGAGCTCTAGAGATTGGTTGCACAAAAATGTGCATTTACTTTCCACTACTGAACTGCACACTTAAAAATTTCTAAGATGATAAAATTTATGTTGTGTGCATTTTACCACAATTTTTAAGACAAAAAGAAAGTGCTTTTGTTGATCTGGTGGAGCAAAGCCTTTCCCCTCCTATTCTCTGGAGTTTTTTTTTAAATCATTACTGACTGTGGTTGCACAGGTAGCCATGCTTCTGACACTTAAGGCATTCAGATAAATTGCTCCAAGGATCCGGTATAAATCAACTGGGAGCAGTGGAGCATGGCTGCAGACAGCAGAGAAGAATCCATGGCTCGTAGAGCTTGATGAGGTGACACTTTGAAAGATAGGGAGTCCAGGCTTGACTATGTCCAATATCACAAAAGACACTATGTTGAAAAAGTCCAGATCAGAGCTTTCAATTAACATGACAACTGAATGCATACTGTAGCAAGGTCCATCTTATTAAAGGTACCATTCTGGGCAGAAAAGGGTGAATGTCAACACACAATCTCAGGTTAAACAACGCATCAATACAGCAATCTGAGGAGTAATCAGATTACTCCTTCCTGCCATTCACCCATCCCTTAAGCTCTTTGCACACAGATCTAATGAACAGCAACTGAAAACTAAATACTGCAGAATTCTAGAGCCAGAAGAGCTTTCAAAGATAATCTCTCTCAAGGAAAAAAATGAGTTTTGACCTCCATAGCCACCTCCATCATTCAGTATTAGCTGCCTTGAACGTGATCCTGAGAAAACCGCTTAAGCTACCCCTGGGCTCATTGGGAAACCATCACGTGACGGCTTCGCTATGTCTGTCCCAGAACATCCAGAGAGACCAAAACAGAGCTCAGCATAAAACTACCAGTCCAGGGTCTGTTCTGCTGAAGAGCACACTTCCGAAAGATAAAGAGGCAAGCTGGTAAGCTATAAGATGGAATTTGCTTTTATATATCCCTGCCAAGTTCAAGCCCACAAAATAGGAAATAACTTGGGAGTTGGAGGAGAAAAAGGGGTGAGTTGTGGCATAACTTCTTCAATAGATAGAGATAGAATTTCATAAGTGAGGTGGGCTCCTGGATACAGATGAGCTCATCAAAAAGGGGAGAGAAGAAAATCACAGAGGCAGGAGGCCACCATCAGGAAAACAAAAAGAGGCAAGTAAGAGAAAAACATCCATTACAAGATACACTTTTTAAGAACCCAAGAAGACCTTAGAAACTTCCAGTCCAACATATTTGATTTGTTTTTTCATATGATTATTTTTATAGAAGTTGTCTATCTTATCCTTTCTGTTCTTGAACACACTGATCATGTCATTTTAGAGTCTGGGTCTCATAGCTCTAATACTGTGATCACCCATGAATTTACTGTTCTTCAGTTATGTGGGCCTGTCTCCAGGCATCCTAGTTAACTCTTAATTGCCATGTATTGTATATGAAAAATTATGAAGGATATGCTCATTTCCTCCAGGGAGCATTTCCATTTCTGCCCAGAAGCTGCTAGACTAAAGGCAGCCCAATTAGGAGATGAGATGCCTTGAAACTGGATTTTAAAAGGGCTGGTCTATTTCTGCTTTATCCTATGGTCTAGCCTTTCAACAGTCTCCACTCAGGCACTTCCCATGGCCACGCCTCCATAGTGGATTCTGAACTCCAGAGGTTTCTTTTGTTTGTTTGGTTGGTTGATTTTTGGGGGGATGGGTATTTGTTTTTGGTGGTTTTTTGGTCTCCCTAGTCTAAGAGAAAGCCAAACACCCAGGCCTCCACTTTTTACCCAGCCTCTCATCCCTGCTTATAAATCAGCAAAAACCTAGAGGGGGATAGTAGCAGTTACCTCAGTGGGTTTCCCCTTTCCTCTGCCTTGGCCCCTCCGCTCCTGGATGCGTTGGTTGTTTTCTGATTTATTTGACAGTTGTGTGTGTGTGTGTGTGTGTGTGTGTCTGCGTATTTTTTGATACAAAAAAAGTATCATAAAATCGAATAAGACAAAAGGAAATAAACTCACCCATCATCCTATCATCTGATGTATTTAATTTACTATTTTGGTATTTTCTTAAACTTTTTTCTCTTATGTATTTGTGTTGGCCTTTTTACATCATTATAACAAGAGTGTAAATAGAACTTCACATCCCAGGAAAAACTCTAAGGAAAAATATGCAAAATTTTAAAGTATGAATCCCTTCAGAGTTCTTTAGTAAGTGGTGTGAGGAGTTGAATAATCAGTGCAGTTTGTGGCACCAAAGAGCTTATGATCTGTTTAGAAAACCGAAAAAGCCACAAAAGCTTTTCAAGTCCATGTTGAGGCTTATTCTCTAACTACTGGATTTAGCAACAAGTAACATTTTTTTAATTTTTTTCATAAACAAATGGCAAAGGAAGTTCAAACCTAAAAACTGAGTAACTGGTTAAAATTAATATTGCAGAACAACCCAAAAAAAGAAAGAAAGGATCTTTCAGGACTTTGGCTGAAGCTTCCTTTCTTTAAAAATAAATCTATAAAAATTGCTTTCCTCTACCTTTCATTTATTATACCCTCCCAGTAGTAAATATTCTACATGTGCTTCTGAGCCAGCCAGCCAGCTTTTGGCTGACCAATATATCTAGTTAATTTAAGATCAAGCCACCAAGGTACTAAGCTGATCATAAACCTTACTTCTGATGAGCTGTTATCCTCTGAAGTCAATGTGCTAAGGGTAGAATTTTACAGTAGGGATTTTCCACATTTATGTTGTACAAGCAATTATTTGTGGTGTAATACATTATTTTTGCTAGTCCAACTGAGTCAGCACTTGTAGTGCCCATGCTTAACACCTCTTCCCTCTGAGGTTTCAGATTCATGCTTGTCCTAAAATCAAGGCAGGCCAGCATGATGCCCTAGAAGTCACTCTTCAGACCAGAGAGAGCCAGGAAAAACGCATGACATTTCTCACTCATTTGCAGCCAGACCTGGTGAGTAGCTGTCTTTAAAGGGCTACCCACCCCCGCCCCCCAGGGTAGTTAAACTGCTTAGCCAACAAACCTGTGAAGCATATCCTGGGTATTATAACCTGGCTAGTATGCATGAATCTAAGGATTTTTCAAAAGCAAAGTGTAAAATTATTTGCTTTAAAGCAAATATTACTTGTCCTTCTGAGTAAAGTGACTCAGCTATTTGCATACCCAAACTGAAATTTCTTTAAAGGTGTAATTTAAAGCTTATGTTTTAAAGAAAATACTTTTAATAATACCTTGAGTTTTATACTAGCTATTATGTTCAACATAAACAAATGAAGAAGCCCATTAAGATAAACAAATGATTTTAAATGAACCTGGGAGATGTTTCGGTTAAGTCACAGAAGAATATGTTTGCAAGAAGTAACACGTCTTTACTCTTTTTTGTACAGTTCCTAGATCTCTTCAAAATGACTGTAAACATTCCCTTTGACACTCATAAGCCCATGTTCCAAGATGTTTAGGGGGTGGAGGGATGGAGCAAAAATGTAAAAAGACTCGTGAACACGGACAACAGTGTGGTGATTGCGGCGGGTGGGGAGCAGTATGAGGGAACTAAATGGCAATGGAAGAGAAATACAATAAAAAAATCTGTGATTCAAAATAAAATAATAAATGCGTAAAAAAAATTATTGTAAGTAGCCTTTTGGCACTCATAGGTACATGTTGCAAGATGTTCATAAATTCCCAAAATTTTAATCAGAATTATTTTTGATACCTTCTGGTTCTCTTCCAATTCAATGTCTCAAGAGCCACACATTTCCTAGGCAGATCTTTACATTACTCAAGATTGGCCCTCTCACTCATGACCACACTCAAACACACACATACACGTGACTATTGTGTGTAAAATTTGCAAGCACTACAAAGCTTTAAAACTATAAAAAACTAAGCAGTTAGGCAGCTGCCTCAGCTCACCAGAAAACAGATGTTGGGCTGTCACCTACTGTCCTTCACCAGCTGCAATTCACACCTTTTTAAAACTGCAACAAAGTATAGATCATGGACCTTGAAACCCAAGAGAAATCAAACTGCCAAAGTCAAAGTTTTTAAAAACAATGGTCAATTGCTGCTGACTACCTGATAATGATGCCAAGCTCACAGTGTGGTTTGTAAACATTTGGGGAAGCTTTGAAAAGATACCAAAGGACTCTGATAATTTAAAATGGAAATAGTTAATATTCAGGAAACAATATCATGGAATTATCAATAGGTTCACTTTAAAAAATGGCTGGTGCAAGTACAGAGGATCAGCTAAATCAAATTGACTTTTCCTTGCACAGGCTGTACCTTTGTGGGATCACTGAAGGTAGGCGGCAAAAGTCCCTTTCAACCTACCCATTTTTATAGTGGACTTATTTCCATAAGTAAATACTTTTATAAATAATGACATCTTAAGTGTTTTTACGATCATTCTATTGCTACAGAACTCAAGAAAACATATTCCAATTTTTTTAAGGTCATAAAAGAAACCCAAGCACAGAATGTGACAATAATTAATTATTACACCAAAAAATAAGCTTTGGTTTCCACAGCCAAAATCAGAATTTAAGCCAGAAAAAAGTTTGAGCAATAACAATGGAAAATGTCTTTTTTAAAAAATAACACTTACAATTCCTTTAAGATTTTCAAAGAATCACTAATGTAATGCAAGGAAACCACAGAAAGAAATGGCGGCAAGTGGCAGTGATAGCATTGCAGCCACATTGACGCCAACACTGAGAAAAGTACTGAAATGAAATTCTAGTTCTGTAGAGTGTGACAATATAGTAACCACTAACGGGTGGTATTTAGGCTTTTCGCACAAAGACTCAGCCAAGTACCTGAATTTGATAACCTTGTTTCCACCTAGAATACATTTAATCTAAAATTTCAAACACACATATATTTAAAAAAAAAAAAAGAAGCTCCCCAGTATAGATTGAAAAATAAATCTGTACGCTTGAAATGCAAGGAAAGGGAAGCTTTCCTTTGCCAGTTTGCAGACCAGGATATTTTGAAGAAATATCCAAGTGTAACCAAGGTTTAAGAAAGTGAGAAAGCCTTTTGCATTCACCTCGCTGTTCTTTGACATCTGTCAAGTACCAAAGACTGAAGGGCAAAAGTAAAAGAGGGAGGTGCGGAAAAATATCCCAGTGAGCTGTCTTTGCCTCTGTCCTACTCGGATGAGGCTACGCATGGAGATCACTGTCTTTTCCCATGTGGTCAAGAACTGAGGAAGTAAAGAAGGAGAACGGGATTTGAACAAGTATTTAAAGAGGAAGACTTTTTTAGACTCCAGGACTTCTATGTGATAGTTGTTATACAGCAAGGGGTCTAATATTAAATTTCCTGTTCTTTATGTCACAATATGTAGCATTCCAGGGGGCCTGCCTTGGGCAAGGCAGTCCAGCTCCCTGGGCCTTAGCTTTGCATCTAATGAAGAGACGGAGATCATCCCTGTCTTCAGTCTGAGCCCTAAAAGGCCTTCAACCAGTAAACAGGAAAGACCCTAGTATGTGTATAAATGAGTCTAGTTTTTATCTTTGTTGTTCCTTATAAGTCAAAACCATTGCTTAGATTCATGTCCTCAGCAGCCTAGCAAAAGTAACATATGTGATTCATTTATGATTCTCAAGAGTGAAGTATACTAGGTGGGAAATTACATACTAGGATTACACGGGCAATTAGCCGGCTTTGTCAGCTGAAGTAGTGACAGCTGTTAATCATATCTTTTAATTCTTCCCCAGTTTTTAATCTGTTATTATTACTCTTACAACAATTTTCTCATCTCTTTGCTTTCTCCCAATCTTTTTCTCCTTCAGAAAATCCTATCTGAACTCTTCCTGACCTTCTTTGATGCTGGATAATTTCCCCCCTGGAAACTCTCGCTTAGTTTCATTTCGGCTTTCTAGTTTTCAGATTCTAGCTCCCTCTGCTGATTGTAACCAATTTGCTTCCCAAGGGTCAAGGCAGATAAGAAATAAAAGCACTAACTCACACTCCTGATCTGTAATTTCCAATGATGGTAGGAAAGAATATGTTACTTGTTGAATTTAGAAGCACCATTCAGACTATGTAAATCCAACCTTTTATAAATAAGAAAAGTGATTTTTTTAAGCTCCACTGAAATTAACTGTCGATATGATTTTAACATTCCTTCAGTAGCTGACACGATGTCTGGAAGAACCCATGGACTTCTTGCTCTGATTTTAAGTCCTTGGCTCCAAATAAACCACAGTATTATTATCATCACTACATCCAGAAAATTCTGGACAAGAGAAGTTGGTTCAATAGCAGCTCTATTAGAGTTTTCAGCAGAAAGCAAAGAATCCCCTCCAATTAATTTAAGCAGAAAGGAGATTATGAAAGGATGTTAGGTGACTAACAAAATCATAGAGAGACTAGAAGTTCAGTTTCCGATAAAATGTTCCCCAAAATGCCACAGAACTAGCTGTAGGAGGACACTGCTGCTACCACCATGAATTAATTCTAAGACTAGACCTTACCTGCAATCACCTCCAGTAAAAATACTACCTCTGCTGTGCCTAAAGTTCAGCTCCTCCATGGCCGTGCGGACGAGAGAATGGAAGTCACCACTGCCCTTTTCCTCATGCGCTTTCAAACCAAAGCCTCGCCCAGGCATTTCTAATCAAAAGCCCAGCATCCCACACTTACCTCCTAATGGCAAAAAAACAAACAACGACAACAAAAAACTAAGATTCATACTGTGGGAATTTCCCCAAATATGCAAAGGATGTTCAAAACTGAATGGGCAGCCAAAGATCTCATAAATGTAGACTTCAGTTGCTAAATTAAAAGCAGAATCCCAGGCTCCATCACCTGGTCGTCCCATTTGATTGATAGTAGAGCACAACTATATTCAAAAATGGCTCAGGTCCTGCAGTCAACAAAGAGCAATAAACCTTCATCCTGTCCACATGCACATCCAGAGCAACACTGGGATGCACAAAGTGTTCTGCCAGGCTTATTCAAACAACGAATGCTTATATCTTATTATACGTTGCTGATGTTTAATCCAACAGATACATATCAAACACCTGTTTTATCCAGGGCTTGTTTGAAGTGCTGAGGGATGATAAATAGTTGAATAAATTATGGTCCAGCACTCGAGGAATTTATAGCTTTGGGAATAAGAGGAATACTTAGGAACTAAATTTAATACACCTTATAAATAATACACAATCATAAAAATATGTGAACCATGTCAGGGAAACAAAAGGAACAAGCAATTAACTCTGCCTTGAATTAGAAAGCTGGGGAGATGGGGTGGTAACATTGACCCTCAGGTTTCATGGAAGAGAAAGGGCATTTCAAGCAGAGAAAATACTGAGAGCTAAAGCTTGGAAGCGTTTACCAATCCCAGGCATTCTTCCAAACATTTTACATGTAGTAACTCATTTAACCACTTAACAAAGCCATGATGTAGTTGCTATTGGTACTCCTGTTACACACGGGAGTTGAATGTGGGGGCCCCAGTCCCAGCACCGGGCTCTCGCATGCTCCCAGCAGCCATCTGCTCTCTTACAGCAGCAGAGGCACAGATACTGAGGTGTGAAAGAACACAGTGCTTCGGACAAAGAGCAGGAATCTTAACCTTTGTCATTGTATGTAATGGTTTCGGGGTAAAGAAAAGGCTGGAAAATATAACCATTATTAACCATCTTAAATTTAAATAGCATTCTGAATTAATCAGCAAGAGTTAGGACCAACGTGGCTTATCTTTACCAGTACAACAGTGGTGAGGAGGAAGGGTGACCTTTTTAAATTGTTTTTTCAAAACCTGTGATAGAAAAAGTGAAAGCTGTGCTAAGGGAAGTGAGTCTTGCTCTGTGCTGCAATGCTTCACAGATTAACTTTGGGGCAGCTTCCTCCTCGATCTGACGGTGCTTAGGCCCAGGGTGGTTTGGGGAGGCACCTGTGTTCTTCTTCGTTCCTCACGCCACATCCCTAGGACCACAGTCGCTTCAGGGGGAAGCACAGCAAATATTCTACTGAAGGCCCGTTCAGAAGCCTTGCCACTAGAGGCACAGAAAGTTAAACCAAGTTACTTTTTTGAAAATCTCCTCAACAGAATAATTCCCCACTAGAAAAAGAAGGATCAGCTGGTTGACTTATGTGACTCGTCCATCCCTGATGTCCGCGATCCTGTGATATGACTCCAGTTTGCCTTCCTGGAGGCTGTCTGCTGAGCTAATTGTATGCACTCCTTTGTGCTCACCTCTAATGTTTATTTCATTACAATATTTACAAAAGGGCTTGAGAAATAAGTCACTATGCAAATGGAGTATGAATACATGATCCAGAGGAATATTAAAATTCATTAACCTTATTTACATTTAAACTATTATCATGTATATTAGAGCACTGTGCACCTGCCAGAATGGGGGAAGCCACATCCGAGCTGTCCATTGAATAATCTATTCACGCCTTTGTTTCCTTGTCAAGTATAGTAAAAACTTCCTCATCTTGGATACATTCAAAATCATTACCAAACTGATTTATTTATTAGCAGTTCTTCTGGAGAAGTCTAATACATATTTCAAGCTGTCCTTGGGCATTTAGAGGACCTATTCCCTCAAACAATTTTTCCCATCTTTGTTAATGTTGAAGTACTGTGTTACTCTTCTTACCCACTTGGAAATGAATGAGACCAGGATTGTTATTTTAAAGACTTGAAAAATAAAAGCTATGGCTGCATGACACCATCCCTCATCCCCCAAAAACCAGTTCTAAAAGAAAGACAGTCATGTGAGTGGCTTGGAATCAGGCAAAGAAATCAGCTAATTGGAATTTTCATTTTTTAGTCATTTATTTGACATTATCTTGATGCAGCTAGTCTGTGGAATCAAGTGACAAGTGCAGACAGTGAACAGAGCCACCATGGTGATGCTCAGTGCTCTGTGTGGCAATGGGGACTGAACTGACCTTAGATGGCCCACTCGGCTTTGGGGTATGTAACCGAAAACAAACGACAGAAAAAAAGTTGTACGATCCATAAATGCTGTCTGACGATGTATAGGCAGACCTCAGAGATACTGCGAGCTTCATTTCAGGCCGTCCCAATATAGCAAATGTCACAACAAAGTGAGTCACACAAATGTTTTAGGGTTCCCGGTACATATAACATTTCTGTTCATACTGTAGTCTGTTAAGTGTGCAATAGCATTATGTCTAAAAAAATGTACATAGCTTAATTTAAAAATACTTTCTTGCTAAAAATGCCGACCATCATCCCAGCCTTCAATAAGTTGTAATCTTTCTGCTGGTGGAAGGTCTTCCCTTTCACTTGTAAATAACACAATATCTATGAAGCACAATAAAGCAAAGTGCAATAAACTTGAGATGTGCCTGTAAGTCCAATTAAAGAGTGATTTTTTTGTCGTTCTACTGATCCCTTCATTAGTTTGTAAATGTAAGGTGGCAAGTGGGAGCCGATGAGAGATCAACACAATAGGAAGGTAATAATTTGAAGATCTGAAACAGTTAATGAGAAGAAGCTGAATACCATATGGTGCCAGGCTCAGAACCGTTCCCAGGACAGCACAGCTGAAAAGAGAGGTCAGGAATTTCTAACGGCCCACGGTTAGCTTGTTTCCAGTGGGGTATGTGATATAAATACTTCTTACCGCTCTTCTACTTATCTTCAGTGAAGTCTTCATGCTCCCAAATACTTCTTGTGTGAGCGGATTCTTAGAAGGTGTCTATGTCAATGGGGTGTAATGCCAGCCAGGATTGGGAGCACCACCCTACGGTAGCAATCAAAGACAGATCCCTAGAGAGAAGTGGTGCTCTCGAGCACACAGGACTCCGATGTGGCGATGGACAACAGGACACCCTGGTTTAAATGGACAACCCCAGACTGGAAAGACAGGAGCATTTAAAGAACTATACCATAGTTGCCAACTACAAAGGCACAAGGGTAGCGGGCAGTCAAAAGTGGATAGTTTTTTTCTAAGGAAAGGCTTCAAGATGAAAACAGGTCAAAACAAGAGTGGGAAGCAATACAAAGCTTTGGAAATGGCATCTACAATATCAACTATAAATGGAGCAGTTTACAAGTCTTTGCATCAGAACTACAAGGAAAAGTTTATTAATCTCTTTAGCCAAATCCACACACAGCAGCAACACCATTGTTCTAACAGTATGCATACAAGTTGAAAAGTAGGTGCTGGAGAGATATAAAACAGCAGGGAGAAGATGTTGTGAAGATTCAAAGGTGCTACTAATTGTGTGTGTGCGAGCACGCATTCATATGTGAGTGTGCCCATGAGTGTGTCCCAGAAGAGTTGGAGCTACGGCCTAAGGACATCTAACTGGAGGCAGTAGGCGACGTTCTCCACTTGCCGTCCAGTCACATCCCGTGATGTGCATGGAGCCCACAGACGCCCAGTAAAGAACATGAGGTATGTGCACGCTTGGAGGTCCAAACTCATAGGTTTGTGTGCCCACTTCGGAGAGAAGACCCAAGCTGGCTAAACTAAGCGGACCTCTGTGGAGCAGAGCCCTTGAGGAAAAAATCATGGAAGGTGGTGAGGGGACACACCTGGCCACCAACCACAGACTCCACAAGAGAACCCAAACATCTGGGAAAAGTAGCGGTTCCAGGTACTATACGGAGCCTTTATTTTAACCACTTTATATGCACTAGAAATCCTTCTGTAAAGCAAAAACTTGTGGCATCAAGATTTTCACACTTTATTTTTAGCATAGGGGCACTGTCGTCAAACAAAATCATACGGGAAACCAAATTATCGAGCTGCTCCCAAGGGAAGGGTGGGAATCTCCCTCCCCCGCCCCCAATCGGGGCTCACCTTTCTCCCTACGCAGTCCCTGAGAGGCCCTGCAGATCCCAGTTTGCAAACCACTGGATAACTTCATTAGCTTTGTGAATCTGAATTCTTCACTCACCACTCTGCTCATACTCTATACATGATAAAAAGACAACTGGGGTATTTTCTCTGAACACTGGCAAATAAGAGGTTAGACTATCCTTTGGTTTTCAAGTTACGAGAGCTGCTGGAGGAAGCACTATCAGCAGAGTTGAACATAGCTCAGAGAGCCGTACTGGGGTTTATCTAGCAGAGCTGCCTTGGTCAGCGAGCCAGTTACTGTCTCTTCAGTCTGTGCACATGTCTACAGGGTAGTAGATCACTGCCCCAGGCTCTTCATCTCTGTGTGTTTATTTTCTTAAGATCAAAAGAAGGTAGCATCAAAGTCAGCCTGACTAGAAGTGGGTCCTATAGCATAAATGCTTTTACAGCTGGGTAGTTTATTAGATTTAAAACCTTGTACCACCAACCAACGTGAGGTCTCTGTAAACTAGGAGGCACAGCAGTGAAGGAAGACAACTGGAATAGGAATATATGCAAGTGGCACATCTGGTCCAGCAGAGGGGTAACTCCGAACTGGACATGCCCCTTAGGGATTTTCTTGATTCCCTGAACACCCCTGCTTACCTTCACCCCAACTTAGTATATTTTAAATTAAATTTTTTGCCTCCCTCTACCTACGATCTCCACTTAACATTTTTTTCTCCCCCCTACTCCAAACACCATTTTCTATTATCAGGACTCCTATCAGAGAATGAAAATGTTATGCCCCATGTGAGCATGTCCAATAGTAACAATATTTCCAGATCCTGGGAAAAGTTGGAGCAATTAGCCTTGCTCAATTTTCTGAGCCATGGAATTCTACTGGCTGTGGAATATCCACTAACTTATTGATGGAGACATGAGCTACTTCCATATCTTGGCCATTGTAAATAATGCTGCAATGAGCGTAGTGTTGCTTATATTGTTTTGAATTAGTGTTTTTGATTCCTTTGGATATCCTCCCAGAAGTGGGATTGCTGGGTCTAAAGGCAGATCCATTTTTAATTTTTTGAGTATCTCCATACTACTTTCCACAGTGGCTGCACCAGTCTGCATTCCCACCAAAAGTACAAAGGGTTCCCCTTTCTCCACAACCTTGTCAGCACTTGTTGTTTGTTGATTTATTGATGATGGCCATTCTGACAGGTGTGAGGTGGTATCTCACCGTGATTTTGCATTTCTTTGATGATTAGTGATGTTGAGCATCTTTTCAAATGTCTATTGGCCATCTGTATGCAATCTTTGGAAAGTGCCTGTCTATTCAGGTCCTTTGCCCATTTTTTAATGGAATTGTTAGTTTTTTTGGTGTTGAGTTTTGTAAGTTCTTTATAAATTTTGGATATTAATCCCTTATAGTCGTATCAGCAAATATGTTCTCCCATCTGTGGGTTGTCTTTTTTATTTTGTGGATGTTTTCCTTTGCTGTGCAAAAACTTTTTAGTTTGATGTAGTCTCATTTGTTTTGTTGTGTTTTTTCTTTTGCTTCTCTCACCTGGGGAGATCTAGCTGATAAAAAATTTCAATGAGCAAGGTCCTAGATTTTGCTGCCTGTGTTTCCTTCTAGGATTTTATGGATTTGGATCTAACATTTAAGTCTCTGATTCATTTTGAATTTATTTTTGTGTGCTTAAGAAGGTGGTCTAGTTTCATTTTTCTGCACATATCTGTACACATAATACCAATTTTCCCAATACCATTTATTGACTAAACTATCATTAGCCCATTGTAAGTGTTTGTTTCCTCTGTTGAATATTAACTGACTTTAAAGGTATGGCTTCATTTCTGGGCTCTCTTCTCTGTTCTGTTGATCCATGTGTCTGTTTTTATGCCAGTACCATGCTGTTTTGATTACTATGGCCTTATACTATAGTTTGATATTAGGTTGCATGATTCCTCCAATTTTGTTCTTCCTTCTCAGGATCACTGGTGCTATGTGGGGCCCTTTTGGATCCATATAAATATTTGAAATGTTTGTTTTAGTCCTGTGAAATACATCATTGGAATCTTGACAGGAATTGCATTGAATCTATAAGTTGCTTTGAGTAGTATGGACATTTTAATGATGGTAATTCTTCCTATCCATGAACCTAGTTGTGCTTCCACTTATTTGTATCTTCTTTAATTTCTTTCTTCAGTGTCTTGTAATTTCCCAAGTACAGGTCTTTTACATCCTTGGTTGTAACCTTGGTTAGGTTTACTCCTAGGTATTTCACTCTTTTTGTAGCAATTGTAAATGGGATTGTTATTTTAATTTCCCTTTTTGTTAGTTCATTATTGGCATATAAAATGTGACTGATTTCTGGATATTAATATTGTATCCAGCTACTTTGCTGAATTCATTTGCCAGTTTTGGTAGTTTCTTGGTGGAATCTTGGGGGTTCTTTATGTACAGTATCATGGCATCTGCAAATAATGACAGTTTTACTTCTTCCTTTCCAACTTGGATGCCTTTTATTTCTTCTTCTTGTCTGGTTGCAGTGGCTAGGACTTCTAGTGCTATGTTGCATAAGAGAGGTGATAGTGTACACCCTGTCTGTTCCAAATCTTAAGGGGAACACTTCTAGGTTTTGCCCATTGAGTATAATGCTGATAGTGGGTTTGTCATATATGGCCTTTATTATTTTCAGTGATGTTCCCTCTAATCCCACTTCACTGAGGGTTTTATCATAAATGGGTGCTGGATTTTATCAAATGTTTTTTCTGCATCTATTTATATGATCATGTGATTTTTATCCTTCACTCATTTATGTGTTGTATCATATTTATGATTTGTGAATTTTGAACCAACCTTGCATTCCCAAAATAAAGCTCACTTAATGATGGTGTGTGATCTTTTTGATGCATTGCTGTACTTGGTTTGCTAATATTTTGTTAAGGATTTTAGCATCTATGTTCATCAGGGATATTGGCCTGTAATTTTCTTTCCATGTAGTGCTTTTAGCTGGGTTTGGACTCAGGATGATGCTGGCCTTGTAAAACAAGTTTGGCAGCCTTCCCTTCTCTTGAATTTTATGAAATAGTTTGAGAAGGAGAGGTAATACCTCTTCCGAGAATGTTTGGTAATATTCACCTGTGAAGCCATCCATTCCAGGTCTTTTGTTTGTTGAGAGGTTTTTTTATTACTGCTTCCGTTTCATTAGGTATAATCTGTCAAATCAGATTCTGTGACTCTTCCTGACTCAGTTTTGAAAGATTGTAGACTTCAAGGAATTTATCCATTTTGCCCAGGTTGTCCAATTTTTTGGCATACGATTTTTCAGCATATATTCTTACAATCCTTTGTATTTCTTTGGTGTCAGTGATTATTTCTAATTTTATTTATATGGGTCCTCCCTCTTATTTTCTTAATAAGTCTGGTTAAATGTTTGTCAATCTTGTTTATCTTTTCGAAGAACCAACTCTTGGATTCATGATTTTCTTGTACTGTTTTTCCAGACTCTATTTCATTTACTTCTGTTCTGACCTTTACAATTTCCTTCCTTCTATTCACTTTGGTTTTTGTTTGTTGTTCTTCTTCAAGTTCCTTTAAGTGTGAATTCAGATTGTTTATTTGAGCTTTTTCTTGTTTTTTTTAAATAGGCCTGTAATGCTATGAATTTCCCTCTTAGGATTGCTTTCCCAGTGTCCCACAGAATTTGGATTGTTGTGTGCTCATTTTCATTTGTTTTAAGGTATCTTTCTTCTTTGATCTCATTGTTGACCCATTCATTGTTGAATAACATGTTAGTTAGCTTCCATGTTTGTGCATGTTTTTCAGTGTTCTTGTGATTGATTTTTAGTTTGATAATATTGTGGTCAGAGAAGATGCTTGATATGAATGAAATCTTCATAAATTTATTAAGATTTGTTTTGTGCCCTAACATGTGGTCTATCCTAGAAAATATTCCATGTGCACTTGAAAAATATGTATATTCTGCTGCTTTGGGGTGAAATGCTCTGAAGATCTCAATTAAATCCATTTGATCTAGTGTGTCATTTAAGGCTGCTATTTCCTTGAGGATTCTCTGCCTGGAATCCAGCATTGAAGTCAATTGGGTGTTAAAATCCCCAACTATGACTGTATGTCTGTCAATCTCTCTCTTTATGTCCATGAAGATTTGCTTGACATACGTAGGTGCTTCTATGTTGGGTGCATATATGTTTACTAGGGTTATATCCTCTTGTTGGATTGTTTCCTTTATCATTATGTAGTGTCCTTTGTCTCTTACTAAAGCCTTGTTTTTAAAGCCTATTTTGTCAGATATTAAGTACTGCTACCCCAGCATTTTTTTCCTTTCCATTTTCATGAAATATCTTTTTCCATCCCTTTACTTTTAGTCTGTGTGTATCTTTTGATCTGAAATGGGTCTCTTGGAGGCAGCATATGTAACGGTCTTGTTTTCTTATCCATTCATCTACCTTTTGTTTTTTGGTTGGAGTATTTAAACCAATTACATTTAAGGTGAGTAATGATAGATACATATGTAGTGCCATTTTACTGTTAGACTCTTTTTCTCTTTCTTCTTCTTCTTCTTCTTCTTCTTCTTCTTCTTCTTCAATCAAGCCCTTTAACATTTGTTGCAGTACTGGTTTGTTGTTAACAAACTCCTTTAGATTTTTCTTGTCTGGGAAGTTTCTTATTTCTCCTTTGATTTTAAATGATACGTTGCTGGGTAATATAGCCTTAGTTATAAGTGCTTACTTATCATCATCACTTGAATATCTCATACCACTTCCTTCTGACCTGAAATGTGTCTGTTGACAAATCAGATGCCAGTCTAATTTGTGCTCCCTTGTATGTAACTACTTGCTTTTCTCTTTCCTTGGACTCTTTCCTTGTCTTTCAACCTTGTCATTTTAATTATGATGTGACTTGGTGTAGGCATCTTTAGGTCCAACTTCCTGTTTGACCTTCCTGGACTTGTGTGTCTTTTTTCTTCACCAGATTAGGGAAGTTTTTGGTCATTATTTCTTCAAATAGTTTCTCGACCCCTTGCTTGCTTTATTCTCCTCTGGTTTTCCCATGATGTGGATGTTGTTGTACTTCATGTTGTCTAAAATGTTTCTTAAGCTCTCCTCACTTTCTTTAATTCTTTTTTTCTTTTTGCTGTTCTACCAGAGTGTTTTCTTCTACCTTGTCTTCAAAACCATGGATTCAGTCCTCTGCTTCATGTAACCTATTGTTTATTCCTTCCAGTATATTATTTATTTCAGATATTGCACTCTTTATTTCTGACTGGTGCTTTTTTATGGTTTCCATGTCTTTTTTCATGCTGTTGAATATCATTACTCTAAACTCTATATGTGATAAATTGCTTGCCTCTGATTCTTCTAGTTCTTCATCTGGAGAAATCTCTTTTTCTTTCATTTGGTGTCTGTGTCTTTGTCTTCCCATTTGGCTTCTTTTTTGTATTTTCTTAGTTATTAAACTGATCAGTGATATTGCCTCAAGCTATAATCAGCAGCCAGCTTAAGCACCACAGGGTGGGACAAAGTAATTTCTGAGGGTGGTGCTATTGCTTCCCTTCAGGCTGATGCCACTTGGAGCAGAGTGCTTTGCCTGAGAAAGACAGCTTCTGCAAAATGGGGAATAACTCAACACAAGGATCCTGTCTTCTGTTCCTTCAGTTCTCTTTCAAGATCCACCAACCCCAGACTCTCCTCAAGCATTTCTAGTCCCCTCTGCCCTCCCTCTGCTGGAGCCCGAAGCAAATGGCTGCAAATAAAGTTTTGTGCCTTGACCCTTTAAGAGGATCTCTGCATCTCTAGCCATCTCTCCTGGCAGACAGAAACCCTGCTGCTTTTCACAGATGGATGTTGTCTGGGTTCTTTTCTAGCTTTGGTGCTAAAGGCTGGGGAGCCCAGCTTGCAGTTTAGACCCCACTCTCCTCAGGGAGAACCCCGTCTGCTGAAATATCCCTCTGGAACTTCAGCTGCCTCCCGGGGAACCCATCCAGAACTCTTGCACCTTCTCCACACTCCCTACCAGTCATGTTGTGGTGAAGTGGTTTCTTCTATCTACCTGTGGTTATAAGGCTTCCCTCCAGCTAGTGTTCAGTTGGTTATTCAGGATGATTTCTCTCCAATTTAGTTGTAATTCCAGATTGGTCCTGGGAGGAGGTTAGTGTAGCTTCCACTTACCACTCCACCATCTTGGATCTCCTGGACTTGTGCTCTTTTAAATACATTGTTACAGCAAGTTATGTTATTTTTTAAAATTTTAGTATATATAATTAGTGATTACTCTTCTCTATTTTTAACTAAGTCATATTATTCCCACATACCTCACCACACCTAAAAACACCCATAAGCATACACCAAAAAAAAAAAAATCATATAATAAAATCAGAAACTAATTTTATTCCTAAAAGTCAAACATCTTAATCAAAAGCTTGACCAACTCTTATTGTTTGACTGTGTCTCACTCAGGCACTTGTTCTTTTCTAACAGAAGCTGTACTCGCATCAAATTTCTTCCATCTTTTGGGACAAAGAATTATATTATAGTCAAAAAGAAAGGAAAATTCAAGACCTCCCCTTCTAGAGTAAGTCAATCAGACTTAATTTAAAGGTAGGCATTTTTCATTTTAAGGTATTTCTAGGAGGAAAGAAATAGGTCATTAATTTTGACAGCTTGTAGTATAAGTAAACATACAAACAAATCTCCCCATATATTGTTTGCCTTCTTTGTGTGTTTAAATTTAATTGTAGAGTTAAACTTTTGTAAAGTGTTTAAACCAGCAACTCAGCTAGCCAGAAGGATCCATTTGCTACTTTTTTTCTCTGTCTACTTAAAATCAAATGCCAAATAGTTAACATTGGATTATTCGCATTCCAGATTGTTGCTGGAAAATTCTGTGTTCTAGCTTTGAGGAGTCCTTTTAAATATTAAAAAGAAAACAGTTTAGTATGACATTGAGTGTTCTTACTATAGTAAAGATGTATAAAAAAAAGGTCAGTTGCTTCAGACAGATCTCTCCTCATTAAAACGGATTAACTCAGGTTTAGAAACACATTAGTCATTCATCTAGGGCTCCTGGAAGAAAGGAACTACATCTTAAATGACATTGATTTAGAAAGCAGAATGCCAACTTCTTCATTTTAACATCTCAGGATATGCCCTCTGGAGATGGTCACCAGGAGACCTGGGCACAAATCAGAAAGATGTTAATGACCCGAGAACTAATGGGGAAAACAGTCCTGGTTAGCCTAATATGTGCAAATTAATCTAAAGTATGAAAATTAATATAAAGCAGTGATTCTCAATCTTTAACTTGCATTAGAATTACCTAGAGGGCTTGTTAAAACAGATTATTGGCCCCACCCTTGCATTTCCAAATAAGTGGGTCTGTAATAGGATCTAAGAATTTGCATTTTTACAGCTTCTCAGGTCATGCTGAGAAGTTGATCCCAGGCCCATAGTCATGGAAACTAGGTGAATCATCCTTGTTCACTAATGAATATATTTGTCTGTATAACTAGTATTGGTGTTCAGAATTAAAGTCCATACTCCCCTTCAATTCACAAATTTTTACTCTCCAGATTAAGAATTTTTATCAGTCATGGGACAGCTATACCTCACGTTATAATTCTCAAAAACTTAATGTATATTACCTGTGCTTTACATTAGAGCCTTCCTAATGAAACTTGGAAATAAGCTATTCTCTCATTTTATTTTTATATAATCTTTATTGTATTTTTTCCATTACCATTTAGTCGCCTTATAACCCCTCCTTCACCACACATTTTCTCTCATTTTAAAAGAATGTTTATAATAGACCTCTTAAAAATGCCACTTCTGCAGGTTGTTAATTCCACTCACTGAACAATAATTATTGTTAGCTTCTTCAGTCAACATTTTACTGATTTCAAGGTCTGAAGATGCCGCTTGATTCAGTAAGAATTACATTCATCTAAAAGTTAAAAAAAACTTGGTTTATAGAAGCCTTAGCCATAAATTTATTTTTCACATAACAAGAAATCTGAATGAAAACAGCCCAGAGCTGCTGCAGCTTTTCAAGTATACTGTCCAGGACTCTGCCTCTTGCCTTACGCTCTGCCATCTCCTGCGTGTTGGCTTTAGGCTTCTTGCTTATTGTCTCATTGTAAAAAGATGGATGTTGCATCCTCAGCCTCATGTCATTATTCCAGGCAGAAAGAACAACAAAATAGGGAAGAAAGGAGAGTAACTATATTAGAAACTGAAAAGTCTTCCATAAAACCCAATTTAAATTTCACTGGCTGGCACTATAAAAAATGACCACCTCTGGTTGTTTGGAAGGATGATAATTTTTTGCTGAACACATAACTGTCCCTCTCTCCATAAAATTGCCATTCCATTTGTAGGAATGAAGTATGCTCCCTAATGTATGCTCCACCACTGTGTATGAATATCACATCCCCACCCAAGACCCCAGCTCTTACTACAGTAAAGGCTGTCAGAACAGTCCTGAGACTCTTTAACCTAGGTACAGAATCACCAGACCAGGTCAGAAAGAAAGAAAAAAAGCACCCTTTTCTTCTTTCGTAAGAACAGCAAATTCCACCAAATCATTAGTATGAAATATCAGTATCACCAGTAATGCTCGAAGTGATAGATGTTTGTGAACACATCTATGAACAGGAGTATTCTCATCAAATATTCATATAGCAGCCCAACAGCCCACGCTGCATGAGTGAACGTGACTCCAGGAGGGGTGTTTCAGTCATTCCCATGACATATTGTATGTCAAGGCATTGGGCTGGCTAATAACGTGTGGCCAGACTGAATAAGACATCATCCCTACCTCAAGGAACTTAGAGACTAATTTGAGAATGACTATAGTAGGAAGAAAGGGAGAATGACACACTGGATCTCATTCTTTTTACATCCATCTCTTCTCCCACCTCATAGAGATGCTGATCTCTGTATAAAGGAATCAAAAGATGCAACTACATATATACAATGGAATATTACTCAGCCATAGAAAAGAATAAGATTCTTACCATTTGGAACAACATGAATAGAAATAGAATGTACTATGCTAAGAGAAATAAGTCAGACAGAGAAAGGCACGCCATATGATTTTACTTATATATGGAATCTAAAAAACAAAATGCATGAACAAACAAAACAGCAACAAACTGTTAGATACAGAAAACAGGCTGGTGGTTGCCAGATGGGAGAGGAGTGGGAGGTGGGGCTGGAAGATGGGTATAAAAAGGCGAAGGGATTAAAATGTAGAAATTGGTAGTTACAGAATAGTCACAGGGATGTAAAGCACAGCATAGGGAATACAGTCAATAACATTGTAATAACTATGATGGTGTCAGCTGCCTACTAGACTTATTGGGGGTGATCATTTTGTAAGGTATATAAATATCTAATCACTATGTTATACACCTGAAACTAGTATAATATTGTATGGCAACTATAGTCAAAAAATAAATTTTTAAAAAAATTGTTCAAACAAACAAAAAAAAGTGATGCAACTAGGTCATGGTGAAACAAAATTTCTGGCTCACAGCAGCAGAGATTCACTGCTCAATTATTGTGTCTCCTCTATTTCCAAAAAACTATCCCCCAAACCCAGTCTGGCACAGCCGTTAAAGGTGCAAGCCCTGTGGTTAATGGCCAGCTCTTACATTTGCATGAACCTTAGGCAAGCGCTTACCCTCTCTGCACCCTAGTCTCTTCATCAGAATCTAAGAGGGATAATAACAGAATTGATCTCCTAGATTCTGACATAAGTTTCAAATGTATAAACACACTTAGAACTGAGCTTGACAGAGAAGCACCAGGGGAACATTAGCTGGTACTCGTGAACATCATCATGTGCCAGAAGCTAGGAGTTTCATCACGAACAGCACTCTGTACTCATATCCGCCTCATGTAGTGCCTGGACCTTTTTCATAAAAGCCCCCCAAATTTTTGCTCAGGAATTTTCACCATGGAAGGATCTGTTTCACATCCTAAGGCCTGTGTCTAGAATCTGTCTCAATGGCATCAAAGCTTTTGTTTTCCAGGATAGACAGCCAAGGGATGAGCATGTTTTTACAAGAAAAGAGTTGGCAGGACCCAGGGAAAACAGTTCTTCTCTTTACGGAAGAGTCACAGACAAAAAGCAACTGAAGTAGAAACTTGATTTCATTAGAATTCTTTTGACCACCTGAGTTCAGTGCTCCATGTGCTTATTAAACCAGGCAAAAAATAAGCCGCAGAGGAGTTGGGCTGACAGAAGTTTAAACATAAAAACTATTATTTTAACTTTAAAATGGCAACTAAAAGACCCCCAACAGGCTGTCCTAAGTAGATCTGGCATTCATACCCAGAGGCTTGGGATTTGACCGCCGTTAACCGCAGAAGGTGGAGCCGATATTTCAAGCCTCACCGACCCTTGCTAGACCATACCAGGCAGGTCCAGCACTCATCAGCTCACTCTCAGACATCACCAGCTCCCCGAGGAGGAACAAGTTTCACAGTCCAGGGCAGCCCAAGATGAAAACAGAAACTATTTTCTGTTGTACTAGCATAGAAAAGAGTGCCTTCCAGATGGTGTTCCACACAGTATGTTAGTCCTTTCCTGTCACCTTCCTGAGGCCAGAGCTGTGTGTTCCTCTTCTCTCTACCTTCCTAGCCCCCACAGTTCTAGCCCTGCATCTTGAACATTGTGGGTATTCAATAAATGTTTGCTATACGTGTAAATGGTGGGTAATCCAAAGGCCACCTTGGGCGTAATACCTGCTGGCTGGTTATCTCTGAATGAGATCTTCCCTCCTGCAGTCCATTCCAAAATAGGATTAAACACAGCCTCCACAGGCACACTGGTAGGACCACAGCCAAGAGAATCTTGGCCCTGATTTCAGCAGTTGGAGTCACAGGGATCTTGCCTTGGAAGCTGACAGAGAAGCTATACTAAAAATGGAGCCAACCCACTGCCCTAAGGGTGCAGGCGGAAGGAGTGCCAGTTTGGCTCAGGTGTTTGGATGCCTTCAATTCATCCCCTTCTTGATTTGTCAGGTTAATCACAGCTGAGTAAACCCTACTAAAATTGGGAAATCAAACTACTGAAACACGGTTCCATTATCCCATTAGGTATACGTCCTATTCCTATTTCCATTCCAGCTCGCAGCCAGAAGTGCTCACTTGTCACCTTCAAAAGTATGGATTAAGACCTGGACACTCATCTCAACTCTTTCCCTTACCTTGGGTACAGTTGCAAAACTGCCGTTCCCAGCTATTGCCAGGACAGAATTCCAGCTTTCTAGGATAGAATCCAGCTAGTGAGGATTCAGTGGCTCGCCCCCTCCCAAAATCAGGACAGAGGTCTTCATCACTCTGCTTTCTAAACACTTTATAGTCACTTAGGCACATATCTTTCAGCATTGCTGCATGTCCCGGTGTCCTCAACACAGCTGTGTGTGCCTAGGTAGACACTTGACACCTGACACCTATATAATTTTATCAACCAATATCATCCCCCATAAATTCAATTTAAAAAATAGGCAAAAGGCATCCAAAAGTACAAAATTCCAGTTACAAAATAAATAAGTCAGGATGGAATGTAAGTCATGATGTGATATAATAGTGACTATAATTGAAAATACTGTATTACATACATGAAAGTTGCTAAGATTAAATCTTAAAAGTTCCTATCTCAAGAAAAAAATGTCAACTATTTTTGGTGACAGATGTGAACTAGACTTGTTGTGGTAACCATTTCCTAATATATACAAATATTGAATAATTACATTGCACACCTAGAACTAATATAATATTATATTGTATGTCAATTGAAAATGAAAAAGAAAAATCATTCAAAACTTGGAACTTGAGCAAAAAAAAAGAGAATGCATTCTAACTGTATTTTAGTTCTCAATCTAATTTAAAGAGTTTGACACTGTCATTTACAGAAGATGCTTTATAGACATGGTTTATTAAGAAAGAAAAACAGGTATTCCAAACAGCAGAACAGTTCTTAAAGAATGAGCTGACTCCATATCAAAATATTGAAGAATGAGCATGCATAGACACATGTTTTAAAGTATATTTAAATATATTGTGTAAGTTACTATGTTTCCTTTTACATGACTCTCCACATTTAGCTGACTCTGTTGATTCATGGACCACCTACCTCCTGAGTCCAGCCAGTCATGTCAGATAGCAGACAGCTGTTGTAATTCCACTTGTGGTCATTCTCCTGGCAGAGAAACCCACTTGCCCTGGAGGACGTGGTCATAGGACAGCCTCGATTATCTGTGGCCTTTGTCAGGCTGCTGTTGATCTAAAGCGGTGATTTTCAACCTTTTTCATCTCATGGCACACATAAACTAATTACTGATATTCTGCAGCACACCAAAAAATATACAGGGTTCGGCAGAAGTAAAGCCTGCTTGAGTGTGGTTGGTAGGGTAATAACATAGGTGTAATTATAGTTTTAATTTGAACATTTTACTAGAATTTCATATGGTGTGCTTGAGTGTGACATTGTTGTTATAGAATTACATGCTTATGATTTTGTAATAAAAGATTTTGTAGTAACAAAGGGCATTATTTGTGTGTGTATAAAAAATATACATATTTTGCCAATCCAACAAAAAATGGGTATAATTTTTATTCATTCACTCTAGAAGGCTATTGTTGTTTTAGTTGTTGTCATTTTCTTATTTGACAATCTAAGGGGAAAGAGGTTGATGTCCCTATCTAAATAGTCAAATATTACATTTAAAAATCCTTACGGCACAGCATGTACCACTATACACCAGCTGAAAATTGCTGATCTAGAGTTTTGAGACCATTTTTGCTGTATCATCCAGATTCAATGGGGTGGATTTGTCTTCCTCTTCATAAGACACAGAACCAGGAATTCAGTGCTTACAGAAGAATTTTCAGAGACTTAGCTCTCTTAAAGAAATGGATAATTTATGTTTTGCCCTATGCAGAAAAGATAGTCCTGAGCCAAACTAGTCCAAATATATTAGGTTATAATCCAGAATTTGAAGAGTGGCAACTTTTATGAACTTTTATAGAAGATGATGAGGACTGGGTAGGAGTATGCACAATATGCTTACTAGTGACCACTTGTCATGCAAATACATGATAATTCAGAATATCTCTCCAACATAGTAATCCATGCATTCATATATATTTAAAACATATAGCCCTGGTTGGTGTGGCTCAGTGGATTGAGCACCGGCCTGCAAACCAAAGGGTCACTGGTTCAATTCCCAGTCAGGACACATGCTTGGGTTGCAGGCCAGGTCCCCAGTAGGGGGTATGTGAGAGGCAACCACACATTGATGTTTCTCTCCCTCTCTTTTTCCCTCCCTTCTCTTCTGTCTAAAAATAAATAAATAAAATATTTTTTAACTATAAATTGATTAGCTATTGTTATGGACTGAATGTTTGTGTCCTGCCCCCCCAAAAATCTTCTGTTGAAGTCATAATCTCCACAGTGATGGTATTTGGAGGTGGGGCCGTGGGGAGGTAGTTAAGTTTATATTAGGCCATGAGGTAGTTCTCATGATGATATCAGTGTCCTTGAGATGATGAAGCTGAAGAGATATGAGATCTGTGTGTATGTGTGTCTCTCTGTCTCTCTTTCTCTCTCTCCATAGCATGCCAAGGAAAGTCCATGCGCACACACAGCAAGAAGGAAGTTCTCTGCAAGCCAGGAAGTGAGACTTCACCAGAACTGAATCTACTGGCACCTTGATCTTGCACTTCCAGCCTCAGAACTGTGAGAAATAAATGTGTTGTTTAAGCCACCCAGTCTATGGCCTTTTGTTGCAGCAGCCCAAATGAACTAAGACACCTACTATAGGGCAAAAATAATCCTAAACATTGGAAATACAAAGGAGAACAAAACGAAGTTCTGCTCTCATGGAAGTTATATTCTAGTGAAATCATTTACCCTATGAGCTTCTGGAGGATACAAATTCTATGGAAATCATCTTTGTATTCCTAGTACTTAGCATAGTGTCTGGCATGATATGAAAGTTCAATAAGTTGAATTAAATATAATCAAATCTAATCTGATCTAATTTTCTGAGAGTCAGAGCTCACCAAACTTCGTAGTTATTTTTCTACCACATGAGAGGCTCCGATTGTTCTCTACATCTTCAAATTTAATTTGAATGATATAACAACCTTTTGGAATTATGCCTCAACTGCACATAGACAACCCTATTTCCCAAAGAGAATTTTTCTTCTTTGCCAGAAGCAGGCTTCACTTCAGAAAATTGAATTTTAAGAGATTATATCAGGGATTCCAAAACAATTTTTAAATATGGCATGTTTACATACAGCAAACTTGGATACTAAGAGCAAGTTCCAAAGTAAACAATGGAAACAAAGATCAAGATATATAATAAGAGAATTTCATCCAATCACAACATAAAATGAGTAAATATTAAATCTCCACAAATTGTAAATAAACATTCTGAGTGTATATATATGTATGGACATTAATCACATTGTCTTGTTTCTACGACAACACCCACTATTGGAACTTAATATTTAAAATGCTGTTTTTATATTTCCAGTTCATAGATATTTTTAATACAGAAAACTTAATTCGGCAAATATTTGAATGCCTGCTTGGTGGCAGGCATTGAGCTAGGGACACCAAATGGTTTAGGATAGAGCATCACCCGATTTTCATGCTGATAACTCCCCTGAAAAAACAGAAACAGATATACATTCTCTTTTAAATCTGCTTCCACAAACTAGGCTTTTCATAGCTTACAAGAAGAAAGCTACCATAAAATCATCAATTCTCACTTCCCCATCACTCCTAAAAGGAAATTATTTTCTTGAAACAGTAGGAGAACATCACTGCACCTCCATGAAATCTAATAGTTTGTTCTGGTATGTTGTTTTCTAGAGCTAACAACTATGCATTTTGCCTGTGGAACTGAAGAAATGGTGCCTGGTGAAGCCAAAGAGGAAAGGAAGGTACTGGTTACCATACCCTCCTGCCCTCTGCGGGCTCCCAGGCTACTCACCAGGAGGGGAATAAAGATGAAGTTTTTCGTATTCCTGGGAGCTTTTCATAGAAGCACTCATCTATGCTTTAATAAGTAAAGAAAACCACAGTTTTAACATTATTAGTGCTATTATTCTTAAAGTTCACCTCAAAAAAGCCAAAGTGGTACCTTGAGCAGTGCTGAAGAAACTTTCAGAAGGTGACACAACATTAAACGTCTAACTGACAAGCTTTAGTCTATAGTAGATCATCCAGATCTTCCAAAGATGAAAATAAATGTCTTCAGAAATGTCTGCTTCACACAGATGATTAGGTAGTCATGGCAGCATTAAAGCCTAACGCTCTGGGAGAAGACTGGGACGTGGGGAGTTGATTTTAAGTTTCTTTAATTGATGTAATAATCAGCAAGAGGATAATTGGAGAGGATATATTCATCAGCAAAACAGAATCCTGGATCTCAATAAACTCTAAGACACAGATGTCTGTTTACCCGAGCCTCTGATGGCTTGTCCAGTTTGTATCCTCTCAGAAACACAACAGCAAACGGTGAACACCATTCACGCCCTCTGGACAACCGCCAGCCATCTCTAAAGTCCCTCATTATAGGAAGCTAAGCCTACGGACAAAGCAAAAGCAAATGGTATTCGATTAAGTGGTTTAAAAAAACTAAAGGTGGCTTTTCCATTGTGTGACTTTTCCTCCCTAAATGTACAGCTCCTCCTGGATGAAGCTGTGTTATGTAAGTGCACTTGCAGAGACAGGGTAATTTGCTGGCCCCAAAGGAGTTCTTGGAATACTGAGAGAATATGTTATGAGATGGACCCCAAAAGAGGAGCATCTGGTTGCCCAAGGTATAATGCTGACGGCAGAGAAATCACCGTAAATAGCTTTAACAGAGACCAAATGTGTCCACTTCAATCCAGTATTTTATCACCCACCGAGGGAATTTATCATGGTGAAGGGAGAAAGGGGAAGGTGAAGTCATTTTAGCAGGGCACGGTTCGTAACTTTTATTAAGACAAACAGGTCAGGATCTTTAATAGCTGTAAGATGGAAAGTTAAAGTCATTGTTATCCAGCCACATAAAGAATGAAAACAGAGAAAACTGAGAAAGAAGAAAACCAGTCTCTCCAAAGGCTGGAGGGAGAGGAGGGATTATATTTAAAAGGCAATTTGAAAAATTAAAAAGGAAAGTTGTATGTTGGGTTTTTTCGATTGAAATGTACTTAGAGAAAAAAACTGTAACTAAAATTGCCGGAGTTGTACAACATTCTGACCCTGATAAATTCGAGAAGTTCTTACCCTGTCTCCAAGGAAATGAATCTAGGACTCCAGTCTTAGGAGAAGTAGCATGTACTAAAAGTGAAATAACAGGCTTGTTCATGAGAGGAGCATAACCATCAAACACACTGGTTTGCTGAATTAACAACAAACAGTTGTTAATTCATACCATGTCCATTAAAAAGTATATGCATATTAAGGGATTATTTGTTTTACTTAAATAGTAATAAGCATCCATGTGACTTGGATAATGAGTATTTTAGTACACTGTAAAAGGTACATCTCACACTCTCTCTGAGGTCAGAGGAGCACCATACATAAAAATCAATGGAATTGTTCCCTGTAAATTGTTCATTTCAATTAGTGTACCCTCATTTTTGACTGGATCTTTTTTATGCTGTTGAGGTCCTCACTAAGTTCCTTGAGCATCCTTATAACCAGAGTTTTGAACTCTGCATCTGATAGAATGCTTATCTCCATTTTGTTTAGCTCTTTTTCTGGAGTTTTGATCTGTCCTTTCATTTCGGCCATGTTTTTTTGTCTCTTCATTTTGGCAGCCTCCCTGTTCTTGTTTCTATGTATTACATAGAGCTGCTATGACTCCATGTCTTGGTAGTGTGGCCTAACATAGTAGATGTCATGTACAGTTTAGTGTCATAGCCACCCCTGTCACCCAAAGTGGGTACTCAAAGTGTGCCCTTTGTATGGTCTGAGTACACCCTGCTCTTGTAAGCCTTGGTTGCTCTTAGCAGATCAATGAGAGGGATTTAACCAGGCCAGTCAGCTACAAGGATTGGCTGTGACCACTTACCTCCAACCTCCCTCCATGGAGGATGAGCTATGCAGAGACAGGGTGGTGGTACCCTGATATGGTCTGTAGCTCTCCACTGGGTGCACAGGCTCTGGGGTTTCTAGTGCAGGCCAAGGTCAACCCCCACACAGGTATTTTGCCCTGGGTCACTCTGTCTGAGCTACAAAGCAATCTGAGACAGCTGCTACTTGTGGTGGGCTTGGAGATTCCGAGGTGAAGCCAAGCTATGAATGTAGGCTGGCTGCTGCTAGTGCTGGGCCTCAGGGTCACTGAGACCAGCTGTTACTTATTTGATAGGATTTAGGAAGTTGCGAATCATGAGCCAAGACCAGCCATTCATATGGAAAAGCAGCTCAGGTGGGCCCATAAGTTGGATGGGGCAGAGACTCTGGGGATCTCCAAGGTGGTTCAAACAGTGTTAGCCAGGTTGATGGAGTCTCAGATATGGCACCAGCTTGCCAGCTCTACAGGGAGAGGGTTTAGAGAAGGGACAATGGCCTCTGCTCTCCTTGATGCCAGACATTTTAGTTCCTCCCTGTGTACCACTGGTGCCTTTCAAGCTGTTAACCTGGTGCTGGAGCACAGAGGGAATAAGTCTGAGTAGGTGCGTGTGTGTGTGGGTTCTTTGAAAGGAACTGCTTGGGTCTCCAGAAGTTTCTTCCACCGACTCAATCCCCACTAGTTTTCACAGCCAGAGGTTGTGAGGACTTATCTTCCTGGCACTAGAACCCTGGTCTGGGGGAGTCTTGTGTGGGGCTGGGACTCCTCACTACTGAGATATCCCTCCCAACTTTTTATCCATCCTATGTGGGTGGGGGACCAACCTGTTCCACATCTGTGCCCCTCCTACCAGTCTAGATGGATGTGATGTCTTTAATTCCATAGTTGTCAGACATCCATTCAACTCAATTTCTGACAGTTCTGCGTGATGGTTGTTCTATCTTTTAGTTGTAATTTTGATGTGGTTGATGTGATGTGATGTGTGTAGAGGAGAGCATGTCTGCCTACACCACCATCTTGGCCAGAAGTCTTATGTGATTTGTTTTTAACTGCTCTGAATCCACTCTCCAGAGAAGTCATTGGATGTCTTTTGGGCCCAATTTCATGTACTTCAATTTAAATAATGTTGTATAAATGAAGTAATTAAAAGTAAAAAAGGTCTGGCATATAAGCAAAACTGAGGTTTCTATCTTATCCCACCTTGCGAACTATTCTATTTGGATATAATTATGTGCAGTCAATTTACAGCAGACATAGCTTTAGTGTTTCCCCCGCTGCCATCCGACCACGCTCACAATGAAAGAGCTAACTGCCATCTTCATCAGCACATTACAGCACTCAAACAACCCAAAGCTTAATTCAGATGATTGATTGAGCCACCAACGGCATCGAAGTCCTATAATTGAGCTGTCTGAACAACAATAAAAGCCCACAAAGATGTACTAGGGAAAGAACTCAGACCTATCTCATCAAAAATAAACACTGTTTAATTGGGATCACTAGCCTCCTGGCCTTTATCTCACCCTCTCACCTCCTATGTCAACCATTAGGAAGTCCTCTCTCTGCCTTGGCCTGGAAAAAATTTTTGATTTAATAAAGGGTGAACACCTGGACCAGTATACCCTGTATATACTCTGTATACCTTTTACTATTGAGCACATATCTCTAACCTTTTTTGACTCTGGCAGCTGCCTTTGTTCTCTGCATTAAACCTGCATTTGTTAAATAACAATTCAACAATGCTCTCTGACCTCTATTACATCTGATATTTTTCCTTCTGGATCATCATGCTGTCCTGCATTGCAGATGTTGACTATAATTCCAGGTCCCTCCGAAGCTGATGCCTGCATCCTGGGCTGATTGCAGTTGTATAAACTGCTGCCCAACACCCAGTCACTTCCACCCCATTCATCCCCTCCTCGTCTCTGAGCTGCCAGTCGGGAGTCGAAACTCTTAGTGCCTGTATGTTTCTATGTATTATTAAGTAATTACAGTGAATGTTGCTTTTGTTAAAATAAAGCCAGTCTTAGCCACACAGTTACAACTGGGGTTTTTTTTTTAATTTTAATTTTGTATTGTTATTCAATTAGTTGTGTGCCTTTTCTCCCCATCCCTCCACCCCACCCCAGCTGAACCCCCCTCCCTCCCCCACTTCCGCCCTCCCCCTTGATTTTGTCCATGTGTCCTTTATAGTAGTTCCTGTAAGGGATTACAACTGGGTTTTGATGGTGCATTTTCATCTAAGAATGACAGACAGTCCCTGAAGGGATGTTCTTATCGCCTTGGAAGGGGGTGACAAAAATGTTTTATAACTTGGTTAGGGAGGTCAATATGTACATTTGTCAACAAACTCTACTTAAAACTGATGCATTTTATTGTATAAAAACATAATTCAAAAGCTGATTGTAAAGAGATAGCTGTAGATAGACAGACAGACAGACACAGAAAAAAATGAAGCATCAGCTAACTGCAAAACAAATGTGTCCAAGTGACAGACCACTCACAATTTTCTAACTTTACACCCAGGATCAGATTCCCTTAACTGAATATAATTTGAAGTTTTCACGTCATTTAGAAATTGTTAATGTAAAATTCTAAAAGGCCAAAATTGTCATCTAAGCTCTGCAAAGTGTGTGATCAAGCAGCATGAATTATTACCTTGACACAACTATAGGAAAAGCAAGCAGCCTGATTTCCCCTATACACACACTGCTGGAGGCAAGACACTTGGTTTCAACAGAGAATTTCCAAGAATCAGCTTCCTCCACAACTCTTTGTGTCTAGGGAGGTATTCCAAACCTAGAGGCAGGAAGTTAAAAGACATGTGGAGAAAATTCTCTAATATAACATTTATAGAGCAAAATAGCATTTGTTTTCTTCACTGTGAAAGAATAGCTTGAAGGTGAGAGCCAAGCTCAGCTGCTAATTATAAGTCAAAACAACCCTTTCATTTTAACCTAACAAAGAAGAGAAAGGGGAGAGGACAAGGTTACAAGGTGGTGTTCTTACCAAGTGGGAATACTAAAAGGAATGCCATTGTTGACAAAATGTGCAAGGAATATAAATCACATGAATTACAAGTAACAGGGCACACAATAAGTATATTAGAAAAGTGTGATTCTTTGACAGGGTTGAATTGTTCAATATAAACCCTGGAAAAGACATACAAACAAGGAAAAACTAAATATCTGGAATAAGGTACAAATTCTGGATACCAGATGTTACAGAAGAAAAGAAAAATACAATAAAATATTCTGTGTAAGATCAACCCTTGACTATCCAAATTAGCGGTATGTAGAAACAAACATAAATTCCAAAATAGTTGGTAATTAAGAGAGAATATATTTCATTTCAGAGAGCAGTCTCTCTCTCTCACACACACATTTTTTTTAGAGTTTGAATATTTAATTTTTGTGGTTCTGGTTTTTTTTTTAACTTTTATTGTTATTCAATTACAGTTGTATGCCTTTTCTCCCCATCCCTCCACCCCCCCACACACATTTTTACTGTCCTAGTCTTAACACTCTTTACACTCCATGCTTTTGTTCAGAATGTGGATTCCAGCTGAAAGCTGGTGTGGAAGAAGCAAGGCAATAAAAGATGTGCGTACATGTTCCATGAGAATTTCCACTGTAATTTTAGGATGGCTGTTGACGAATGACTTTATATTTTTCCCCTTTTTTGCTCAATCTTGCATCTGATCTCAGAAGCTAAGCAGGGTCAGGGGCCTGCAGGCCTGGTTAGTACTTGGATCGGTGACAAATGACTTTAAAGTAGCTCAAAGAGAGAAAAATCATTCCTTGAAAATGATGCTCCTTTTCTCATATGAGCTAATATGTTATAACATTTATTTTGATTTAACAAGCTGGCAACTTTCCAGCTGTACCTTAGGAGGCATTTCTGAGTAAATGGGGCTAAGTCTTCTTCAAGGCATTTCTTGACCATTCAAGGCATTGCTGCCTAACCAATCAAGTCAAGAAAATCATTCTAAAACAAGTACGTGTGTCCTTGTGTTGGCTCTTAAGAATTTCATGAAATAGGTGCTGTTATACCATCATGTAACAGACAAAGGAACTATGGTCTACAAAGGATAATTAATAGACACAAAGTCACTTAGTTAATAAATGATGGAGCCAGGATTCAAACTCAGGTCTGTCTGAACCCTAAGTCCACACAACTACAGAGAACAGAATCAGATACTGGTACCCAATAGGTTACCCATACAACTGGGACATTAACAACACTAAAAGCTGAAATCTTGCATCCATTGAGAAGAAATTATTGTATATTGCATTTTTTTTCACTTTGAGAAGCTAGAAAGTAAGAGTGGTTAAGAATACAGACTATGTAGCCAGAGCACCTGCTTTCAAATTCCACCTCTGTTACTTAATAGTTGTGTAACCTTGAGCACGTTCCTTAACTTCTCCGCGCCTTGGTTTCGCTACCTGTAAAATAGGCAGCATAATGCCACTTAACAGATAAGGTTTATATAAGGGTTACATTGATGCATAACGCTGGTATTGTGAGAATCTTTTTGTAAGTCTTTATCTTTTCAAGATGCATACTGAGTGAACATGTTTGTGATATTAAGGCAGTGGGGTTGAATGATTATATACCAAACAAAACTAACCAAGAAGGAATACTAGTTAAAAATGAATCATGAATATGTGGAACTCATATACTCTACATACACAGGTACGCCTGTTTGTGTTTGGAATTTTCCATAATAAAGAGTTTTTCAGATATTTTATGTTAGACATTTTAAATTACACCTGGCACTAAATTATAGTGAGCACCACGTAACAGTTAATATTGTTACAGCAAGAGTTTGATTTTTAAAGCACCTATATGGATCTATATTAGTTATATTTACATTTAGCCTCTTTTTACTTCTAGCATATAAGGAACAATAAGAAATGTATTTTCTACATCTACCACCTGGAAATCATCCAAGGAGCTGTTATCAAAGAAAACGGGAAGACTAAGCCATCATTCAGGTAAGTGTTAAGGTAAAGAATCTGACTTAGTATACAGGTCACAGAAGTAAAACATCCAAGTACATGAGGAAAAAGACCTTAAAACTGAGGCTTATAGTCACAACCTGATTAAGTGACATAATATAGTAGAAAGAGAATAAGGCGTAGTGTCAAATAACAATGATAATAATAATAATAGCTCACATATATTGAGGAGGTATGCATGAAATACTGTCACAAGAGGTTTTACATTTATTATATCACTTAATCCTCTCAACCACTCAACCTGTGAAGTAGAAATAATAATCATTATTTCCATTTTATAGGTATGAAAACTTAGGCTAAAAGAAGTTAGGCCTGCCCCGTGAGACTGAGACTGATACTATTTTCTCCTTCCCCAACCTGAGGAATCCAAAATCTTTACCAAGGTGACAAATAAATGACATGCTCATCATCGCCCACTCAACCAACTAATTAATGCAGAGACTGACATCCCCAAGCGGGCTGTCTGATTCCACAGAGTGTCACTCACAACCACATCACTACAGAAGGCCTGGGTTCAAGTTCGGACTGCACCTAGGCTTACAATCTTGTACAACTCGCCCAACTTAAAGCCTGTCCTGAATCACGTCCGTTGCTTCTCCTTTCCTGGCTTTCTGCCACAAGCTACAGAGAGCACCCTTTGGCAGACCTCAGTAGCCCTGGGTTTCAACAGTCATGATGAAGAAGAAAAGGTCTCAGGAAACTCAGGATCACCGTGTGGTTGCTAGATAGGGCGGTGATTGCTTGTTAACACAGGCTAAAGCAGGGGCTGTCAATCCTAACAGCAGATTAGATTTACCAAGGGGGCTTTATAAAATTACCAGTGCTCAGCCTCACTCCCAAACCAATTAAATCAGAATTTCCAGGAATAAGGTCTAGGCATTAGAATGTTTTTATAGTTCCCTGTAAGATTGTATTGAATCCAATGTTGAGAGCTACTGAGCTAAACGGCGGGAGAAACCTACAGTGGAGCATAGGATTCGATAGAAGCCAAACAACCTGAATATTGAAATAAACACTTCGAAACAATGCTTCCCCATAAACTATACTCTACTTCCGCTTACTTCAAAAATCCTAATTCCAAGGTGAAATACATTAGTATACGCTTCATAAATTTACAATGTATGTGTATACATAGATGTGTATATACATATACACAAACATATGTGATGAGTATGCCTGTGTGAGTACATTATTTTTACATTACTGCTAATCTATGTTCTATGCATCAGGTTTTTAGGTAAAATTAACACCAAAATGTCAGTGGTACTTCCATTGTACCAATACACACACACACACACACACACACACCCCACTCCTGCTAGCGCTCTGTAAGGCTGGCAGGAGTCTCACCTTTGCACCTTTCTAAGATTGAAGAATATAAGAAGTTATTTGAGCTGCTGACAAACGAAAATGTCTTGACTCTAGTTTTAGTCACCAATCTAAACAAAGGAAATTAATGCCTTAAACTCTACTGGCTTCCTATTGTCGTTTAAATTGAAACATTTTAATTTTTATAGCAACTTCTCCTGGGTTTTTATATAGGCATGTGTTTAATAAATTTTCATGTGTCATACAAGAAGTTAATATGCACAACAGAAAGAAAAAAGGCAATAGTATTGTGATATTTAAAATAAATTGAACATTCTTCCTACATTTTTCTGGATGACTTACCTCCATAAATTATGCTATGCCATTTGTTTTCCCCAACTGTTTCTATATGGTACAATAATTACATGCTTCATTGATTTCAAAAGGGTTATTGAAAGGTTAGGTGAACAGAGCAAATATAAGGAAATGTAAAGGGAAAGCTGCAGTTTGGTCTCTGTTGGTACATAAATAAAAATAAGTGAACAGAAATTCTAGGGAAAAGAAAGAAGACACCATGATTCTGTTCAGGTAACATTTTGCACAGAGCTCAGTGTTAGACATGCATCTAAGCCACCTTAAAAACTGTAATTTTTTCATGTCTGTTCTTCCTTACATAAGCAATAGAGAATCACAAAATGATATCTGGAAATGTGCTTCAATACCATTCTTGGAGCATATAAGAATGGATGGGCAATTTGTAAAATGAAAATTAAAAGTAAATCCTCTGGCCAAGATGGTGACATGGGTAGATATGCTTCACTTCCTCTCACAACCAAAAGAAGTACAACCACCAATTTAAAAACAAAAGAACAACCAGAATGGCCAGAAAATCAAACTGTACGAAAGCCCAACAACCAAGTAGTTAAAAAAGAAACATTCATCCAGACTGCTAGGAGGGGTGGAAACAGGCAGCAGGGGCAGAGAGGGTGGGCAGCAAGGTGGTGGCTGGTGGGCTGGGTGGGCAAGGCAGCAGCTGGTGGACCGAACAGTCCCACATTTGCATGTGGATAGCAGGGAGGAGCAATTGGTGAGTGAGACAGACCACGCAACCCAGGGTTCTAGCACAGGGAAATAGAGCCTCAAAACATCTGGCTGTAAAATCCTGCAGGGGTTGCGGCAGCAGGAGATATTCCCACTCTCATAGGAAAGTCCCTTGGAAGGACCCACAGGGTCCTAGAACTTACACAAACCTACCCACCCAGGAATGAGCACCAGAAAGGTGCAATTCTCTTGTGGGTAGCAGGGGAAGTGACTGAAGGTGGACAAGAACCAAGCAAGTGGTATTGGTCCCTCTCTGACCCCTCCCCCACATACAGCACCACAACACAGTAACTTGGGTTGCTCAGCCTTGGTGAATACCTAAGGCCCCACCCCTTACAGTGTAAGAAGTGTGCTGAGATAAGAAATATGTCCCAAATGAAAGAACAGATCAAAACTACAGAAAAAGAACTAAGCAACAAGAAGATACCCAACCTATGAGATGCAGAGTTCAAAACACTGGTAATCAGGATGCTCACAAAAACAGTTGGGTATGTATGGGAAATAGAGGAAGAAGTGAAAGCTATACAAAATGAAATAAAAACAAACATACAGGGAACCAACAGTAAACAGGAGGAGCCAGAACTCAAAGAGATGATTTGGAACAAAAGGAAGAAATAAACATCCAACAACTGGAACAGAACAAAGAATCAAGAATTCAAAAAAATGAGGAGAGGCTTAGGAAATGCTGGGACAACTATAAATGTTCTAACATTCAAATGATAGGGGTGCCAGAAGGAGAAGAGGAAGAGCAAAAAATGAAAACTTATTTAAAAAAATAATGAAGGAGAAGATCCCCAATCTGGCAAAGGAAATAGACTTCTGGCATATCCAGGAAGCTCAGAGAGTCACAAAAATGTTAGGCCCAATGAGGAACACACCAAGACACATCATAATTAAATTACCCAAGATTAAAGATAAGGAGAGAATCTTAAAAGCAGCAAGAGAAAAGGAAACAGTTACCTACAAGGAGTGCTTGTAAGACTATCAGCTGATTTCTCAAAAGAAACCTTACAGGCAAGAAGGGACTGGAAAGAAGTATTCCAAGTCATGAAAGGCAAGGACCTACATCCAAGATTGCTCTATCCAGCAAAGCTTTCATTTAGAATGGAAGGGAAGATAAAGTGCTTCCCAGATAAGGTCAGGTTAAAGGAGTTCATCATCACCAAGCCCTTATTATATAAAATGTTAAAGGGACTTATCTAAGAAAAAGAAGAAAATTCAAACTATGAACAGTAAAATGACAACAAACTCACATGTATCAACAACTGAATCTAAAAAACAAAAACAAACTAAGTAAATGACTAGAATAGGAACAAATTCACAGAAATGGAGATCTCATGGAGGTTATCAGTGGTGAGGGGAAGGAGGAGAATGGAGGAAAAGGTACAGGGAATAAGAAACATAAATGGTAGGTACAAAATAGACAGGGGAAGGTTAAGAATAGTATGGGAAATGGAGAAGCCAAAGGACTTATATGTGTGACCATGGACATGAACTAAGGGGGAGAATGCTGGAGGTAGGGGAGATGGAGAGCGGAGGAAGATAAAGGAAAGAAAAGAAATAGGACAACTGTAATAACACAGTCAATAAAAAAATACAAAAATGAAAAAATAAAAATAGCCCTGGCTGCTGTGTCTCAGTGGATTGAGTGCCAGTCTGTGAACCAAAGGGTCGCCAGTTCAATTCCCAGTCAGGGTGCATGCCTAGATTGCCAGTTTCCTAGTAGAGGTCATGTGACAGGCAACTACACATTGATGTTTCTTTCCCTCTCTTTCTCCCTCCCTTCCCCTCTCTCTAAAAATAAATAAAATAGTTTTAAAAAAAACAAAAAAACTTAAAAATAGCAATAAATAAGATTGCATGGTCTGTCCTCATGCACCAATAAGTAATTTGAATCTGGGCACCTCCTTTATCATACTTTTAGTTTTGTCTTAGTAACTTACATATTTAAAGCTGAGTAAGTGATAAAACTTATCTGCTACAAAAGCCAGTAGGTGACAACAAAATCTCAACAGTCAATATAAACAGATTCAGCTTCTAAATCACTGTCTGGCCTCCCTTGGTAAGGCACGGAATGGATGGTGC
This sequence comes from Desmodus rotundus, assembly GCF_022682495.2. Lineage (NCBI taxonomy): Eukaryota > Metazoa > Chordata > Mammalia > Chiroptera > Phyllostomidae > Desmodus > Desmodus rotundus. Next base: position 141,148,735 of record NC_071388.1, read on the forward strand.
TGTGTACTTCCTTATACTCCACACATGCTAGGCTTTTTCAAGGTTGTCCTTGCTGGGTTTTTTTTTCCTATATCAAAACATGGCATATGGAAGGAGGGGTAGATGAGAAAAGAAAGTAGAGAAAAACACAGTATGATTTGCCCTGACTTTACTTCCTCTTTGAAGAGCCCAGTGTACTTCCAATGCATTTATGCTGAATTTCTAAATAGATTCCTGATCAATCAAGAACTAAAGTTATCTCATTGCCAGACACAAGGTTTCCACGCTGAAATGTGACAGCTTGTTGCTCAAGCAGCTTGTTGCCAGAAGGATACATACCATTTCCAACAGGAAAACGGTTTTGGAAACTCGCCCAATAGCCCAGACACAAAATAAACTTCCCTGGCTCTCAACAACAGACTAAGGCCAGAGGGATTCACCCCTGGTCATTTCAACAGAGACTTGAATTGCCTTCAAATTTAAGAACCCAAACTAACTAAACCATATTATGTCTCAAATGCCAAAACTGGCATTGTTTTCTGGGGCATTTCTATTCCTTCAGTGATTTTATTTCACAGAATTGTTCATGACTACATAGAACATTCCTTAATTAAGCCCCAGTAGAACTGAATTTAAGCAATCACTTGAGAAAATATATTCCACCATTTCTCAAGAATGTAGTTTGCCACTATTGGACATGAGTCGTTTAGCCCTGTTAAATACATATACAAGTTTCCAAAAAGTTCTGAGCCATTTTTTGCCTCATGAAAGCAAAACACATGTGTCCTTGATAGTTAGCATTTCCATATAAACAGAGAAATTCATGATTGGATGATGATTTCAAAGATGGACTCTAAAATTTATTTTTGTTTAAAATTTCATTGCCAGATGTGAATTTCACAATCATTGAACCTACTCTTCTCATTTTACTGATTAGAAAAAAGGAGACCCAGAGAGGCCAGCTGATTTGTTCATTTCATGCAACTGTCTAGGGTAGAACAACGACCAAAATCTAGCTTTCCCACTTCCTTCAAGGAACAGAGAAAGTACATGAAAAAATAGGAGGCTTCAAGAACACAGATTCTCCCAGGGAAGATGGCATGTTCTTGTGGATGACCCGTAGGGGCCTGTCAAGAGCTGCCAAAGAGACCAGTCACTTTCCAACTAAATGGAAGGAGGCAACTTAAAAACGAAATAATCATGAGAGATCCCTACTCTAGCCCCAGGCCCCCATAAAAATGGTAAGGTTGTTTGTTTGTTTTATAGGCATGTAATACTTTAAAGAAAACCTGACACATAAAATCCAAATGTCTAAATCAGATAAATCAGAAGGCATGGTTTATTTTGCAAAAATGGAATCTTTGCTTTACTAAGTTCTTCACTACAGTTTTCTCTAAAATAATGATCTCCCTTATGATTAATAAATATTCTACTCAGGTGCCACCTTTAGAACCATTTCTATTACATTAAGCAAGGTACACCTCTGTACTGTTGACTCCACTGAATTCTAACTTTTCTTTCTTACTGTAAGTGGAGTAAAACGCAAAGTGCTAGGTACCCATAGACAGTGGTGAGCTCGCACCGGCTCCCAACAGCTCCAACAAGCTCTTCTGGCCATCTCTGCCCAACTCTGTGTTCTGTGGCTAAGAGACCTGATAGTTGATTCGGAGTTAACCAATGTAGGGTGACATGGAGGAGGCATGAGGACAGGCTTGTTTAGGTTCTACCAGTTACTTGGAGCAAAAAAATAAAAGATCACACAGAAACTGGCCCAGAGCTCTGGTGGAATTCCATGTACCCTGGAAACTGGCCCTGAGTAGCTTAACTCCCTGAAAAGAAATAGGAAAGGACATCTGACTTTGGAGTGAAGTTTAGGAAAGCTATCACACCTCCAGCTCTATGCCAGGCACTGAGATTACAGCGCAGGCAATGTGCCAGTACCAACAAAGCAGTAACAGTGATACAGGGCAGCCAAGGCTGCACTGGGCAGGGGATGCTTGGGCTCAGTGTCCCTAAGTACACCCCTAAAAAAAGGGTGACTGAGGCAGTCTCATAGCTACCACATGGGAGTAAGAAACCCTGTGAGGAACACGTGGGAAAGAACAATTGGTAGGATCAACTAGGAAAAACATAACACATCTGTACCCCTGGGATGGGGTCATCAGGAGGTACAACTGTCCAGTGGGGCATAAAGGATGAGAAAAACACTAAATGAAAGCTGCTGCTTTGGTTGATTCATCCCAGGCCTGTCCTCTAACCACCAAACTTCATTTCATCCAAAGCCTTAATAACAGAGCAAATAGCTGCATCAGAACATGTGCACATCCCCCACCCACTAGGGGTCACTAGTCACAGAGACTATTGATGTACAGGCGTGATCACCAGGCTCACAGCACGTTACTGACAATGTTAAATGAGGTCCATTATTTCACTCTAGCGAAGAATAGAAAGGATTTGTAATTAGCAGAGTCCTGATAAATTCCATACTATAACCTTAATGGGTGTTTATGTGGGGGATAGCATATTTAGGGACCTTTTAGCATCATTATATTCCTCAGGGGCTTCTTTATGATCTTTATCCACATAACCCACAGGTAAAGGTGATAGGAACCTATTGAACCTGACAATGGACCATTTGTTATCCCTTGGTAAGCATAACTGGTCTTGCATTAATTAAAGACACAGTGTGTGAGTTATCTAACATCCAAGTCTATGGCCAAACCACCGATTATCGTCCTAACGCAGCTGTGGCTCTACAAACTCAGAGGATGCACACAAACAAGAATAGGTTAAAATCATAACTGCTATTCAAACTGAGCTTCCAACCGGACCAGAGAATTATAATAGACACATACATGTATGTAGTAAATTTGAATAGTCAATTTCATTCATGTAACCAAATATTTCTTTTCTTATAACCCAATTCCTGAGGTACGAATAAAAGCTTTAACTGAAAATAAGATTTGTTTATCTTTTCATTATTCACATCTTTGGCTCCATTTATATCATTAGGGGTTAATGAAAATATTTAAGACAGGAAACATTTTTAAATTTTATGAGGTTTATTGGTCCAGTGTTTATAAAAAAATTATTATCTAATACATTTTGTGTTGGGTTAATGGTGAAATATTTTGGCATTAAGAACAAAAGGAATTTTGCCTGAGGCTTTTCTAATTTGCAAAATGAACTAAAAAATAAAGCCCAACATTCTCCTATCCCACTCCCCCATTATAGGCTCAATCGGCCAGTAAAAAGTATCCAGCTGGGTGCATGGGTTGGGGGCCAACCTTAATTTATTCATTTTGAATCCTTCCAATTAATCACCTCAGCTCAATAATTTCCAGCTCTTATTTCATTTAGTCCCAGATAGACCCAGATTAAATGACCATTTTGGAAAAAAGTAGTTATTCTACCAGTCAATCAAGAAATTTCCACTAAAAGATAAAAGGCAAGCAGATTTGCATATGGAAATGCCCTCAATTCCAAGAGAATTTGTTGTGTCTTGCAGCATTTGGTCTTACATCTGTGCCCCATCCAGGCGGGATCAGTCACCCAGTCACTGAACAAAATATCAAGTTCTCAAGCGGTCTGCAAATACACTACAGTTCATTTGGGTAGATTTTTTTAAAGAATTTTTATTTCATTATCTTTTAAATATATATGTACACTACAGACACTCCAGAAAGAATATGCAAGAAAAAGAAAAAGAAGAGCAAATCACCTTTCCCGTGTACTTTGAAGAGAGATTTTGTGAACACTTTGCTCTGTAATTGTTCAGTCCTTTCTCCACAGATGTTAAATACTCTAGAGATCTGTGTTGAAATATTTTGTTCACATTACTTTCTTTAGCCACAGGAACCTATTTAGCTCCGTCACACTAAGACCAGCTCTGGTCTCTGTTCCAGAAAGTTTTTTGAGCTCAGAATCCTCAACTTTGAGCTCACGATCTTTGAGGCTTCTCATGCCCCATAACCATCACTAAATTTCTTGCCTGGATTCTGACCACTTTACTTCTTGCTGCCCCTCTCTAAGCTTCTGCCAACATTTTGTTTCCACCTGTGAGAACTGTGGAGCTCTCTGGTGAGCAGTAGACCTAGCACGATGCCTAGCAGGGCATGGAAAAGGATCAGCAAGGGGAAGGAGGAGGGACAGGGTTAGGCAGGACTAGGTGACCCTCAGTATCACCTCTGATTTTCTAGGCAGCAAGTCTGGTAGAGCGAAGAGTGCTCGGTTTCTTGGGAACTTGGAATAGGCACTTGAATGCATCCGGGGAGATGATTCAGTTTGCTAGCCCCAAAGAGGCCAGCCAGAAGAATAAAGAGAACCACACTTGGGAAAATTTGGAAGGACGGGAAGGGAAATGAACTTGCCTCCATAGAACCCTCTGAAATACAGTATAAAGGGCACCGGCTGGACATCACAGGTCATCTAATATGGCACACAAAAGAGGCAATGTTGGATGTCATCCATGTCTCAAGACTCAATCATGGACCTCAGTAGCTGGACTGCGTTAGCATCTGGGTGTGCCATGAGATTAAGGAGAGGACCAGCTTCATGCTGCCACAACACACCCCGTCCACATAAGCAAACTCCCTCTCCCTTCCACTGCCAGGTGACAGAAACTTGAGCCCCATGAAACAGAAGCAGAACTGTGATAGGGAAAGGGAAGGCTGGGAGAGGGATCTGTGAACAGCCACATGAAAAGATAGTAGTATGTAAATTTTGACTGAAATCATTTACACAAAAGAAACATTTAAAATGTAGTAACCAAGAATGCGTAAATGTGATAAGATTGTTTTCCACTGCAGAGTGAGAATAGTGGCTTTAAAAGGAATTAGGTTCTATTAAAGAAATAGAGCTTTGTTTTTTTCCCATCTAATTTTAATCATTTATCTAACTTCTAATGCCATGTATTCATAGGAACCAGAAGGAACAGAGCTGACCCAAATGAAAAGGGCTGAGAAATTAGATAACGAATGGGATGAGGTCACAAAGACCATATCAGGCAAAGGGAATTAGCCGGATTTAAGACTAATTTTTTAGTTCCAGATGAGGCCAAAAGCAAGTTCTTTTCTACCTAGAGAAGTATACATTCACACAGAAACACAGACTTAAGAGAACATGATAAAAGGACCAGCAGGGTTTAATGCCTCCTCTCAACTTCTAAATCCAATGGGAAAGAAAGGAAGTACCTCTAGCAGGAGAGAGGAGATTGTCTTTCTCAACAATCTAGGCAGCGCATAGTGATGGTTGAGAAGTCAAGTTAGGGGAGTAGGCAGCCTGGCAGCCTCAGTCCTCAGGAAACTGGGTTTATTATCAGTCCAGCCAAAGAGAAGCCTTTCATCAGTAGGGCCCAGCAGATGCAATGTGGCGGCATTGGTCAAGGATACATCCTACTGTCTAATGCTGCTCAGATAGAGAACGTCAGGCCTCTCTTGAAATAAGACAGCTGAGTTTAATCTGACCTACCAGGAGAGTCCAGACAGGCAAGGGGCACTCCAGATACAGGACAGAAGCCAGCTTTCCTAAGCACATTGGGGATGATCAGGAAGACAGAAGCTCAAGTTTCTTAAGGGGTTGGGAGGGGAGGGAGACAAGGCCTTTTAAAATGCATGATTAAAAGCCAACCGTACAATTTTTCTTCAAAAATCAAAGCGAATATTTTAAGCAACTTGCATCAACCAACTTTATATTTAAGGTCCATGGGCTTCTGAAATTGCAAGGTAGGGGATGACCTGGAAACCAAAGAAAGGAAATCTCAATTCTTAGTAGAATTTTCTTAGAAAGGCCTTGGGCTCTTGGAGGATTGTCTAAGACATCCCCAACCACAAGACTTCTTGCACCGGCTGCCTAATTTCTCCATACTTCTTTTCTGCATATAAAACTATCATAGTACCAAAGTACTATTGAGGGAAAGGGGTTATTTGTGCTAACAGATGTTTATGTACAGGAAGAAAACAGTTTTAAATTTCTTTTAATTTACTTATAAAAATATTTCTGCCACTAACAAACCCTAGTTTATATATCAAAATGCAAATGATAACATTTAGTCAAGCATGTGGTGTGAACAAAGAAGAAGAAGCTGCATAGATATTGGCAAGCCAAACAACTATCTACAGAGATAATCTTAATATTTATGTTATTTGTATGGGTCCCCAATTATAATTAACAAGGGTTGAAAAATATAAAATAATTTAATCCTGTTCTAAAATGACTTAGAATCTTAATGTCTATTGCAACTTGCCAAAATTTCTCAGAAGATATTTAACAACACTCCCACTTGGTCTCATTTAATTTTGTGTAAATGCACTTACCATCACAATTATAACTCTGAAAGTATTGCCTAATAAATATTTCATCAACGAGAGGTTTTAGCACTCCCCTAACCACTAACACAAAACTGTTCTTCAAGTTGGATAGAAGAAAAATTTCCATATATATCCACAGTTTTGACAAATGTGGGTAGTTTATCTTGAGTAATTTTGAATGTAAGCTTCTAAGTACTAATGTTGAGAGGCCTGTGAAGAACCTTAGTTATTGAGCTTTTAGGATTGAAATTCAGCCTACTATTTTGTTACACCCGTCTTTGGAATCAATAGATGACTCAGCTAATGTACATGGAAGAGCCACTTTGAAATTGGATAAAAAGGATGTTAGGAATTAGATGTATTTCCCATCTATACTTAATAGCTTTAAAAAATAATGAAACATCCCACTTCCTGACATATATATATATATAAAAGCATCAATAATTGTCTTTTTTATGTCAGTTTGCATTTTAGGATTTAAAATTACTTGAACCCCCTTACAGTGTTAACTGAGAGAAAAATGAGAAAGGGGAATTATGACTTTCTTTAAAAGATCACACCTTTCTCTGAGCTGTACTGAATTATTGGAGCTGATTTCGAAGACTAAGTAAATGGTACTTGAGCATAATGATGGCCGTATAGCTACAAATCATTTTCTGTCTTTAGTATCAGAAAAAAGAGGAAGATAACGGTTCATTAGAAAAGCAGTAAAATAAAATAAAAATTTATTCATATTGAAGTGTTTGTAAAATCATTTCCAGAAATAACTGGCAAAATAATGCCTCTAAATGTTTAAGCCAAATTAAATTGCTTACAAATGATCAGAAAACATGGTTGCCATGGTTTCAGGTGCCCAGAATGTGGTGTATGGACTGAAGGCTGCCTTGCAACAAAAATGTCTCTGTATTAAGTACAAGCCACCAAAAAAATCTAATTATAGTGTTGTCAGGCATTTTAAATCTTTCAAAAATAAGAATAAGAATGATTAGTAATAATTTTTGAAGTGTCAGCTGACCTGACTTTATGATAATGATGAAGAAAGTTACAGTCAGCCTCTGTTGCTACAAGGATTCTTTTTTTTTTCTTTCCTACAGGTATTCTTAATGCTCAGTAAGAAGCCCTTGATTTTATTAGTTGTTTAAAGTCACTTTCCAAAAGAATCTGAAGCTTCATGGTGGATTTAAGTTTTGATTTTTTTTCACCAAATGAGATCTCTATTTTCTCTTCCTCTATTTCCTCCATCCCACTCCAATATGGAGTTTTGGGATCTTGAAATCAGTTGATCAATCAACATTTATTGAGCAATACTATGTTACTCACTATTCAGACATTGAGGTTTCAAAGATAAATAAGACATAGTCTCTTCCCTTATAGGAGAAACTGATTTCACAATCCTGTGTTTAGACAACAAATGGTTATATCTAATGCACTGTAGTAAAGCAGAAGCAGAAACAGGAACGACATATGCACAGAAAATAGGCACAGCCTTTAGCCTGGAGGAGCCAGAAATCTTCCTGAGGTTTATCCTTGAGTTATGTGTCTGTCAGTCAGTAGTGGGGATCAGCCAAGTGCAAGGAGAGCAGGCGAGAATTCCAGTTAGAGAACAGAGGTCCTGACCCAGAGTGTCTAAGGAAGTATTACACAATATGTCATAATGTGTCAGCCAAGTTTAGGAGTGGGCTTTATTCTGGAGGTAATATGGAACCACTGAAGGGTTTTAAGAGGGAAGAGTCACATGGTCTGATTTGTTTTGTAGATAGATGACTTTGGAAGACCAATTTGAAAGGAACAAAGTTGGAAACAAGGAGGCCACTTAGGAAGGTATTTGTGATGGTTAATTTTATGTATCAACTTGGCTGGGCCATGAAGTTCCCAGAGAGTTGGTCAAACATTAATCTGTGTGTTTCTATGAGGGTGTTTTTGGATGAGATTAACATTTAAATCAGTGGACTTGAGTAAAACAGATTACTCTTCATAATTTGGGTAGGCTTCATGCAATCAATTAAAAGCCTGAATAGAATAAAAAGACAAACTCTCCCTCGAGTAGGAGAGAATTCTCCAGTTAACTGCCTTTGAACTTCACCTACAACAATGGTTCTTCCTGCCTAACAGCATTGGAACTAAAATATTGGCTCTTCCTGGGTCTCCCACACCACCAGCCCACATTGCAGACTTTGGGCTTACCAGCCTCACATAATCACATAATCACATAAGCCAATTCCTTATAGTAAATCTATCCATCTATCTATCCAATCATCCATCTTCCTCCTAATAGAGACAGATGAATGGATATGTAAATAGATGATATATAGATAGAATAGATTTATATATTGTATAACCAACAGTATATATGTATATATATTATTGGTTATGTTTCTCTGGAAAACCCTAATACTACTACTGTTGTGGCCCAAAACATGGGTAGTGAGGGCTCAAACTGGAGTAGTGATAATAAAAGTGGAAGTAAATATGATTTAAGAAGAAAAATCAGTAATACTAGTGATTAAAATGTTGGCAGGGGAAAGGAGGATAAAAGCCAAAATCATCAGTTAGCTCAAGTGCCTACCTGAACGGCTGCACCACCAACTGCAGTAGCAACCCTGCAGGTGAAGGTCCAGGCAGGACCCGTACAAGCAGATAGAACGATACCTGTTCAGTTTGAGGCACTCGAGTATCAGAGTTGTAGATAGGAATCTACAGCTCAGAGGAGACATCGAAGCTAGAAATGCACATGCACATTTGGAAAGCATTCTCTATCACTTAGAAATACAGACATGAGACTAAATAAGATCACCCAGGGAAAGGATGAAGAAAAAGAATCACAGTAAGCCAGAGGCAGAACTTTGGGAAATGCCCATATTTAATGGCTGGGCAAAGAAAGTAGAATACAGAGAGGCTTATAACACAAATGTCAGGAAATGTGAAGAGTTATATTTTATCCAACTGGCAAGTTAACAAGTTAGCCTACCACAGTTTCATGGGTGCTGGAAGAAGATACTGGTGCTGTACATCAGTCATCTAAGCAGGCTACCGCTGGGCCTGGATCATGGAGACAAATGCAAAACAAGCCATAATGGGAAGGCACCCTAGATTTGGTTCTAGCAGCACCAAGAAACTGTGAGAAATCCTAACCAGAGAAACTAAAAGCCTTATTTCCATCATTTACTAACTTAACCATCACCTAGTCACAAGTTCAACAATATATTCTCAGCATAAAACAAACAAATGATCAAATACCTGTGTTGAGGGAAACTAGTCATCAGGTATTCTGAGTTCAGTGGTGCAAATCACTGCTGTGTTGAGAACTGGCATACCCTTTTTTAGGCAAGTGGTTCTCTGGAAAAGTACTTACAAACTTGTTTGGGGATTTCAAGCATGTTTTAACCTCTTAAGTACCCTTAATTACTTGAGCACATGTGTTTTATAGTCACTGAGGAAGTTATAATCTCCACACACAGGTTTATGAATTTGAGGCACCTCAAAAAACTTACCTTGTTGCAAAATATGGCACCTTGATGGACATGTAAAGAGCAGTGTTTAAAAAAAGAGATGATTAGGAGAAAGAAAAACTGTGGGCCATAAAAATGTATATTTTGTATATTAATTATATATGTATTTAATTTTATAAATTACATGTCATTAAGGATCATAGTTAAGATAACAAAGTCACTCAAATACCATTTGAATTGGGTTTTATATAAGCATGTGGTATACAAAGAGATCACTCATAGTTTCATATGGCCTGTGAAAGAACCGAACCAGCCACACAAATCAATTTTAATCATAGTTTCCGTCACCCAACACTTCATTACAGGATTTTTAAACTCTGGCAAGACTTTCATGATCTTTTTATCCCCATGACTTGTAATGGATTTCTTCCTCTCTCGAAGCCCAGAGCTGCACCCACGTGCCCTGACATCACACCCCCTTCGGCACTCACACCCTCACAGACCTTGTCACTCTCTCCAGAAGTGGTCACAAGTCTGTCTACTGTATGGTAATTTATTTGCTCAAGCATTTGTGTCCCCAACAGGTTTCCCAGCGGGCTGGGACTGTCTTACACATCTTCGAAGGGGATGTGAGAGCGGGTGCAGAATCATCTTCAAAGCTAACAAGACAAGGGAAGAAATTCCGGTGAAAAAGAGCACTGCCATCAGAAAGGCAGTTCTTAATGAGGCTTTTCCTCCAACAGTCATCATTGCTCCCTCTTGTCCTGCCTCCTAAATCTGTTCGGTTTTTTTCATTGTTGTTGTTAATTAGTTTGGGATTGAATATCTCCTAACTACCAAGCAAACAAGCAATAGGTACCATAGCTATATCCCAAGAAAAACATGTTAGAAGCTCAGGAATAGAACTAGCCACTTTGAAAATATGGTGAGACCAACTGATTAACTCAGTAGTACAGGCTGCTGAACATTCTGAGCCCCAGAATTAGTTGCTGCTCCAGACCTCCCCAAATCAGGGAGGGAGCCCTGTTCTGTGTGTCTCAATGCAACTTCAGAGGCTTTGAGGAAAATCCAACAATCCACAGAATCACAAGTAAGGGGCTGCTAATAGTCTGGAGGTGGGGACAGAAAAATCTTAGAAGTCATCAAGGTCTTTCTGAATCAAGAAAGAAAAAACATTTAGAAAATTCTTACTATCATTTCTTACTAATCATTCAATTCTTATGAATACATATCAATTCTTACTACTCATTCTATTGGATGCACCTAGGGATATAAAAAATAAAAGTCAAGGTGCTTGCTAGTGAAGAGTTAAAATGTAAAACAAGACTTTATGGCACCAAGCAACAGCACCAAGCAGTACATAATCAGTGCTAAAACTGAACAGAGTGAATGTACTATACAGGGGGACCATGTGTCCTGGTGTATCTAGAACTGTTCTGGTTTGCGCTTTCTGCCCCTGTTGGTACAATAAATCATGTGGTCCAGTGTCACTCAAAAGAAAGGGCTTTTCACCCATACAAACAAAAGTTTTTAGGGGTCCTCAATAGTATTTTTTTTATTCAGTTACAATTGTCTGCATTTTCTCCCCATCCCTCCACACCACCCCAGCCAGTCCCACCTCCCTTCCCCACCTCTACCCTCCCCCTTAATTCATTGACCATGGTGAAAATTGAAACAGAATATTTAAAAAGTTTATTCATGTGTTTTAAAATAACAGCAATAAATCTATCATGTGTTAATATTAAAAAAATTGTATGCCCCTTCTGATAAAAAAAGAAAAAGAAAAAAAAGAAAGGGCTTTTCCCCTTTGGAGTAATGATGTGCACTGTTAATTCTTTACTAGGACAGAAGAAGTAAGCCATCATTTTTGCCTTAGGAAATGACACCTAGTAATCAGACATTGTAGGAATGTTCCTGGGTTTTGTTTTGTTTTGTTTTGTTTTGTCTTCTGGCTGTGGTTCTGCTGCTCATGACTAGTTACTTTGGTTTTGTAAATATAGTCCAATCTTTTGAAAAAAGCCCAAAATGTATCTCAAAGCAAAAGCAGAGATAAGGAACAGGAGAATTTTACCTTTTATTCTTTTCTGTAATGTTTTAATTTTTTGCATGTGAATGTGCTATCTTTATGGTAGAAGCAATGATTTTTTATGGTATGACTTATCTTTACAATAAAAATATTTTAAAAGCAAGGACAGAAGGAGGAATATAAGCCATACAAATGTTGACTTGCTGTTAACATCTCTTTCATATAAGAAAGCCAAAGTCTATACATAAGAACGTCTGAAAAGACAAACACACTTCGAATGGATTTTTAAAGGTACTGACAAACCTGTAGTCATAACACAGAGCAACACATGCTGCTATAGTGGAAATGTTTTTATAGACTGTTTGTTGTTGTTTTACATTCACTTTAAAGCCCTGAGGAAAGTAGGGGGAGGGATTAAAGATTCATAAGAAATTTTACAAGCCTGGGCAGTGAAGACAAACTCCACAGTGTTATCAGGTGTTAAATACATTGAACTGGCTAAACTTTCTCCCTGCTGTCATGATGGTCTTTACACTTCTCACAATGTGGAGACAATTAGGTGTTAGCCCAGCTTGGAAAGGTAAGTGGCCAACTCACAGGCAGCAGTGTGGATTTAGCATGTGCTGTGTGGGCCACAGAACTCTTGTTCCAGTCAATTCTGGCTTTAATGTTTACACAAATGCACATACGTAAGAATGAAGAAGCAAGATAGAAAATAATGGCAAAACAATTCCAAATGCAAATATTTTCATTTTCTCCCTCATTATTGAAGTTTTTCTGCAGGGATAATCATAAGAGGACCCCAAAAGAAGAACAGAACCGTTAAAGCTCTTTTCAAATATGACAAAGAAGCCAGTCTTCTAAGCGCTTTAGATGCAGGCTCGAAACGGATGCATAATTTTTTGTGCAAAATCATTTACCTATTTTGCTATATAAGTCCGTTTACCTCAGGAGGCTTCTCCCTGTCCATCATATAATTTTCTTATCACCTTATAAGTTTGTGCTTCATGGAGAGGTCTACAATGATGACTGCAATAGTAGTCATCTCTCTTGCCTAGGATGATTCCAGTTTGTTCCAAGTCAGATCGTTAAAGACAAAACACCATTGACATTCTCATGGGAGGTAGCCTAATGCCTTTGAAAATTTGCAAATCTGTGAATACAACTATACAATAAAGTTTCTCTCCTACTGAAAAAGGAGAATAGAAAAATTCAAGCAACCTGAAATTATTTTTGTGGGTGTGAGAGGAAGCAGGACTTGTTTAAACTTCTTTTTCAATCACCAATACATTTCTAGTCAAAATTTTTTACAAAAAAATAAGTTTTTAAATGGTTATTTAGTATTGCTCTGTTTAGTAAGAATAGTCGAAACCAGTAAATCAATGAAGTAAATACAAAACTGGTTGTCGAGGCTCTGAGCAGGGTGGCTCAGCTGATTGGGCATCACCCGGCAAAGCGAAAAACTGTTAGTTCAATTCTTAGTATTTTCTCTAACTTTTAAGTGACTTTACAGTGGGTTCACTCCTGGGTCAGGGTGTATACAAGAGGCAACTGATCAATGTTTCTCTCTAACATCAATGCTTCTCTCCTCCTTCCATCCCTCCCCCTCTCTAAAAAATAAATAAATTTTTTAAACCTGGTTTCGGGGGAAGACCAGTAAAATAGATGAATTTTGGTAAGCTTAATTTAAAAACAAAACACAAATAACCACATTATGATATGATCAAGAAAGAGAAGATCCATATAAAGAATATTATTTTTCTTTTAAGATAATATGATACAATGTTAATACCAGTAAATTTGAAAATCTGGATAACTGGTGCTTACCTGGGGAAATATAAATTAACAGAATTGACTCAAGAAGATAGTAAACCTAGATGGATTGATAACCATAGAAGAAATTTTTTACAGTAAAAAATATCTGTCCTATAGTAAAGGTACTAGGACAAGATGGTTTTATAGGAAAGCATTACCAAATCCTCAAGGAACAAATAATTTCTATGTCATATGAACCAAGTAACATTTTTTACAGGAACACAAGAATGGTCAACATTAGAAAATCCACTAATGCAACTTACTACACTAAGAGACGAAAGGAGAAAAAAATGAGTTTCTTTAAAATTATTTGATAAATTTAATGTTAAATCTCAACTTTTTAAAAAAATCTTATTAAGCAATGAATAGAAGAAAATTGCTTCAATTTGATAAATGACTTCTACCAGCAGCCTATAGAAAACCCTTTACTTAATGATGAAACTTAGGAAGCATTCACAAAAAGTTAAGAGTAAGGCAAGTACTTCCACCACTCAGCTTCTTCTGCACTGCTTCTAGTTACACTTTCCAAGGTTAATGACTTGGCCTGAGTCTCGACGAGTCTTTTGAGCACTTAGTGATTTACATGATCGACGGTGTACAGCCTAAGTAATGAAGACCACGGGTGGAGAAATTAGTTAGAAAATGCAAACAAGTATATTTTTTAAAGAAGTATTCAAAATTTAGTATCTAAACCATTTGAGGATTGTTTTCTTTTTATAAGCCTGCTAAAGAAACTCTATCTACTCTAAATACAATTTTCTGCTATAAAGCCACTTAAAAATTAGAGAAAATACATCTTCTTACATATGCTGCATGACAGGAATATGAGTCATATGATAATCAGTACAGTAAGAAGCATTTTAATGCCTTGAGTTTTATAGCAGCTCAGGTTAACTGCAACATAAATTCGTCTCAACAGACCTAATTCAGGGGAAATGGCGTTACAGTAAGTGAGTGGATCGTTAGCTCCACAGGCACCATGACTTCCATGGAGTGGTTTTCATTGCTAACAGAGAATGCTGACTGCATTTATTTTTAATAAAAGTCGATGACTTGTGTACAAGTAGGAGAGCATTTTTTCAGTACATCAATTTTATCTTTTTAAGATCTAGGCTAAAAATTATAGATTAGAAGAAAGGCAACTAGAGTATTTTGGGGTTTTGTGACACAGCACCTCTAAAATAAGTATTACAAAAAGAAATACACAAAAAAATACAGTAATATTGTATTACAACCCAATATATAAAATATCCATGAGTCAATATTGGGACACTGGTATAAATTAATTATTGAATAAATAAATGAGAGGAGAAAGGACAAATCTGCCACGCAGGAGAATTCCAAATACAGTAACTTGCATCCTGGAATTCTTCTGCATGGCCCACTGTAACTCCATACAGTGGGGTGTGTGGATACTCCTCCACTCTCAGGAAGATGGAGCATAGCCCATACCCGGGAAGGATGAGGTATGCATAGTGACTTCCTTTCACCAAGCACAGTAAGAAAAGGGAGTTGGTGGGTTAGAGTACCTTGCAATGGAGAAGCCTGATAAACACTACTTTAGCCAGGTGACCAAAGTCAAGATTAACAATAAGTTATGTTGACAGCCTATGCCCTTGACAGGACATGATGAAAATAGCACTTCGCCTGTGTGGTTTTCTTCCCAAAACCCAGAGTCCTGATCTAATCATGAGAAAAATATCAGATAAGTTCCAATTGAGGGACATTCCACAAAATATTCGACCAATATTCCTCAAAACTGTCAAGATTATTAAAAATTAGGAAAGTTTATAAAATCGTGAGAGCCCAGAGGAGCCTAAAAAGATGTGACATGTAGTGTGGTGTCGTGGATTGGATCCTAGAATCAAAGAAAAACATTAGGTAAAAACTAAGGAGATCTGAATACAGTATGGGCTTCAGTTAAAGGTAATGTGTTACTATTGGTTCGTAAGTCATGACAAACATGCCATACTAATGTAGGATGTCAATAACAGGGCAAGACTAGGTGTGGAGAAATGGAAACTCTACTCATGGCACAGTTTTTCTGTAAATCTAAAACTATTCTAAAAATAAAGTTTTATTTAAAAACAACCGCAAAAGGGAAATACAGAGAAGGTTGATCTGCCTTGCTATTTCCCTAATAGAACTCAGCAAGTGAAATAAAATAGAGCCTTGGCACTCACAAAATTTTTTTTAATTTCATTTAATTATTTATCTTTAGAGACAGGGGAAGGGAGGGAGAGAGAGAGAGAGAGAAACATCAATCTGAGAGAAAAACATCAATCGGTTTCCTCTCGTGTGCGCCCCAACCAGGGACCAAACCTACTACCCTGGCTTGTGCCCTGACTGGGAATCACACTGGTGACCTTTCACTTTGTGGGACAATGGCTAACCAACTAAGCCACACTGGTCAGGGCACAAATTTAATATTTATTAGAGACCTTAATTAATAAATTAGCAAGTATAGAACTTAAAATTGGGAGACATTTTTCCATTGTCTTCTAGTTTACAGCATTGCTATTGCAATTTTGATGTCATTCTAATTTCTGAAACTTTTATTTCTATTGAAAAACTAGCACAGTGATCTCACTGTCCCTGGTGTCCTGAGGTTTCATTATGGTGTGCCATGTTGCTGGGAACTTTGTGGGTCCTTCAACAGAAAAGTTCATGCTCTTCCATTCTAGATAATTTTTGTACATTATTTTGGGGGTTTTTTCTCCCCCTTAATTTTCTCTGTTCTCTCTACCTAAAACTCCTACTATTTTGAATTTTCTGTTACCCTAATCTTATCTTTTTTCCCTCATGCTTCATCTTGTTTTCTCCACTTTCTGAGAAACTTCCCCAGCTGATAGTCTCACTATTGAGTTTTCCCAAGAACACTTTTTGCTCTGTTTGATTTTGTTTTTATTGTTTCTTTATTTTAAAGTAATTATTCTATTCCTAGTTTCTGTATGGTATCTTCTATCCTCTGATATTTTGATTGATGGTTTTTGTAAAGTTATCTTCTCCCTGAATAGTCTGATGTCTTATGTTAATTTGTGTCTCTCTGTCTTTCATGCAAGAGGTTCTCCTCTCAGGCCTGGTAATTGTCCATCATTGCCTCCACATTTTTAAGAGTGGCGTGTTCAAAGTTGATTAGAAGCTGAAATATTAATCCAACTTAAAAAAGGAAATCCTGTCACATGTTACAACATAGCTGAGAGTTGAAGACATTATGATGAGGTAAAATATGCCAGTCAGAAAGACAAATACTGCACGATTACACTTACATGGGGTATCTAAAGTAGTCAAGCTCACAGAAACAGCAGAATGGTGTTGCCAGGGATTGAGAGGAGGGAGAAGTGGAGAGCTGTTGTTCAATCGGTATACAGTTTCATTTTTGAAAAATGAAAAGTTTCTAGATATTCATTGTACAGTATAAATGTACTTAGCGCTACTAATGTATACACTTAAAATGGTTAAGATGGTAAATTTTATGTTAAGTTTTCTTTAAAATAATTCTTTTAAATGTTGAGTAGAAGCTCTGAGCACAAAGACAGGCCTGGCTTGACATTGCCTTCAGCTCCAAGTGATGAGGCAAGTTATTTCAGTGAAGAATTCCGGGTGTAAATGTGATCCAATCTTTCTGTTGGAGAGCTGTGGGCTATGCAGGTTCTCCAGAGAATGATCACACATACTACTCTCCTGAAGGTCATGGGCCAGGCTGCCAGCTGTCTTGAACATGCACAGAGAAAGCCAGTCAGTGACTTCAGCATTGAGTATACAAACTTCAGCTCTTTCCTTCCACTTTCCGTATGGTCCCCTGTCTTCCATTGTGTTTGGGACCCTCCAGTGCCTTTCTGCATCACCATCTCCAGAGAATATATCTTCAGTCTTCCAGGATGCAGGACAACAGAGCCATCATACAGTTCCGTGTAGCTGGGACATGAATCTGGGGAACTTAACAGCTTCAAAATCAGGCTACTTTCCTTGCACAAGTATCAGGATACTTACACAAGTATCAGCTCTAATTTTAGAGCCCTGGATGTTCAACAGAGTAAATCAATCTGTTACTCAACTTTTTCCATCGCCCACATGGGATTCAGTTATCTCAGGTCTGCTCAATCAGTTACCACTTTCAAATCTACTTACCAATTTACCAATTTTGTTGTTCATTTTCTTTTTCTCTTGTCCTGACATGTTTTTCCCTTTAAAAAAAAGTTTCTGTTGTTTTAAAGGGGGCTTTGGGGTTTAACAAGAGAGTAGTATGTATTGCATATACTCAATCCACCATTTTTACCCAGAGAAAGTAGCTTTTTTCTATAGCTTTATTTAATTTCCTATGTTGGAGATGATGCAGTGGGAAGAATAGATATAGATTAACCTAAGCCAAATTTGGAGCCTGACTCTTTCTTGTTGTGTCACTATAAGTGAACTGACTTTTCGTATTTTGTTTTTCTGTTTATAAAATGAAGGTGCTAAGACATAGGCTTATTTTGAGAATAATGTGGAAAATATGAAAGGCATATGTAAAATAACATATGTAAAGCTTATGCAGAACATAAGATGTTTAATAAATATTAATTCCCCTTCCTCGTCTAAGATTAGTTGTTCAATTTACCATCCACTAGCATATGGAACATTCTGGTAATTACCTAATTCTGATTTCGGTGTCTGCAGCGATGTCTCAGATCACACACCAGCCATTCTCTCCGAGCTGTTCTTGCCTCCCCCTGATTATGACATTCAGCATCAGTCAAGTGCTATGGCATTTAGTAGAAATAAGTGCAAATTTTAAATTTTTTAATAAAAATTAATATACTTTTTCAGTTCTTTAATCGAATCTGCTTTTACCTTATTATGACATTGATATTTTCAAAATTTCCCTTACGATATAAAATGGACCTTGGTTAGATATCAAGACCTGGAAGACCATGTAGAACTTTAACCATCTGAGCCCATAGTTTTGTTTATTTCCTTGGAGGTGGAGAGCATCTGGTTACTGCCTTCCATATAATTACATTTCCTCCCAACCCACTCAGTGGTAACATACCAAAACCATCTGCAGCAAAAGCATGCCAAAGTCTTACAATGAACTGGGTCTATGCATTGCTCCAATCAAGAGAGTCAAAAAAAAAAAAACCCAGTGGCTTACAAACCTTATTAATTAAATTCACAAATATTGCTTGAGCACCTGCTACATTTCAGAAATTGTCCTAGATATTTGGAATATAGGGTCCAAAGGAAGAACAGATTTAAATAAAGAACCCTTGAGGATGTTTAGAAAGGTAACCTTTGTACACTATTGGTGAGACTGTAAATTGTTCAGCCACTTTGGAAAAAAAGCATGGAGGTTTTTCAAAAAAATTTAAAATGGGCTTCAGGTAAGATGGTAGTGTAAGTAAACACAGTACTCAGAACCTCCCACAACCACATCAAAATTACAACTAATCTACAGAATGACCATCATTCAAACCCACCTGAAACCTAGCTGAACGAAAGTCCTACAACTAAGGATTTAAGGAGAAGCCACATTGAGACTGGTCAAAGAGGCCAAGACCCCAAACAGGCTGGTCCCATACCCATGTGTGGTGGTTAAAATCAAGAAGAATATCTCATCTGCAAAGGTCCCTCCTGAGGAACCAGGGGTCCCAATTCCACACCCAGAGCCACCAGCCCAAGTTTCCAGTATAGGGAAGAGAAATCCCCATAACTGCTGGCTGTGAAGACAAGCAGGGATTGTGGCTGGGACAAGGGCGACTGGAGTCCCAGGCATTTCTCTTAAAAGGCCCATGTGAATTTATTCAGACTCACTTGCTCTGAGCTCCAGTGCTGGGGCAGCAGCTTGAAAGATGCCAGGGACCAATGGAGAAGAACTGAACTGTTGAGCTCCGGGGCCAGAGCCACAGGGGCAGGTTTCTCCCAGACAGAAGTGCTGACAGAGGCCATGGTTCACTTTCTGAGCTCTGTACCCACAGAGATAGCAGGTGGGCACAATATATGAGTCTCCAACAATCTGGCCAACACAATTTGCCTTGTCCTGGTTATTCACTGAGACACCACCCCACCCAACTTGTTGGCCCAACCAAGCCATTTTCAGTGGCTTTTCCATACAAACCACCTGACTTAGCTCATGCTGCAGACTTTCTTAAAATCTCTCAAAGGTTCACAAACTGCAAATAAGAGCATCTGGCCTTGGAGTGCCCTGTACCTCTTGCTAAGTGGCCCCAGGGCTGGAACTAGCTGAGGCTGACCTTGGTTTATAGCTTGGCCTCTCCCAGGCACCTCCAATGCAATACAAATAGTAGCCATCTTCAGATCATTTTGTAGCTCATGTTGCGTGGCCCCAGGTAGGACACAAGCAGCAGCTGACCTTGGCCTGCACCTCCTGGGAAGCCCCAGAGCCAGTGCACCCAAAGAACAGCTTCGGACTGCACCAAGACACCAACCAGACACCTCTATAATCAACACAAACAAGGGATGAGCTCAACAGGCACCAGGGCCCTGCTGAAGGGAGACCTGCTCCAGGGGGTTGGCCACTACACAGCAGATCCTCTGCTATGGTCTCTGCCATTTATCCCAGCCGAAGGGCCTGGTGGTAAATGCCCTCCACTGACAGCAGTTAATGATCAACTTCAACAGGAGGGCACACACAGTCCACCTGATGGGTGCACCTGGAGTGCCCGGCTTGGGTGACCGAGAAGGTTGTACCACTGGGCCCTACAGGACACTTACTACCTTAGGCCACTCTACAACATCTGGGAGACATAGCATATCTACCGAATACATGGAAAGTTACACAGAGAAGCAGCTGAAATGAGGAGACAAAGAAACATGTCCCAAATGAAAGACCAGAACAAAATTCCAGAAAAAGAACTAAACACAATGGAGACAAGCAATCTACAAATGCAGAGTTCAAAACACTGGTTACAAGGATGCTCAGTGATCTTAGTGAGTACTTTAACAAAAAGAAAGGAAACATAGAAATTAAGATAGAAAACATTTTTTAAAAAAGAACCAGTCAGAAATGAAGAGTACATCAACTTAGATGAAGAATACATTACAGGGAATAAACAGTAGAATACATGAAGCAGAGCATCAAATCAGCCATTGGGAAAATAAGCAAAAAAATACACAATCAGAACAGCAAAAAATACATGAAGCAGATCATCAAATCAACAATTTGGAAGATAAGCAAAAAATACACAATTGAAACAGCAAAAACTAAAAAAGAATCCAAAAAAATGAAGATAATTCAAGGAACCTCTGGGACAGCATCAAGCATACTAGCATTCTCATCATGTGGATGCCAAAAGAGGAAGAAAGAGAGCAAGGAATTGAAAACCTATTTGAAAAAATAATGACTGCAAACTTCCCTAATCTGGTGAAGAAAAATACATACATACAAGTCGAGGAAGCACAGAGAGTCCCAAACAAGATAAACACCAAGAGACCCACATCAAGATACATCATAATTAAAAATGGCAAAGGTTAAAGACATAAAGAGAATCTTAAAAGCAGCAAGAAAAAAGCAGTTACCTACAAGAGAGCTCCCATAAGACAGTCACCTGATTTCTCAACAGAAAATTTGCAAACCAGAGGGACTGGCAACAAATATTCAGAGTGATGAAAAGCAAGGACTTACAACCAAGATTACTCTATCCAGCAAAGCTATCATTTAGAATCAAAGGACAAGTAAAGAGCTTCCCAAACAAGAAAAGGCTAAAGGAGTTCAACACCACCAAACCAGCATTATAAGAAATGTTAAAGGATCTTATTTAAGATGAAGGAAAAAAGATAAAAATATGAACAATAAAATGGCAATAAATACATATCTATCATCCATATGTTCATTGCACCATTATTTACAATAGCAAAAATATGGAAACAACATAGGTGTCCAATCATGGAGGAATTGATAAAGAAGAGGTGGTGTATATATGCACATTGGAATATTATTCACCCATACAAAGAATGAAATCTTGCCATTTCTGACAACATGGATGGACCTAGAAGGTATTATGCTAAATGAAATAAATCAAACAAAGAAAGACAAATGCCATATGATTTCCTTTATATGTGAAATCTAAAAAAAAAAAACAAAAACTAATAAAAAAAACAGAAACAGACACAAAGATACAGAAAACAAACTGATAGTTGTCAGAGAGGAGGGAGGTGAATGGATGAGTAAAAAGTGTGGAGTAGGATAAGATATACAAACATCCAGTTATTTTTAAAAAGTCAGTCACAGGGATAGAATGTACCGCATAGGAGGAAATGTCAATATTATCGTAATAACTTTGTATGGTGACAGATAGTTACTAGAGCTATTGTGATGATCACATCACAAAGAATATATACATTGAATATATACATTGAATATATACATATATATTCCACACCTGAAACTAATATGATAGTTACATCAACTACACTTTAATTTAAAAAATAAATAGTAAATAAACAAAGAACTCTTGTCCTCATGGAGCTTATGATCTAATGGGAGTTATACACAATAAAAATAAGTGAATTATAAGGTGTATTTTTTTCAATAGAACAAGGAAAGAAAGATCAAGAGAACTATTAGAAAAGGAGTTATGATTTAAATTGACTGAACATTTCTAATGTACTCAACTGATCACCACTGAATCAGTTAATAACTGTTTGGTTGTAACAGAAACCAACTCTAAACAGAAGATGAATGTATTAAGTAGATATCAGGGAACACAAAATTGACAATAAGACTGGAGAAACAAGCTAGAAGAAGCTAAAAAATCAGAGCCGGTCCAAAACAAGTGGAATTAAATAATGCTCTCATCACAATACCATCACTGGAGTGAATGACCTACTACCTTTCCACATTAGTCCAATCAATTTTGAAGAGCTGACTAATCCAGCTGGAGTCACATGCCCACTCCTAGGGGGTAAGAAATCCCTCAAAGTAGAAAATTTCTAGAGAAAGAATCTTCAAAATGAAGTTAAACTACATACTGTATGATTCTATCTATATTATGAAAAAAGGCAAAAGCAAAACTATGGGCACAGAAAAGATCAAAAGATTGCCAGGGATTGGTGGGAGGAGAGGGGAAGGGATAAATAAGAGAAGCAAGTAGAATTTGGGGGACAGTGAAACTACTGTGCATGATAGCATAATCATAGGTACCGGTCATCACACATTCTCCCATAGCCGCAGAACGTGCAATACCAAGAATGAATCCTTCTGTAAACTGTGAGCTTTGGGTGATTGCAATGTGCCAATGCAGGTTCATCAGTTACACCAAATCTCCACTTCTGGTGGAGAATGTTGATCCTGGGAGAGGCTACACATGTGTTAACTTTGCTGTAAACCTAAAACTGCTCTTAAAAAAAGTAGTCTTAATTTAAAAAAATAATGGAAATTAATGTGTTTAAGCCAAAATAGGGGAAATGGGTGATAGACAAGCAAAACGCAAACATATCCACAGCCACAAGGGCCAGCTCCAGGATTTCCACACAGAAGGGATTGAGAGGTAGCAATCTGACTGAAAGGAGGCAATGAAGGATTTCTCTTAACGCTGCATTTTGATAGCAATTACAGTTTTGACTTAGGCGGCACTTTTATTTGCACAGTTTTGAAGGGTTGCTGAAGATTATTGGCTGTATTAAACCTCCCCAGAGACATGGCGATTTCCATTGTAGTTTGCTTCACCTTGTTCTAAAACCCCCAATAAGATTTCACCACATTGACCTTTAGGAATAAACCACAAAGTATATCCTAGGCTGAAATAAACAATCATCTGCTAATTGGATTAGTCTATATATTTGTAATTATACAGGGAAGAAAATTCCATAACCCCTTTGACCAAAGGGGATTCTGAACTATGAAAGTAGCAACATGAATTTGAATCCCCCCACGTTGGCACATGAAAACAGACAAAACAGCCATGCGGCATAAACAGAAAGCCACAGACAATATTCACAACGAAACAACCGTTTTCAGAGTGATCTTACTGGCAGTGGTTGTATTTATTATTATTATTATTATTATAGTTATTATTTTTTATTCTGAGCTGATTCTGTGTGTAATAGAGGATAAAACAAAAGGGCAATGATGGAATATTATAATTTTTTTCTCTCCTGTAGTGACAACTGTGATTCCCAAGGTTAAAGAAGATACAGATTTAATTTATGAGAACGTAAGTAAAAACCTTGTATTCTCAAATCTGAATCAAAGTATCACTATGAACTCATGGAGGTTTTATCTCCCAGGTTTCTTGGAAAAATGACTAACATCAGATTAAGAGCAGGAACTATAACAGGTGAGTCTGGAAAAATTGTCACACCAGACAATAAGGAAGCTATCAGTGACTAATAAAATCATGTCAAAAGAACCTGGAAGGCAACTTCAAAGAGACTCTACTAGCAAAAAGGAGAGTGCTATATAAGTATTGAATGTCTAAATGTACCAAGTTTCCAAATTTATATGGATATGTTTCTGGGTTTTCAATTTTATTCTAAAGGTCTGTCTATTCTTGCACCAACAGTAATTTATTGTAATTAGTACACTTATTAGAATACTTAAAATAAGTAACTCTTACTATCTAGAAGGACTGCTGTCCTTATTCTTCTTCAAAATGTTCTTAGCTCAGGATCCTAAGTTTCATGAAAAAAACTCTCTTGATATTTTCATTTGAATGCCACTGTTTGTACATTAATTTAGGGACAGTTACCATATGGTGCTGAGTAACCTCATCTATGAAAACAAACTGCTTCTCATTTATTTAGATTTTCTTTCATAGTTTTCAGTAAAGTTTTATAATTTTAGAAATAAGGTCATGCATATTTTTGTTAAACTTAGTCCTAGATTCCTTATCATTTTTGTTGTCATTGTAAATAGGATCTCTATTCTAATTACATTTGATAATTGCTTTTTGTCTCCGAATCAAATGCCATTAAGTGTTTTATAATAGTATTGTATCTAGAAGCTTCTTATTGGTTCTGATTCTCTTGGATTGTCTACGTAGACGATCACATAACCTATGAATGCCAACCACCTGTTTCTTGCTTTTCGAGCTTAATACCTGTTCCATTTCTTTCTAACAGCATGCAGTAATAGTCTGAGGGTAATGTTCACAGCAGTCCCTATTATCTTACCACATAAGTTAATGGTAATACCTCTGTCATGGAGCTTTCTGTGACTTTGTATTTTATTTACATATGGATAAGATCCTGTATGAAATGTATATACAATCAGATTTACGGATGAGGTCAAGCTGGAATTCTCTCCAATATATATAAGCAGCCTGTCTTTGTCTAAGTGTCACAACCAAACATCTAGCACTGATATCTGGAAGTGCTTGAATGAACTGTTTGACACCTAAAAATAAACTATTTGTAGATCACAGTTCTTCTGACATGCACTGCAATTTATCACTTAGTATAAAAGTTTTCAAATATATAGTTCTTTGAGATATACAAGAGAACACTCTCAAACCATCCTAAATAAACCCCAAATAAACATGTCTGCCAAGCAAAGTGCAGTCTGTTTTCTTTTCAAATATATCACCACTAAGCACAGTGCTTGCTGTGAGTTTGACACATATCCTTTTGCAGCTTAGGAAGAGTTCCTTGTTTGCAATTACATTTTATCCAGTGTTAATGCATTTTATTCCTGGGGGAAAATCATCTTAGACATGATGCATTCAATCAAAATAAACACTTGCAAATTTTGTTTGCTGATATTTTATTTAGTATTTTATATCTATGTTCATAAATTTCCTTTCCTGTACTGTGCATATACATTTTTAAATCAAAGTTATACAAGAATCATAAAATGAATTTAATAATAGCAAATTACCTTTTGTTCATTGTAATCATTTTTATACAGGTAATCTGTTTTGTGAACATAGTTAGAATTTACCTTAAGCCATCTGGGCCTATATTTTATACCTTTGTTATATAAAGTGATTTCATCTTCCTCATTGTTATTAATTAATCTTGGTCTGTTCTAGTATTCTCTTTCTTCTTTAGTCCAATTTTAAAATGTGTTTTTAGAAAATTGTTTCTTTATTATAAAATTTCAAATGCATTAGTAGAAAATTGTTCGTGATCATCTCTCACACCAGCTGAAAACTCCCCAGCACCAGTGGTGGTATCTCCTCTTTTCCCCTCTAATGTTGTTCTATCCCGCATCCTCTCTTCTTAGTAACATGTGCAATTTAGTAATTCTTAGTAAAGTTAAGGAAGAATTAAATTATTTGAGTCTTTCTCTGAAAAGTCTTTCTTTCACTTTTTCTCTCTTGAATGAAAATTCAGCTTGATAAAGAATTCAAGTTGATAGTTTGAGCACTTTAAATATATGGTTTCACTGTCCTTTGGCTTCTATTTCAGTTACCGTGAAATCTGTTTGCCAGTCTATTGCTTCTTTGTATGTAATCTTTTTCTTTCAGGTTGCTTTGCCAATTTTTCTCTTTGTTTTGGCAATGTGTACTTTCACAATATTATCTCTAGATAAAGGGGAAATTTAAAAAATTAGAAAAATAGCAAAATTATATTCAACTAAAGCAAAGGTGGAAATTTTTACAAAACTGATAAAAAAACGTATTTCCTTAGAGTGGAGAACTATAATAAGTAGAATAATTAAAAATAAACCTACTACATAAAATATCCAAAAATGTATATGTAAAGGTAAACAGAAATAACAAAAGAATTTAGCAAAGTCACAAATACAGGGTCAGGATTTCTATATGAATAATATTTCTATATGAGCAATAAATTTCTACATAAGCATTAAATGATACAAAAACAAATGTTTAAAAAATATAATTTACACTAGCATCAGAAAATATCAAATGCCTATGAATCAATTTAACAGAAAAGATGAGCAAGACCTTCATGGAAAAAAGCACTATGTGCATGGTTTAGAAGACTCGACGTTCTCTTCAAATTGATCTGTAGATTCAAAGTAGCCCTAACCAAAATGCTAGCAACTAAGTATAAGGTAGGAAGAAGTTAAAATAGCTGAGATCATGTAAGAAGAGAAACAAAGTTGAAGGACTTCACTAACAGATATCAACATGTATTACAAAACTACAAAAATTAAAATATATTATTGGTACAAGAACAGAGAAATAGGCCAATGGAAAAAACTGAGTCCATAAATAGACCTAGACACTTACGGTTCCCCAAATTATGATAAAGGTGTCACTACAATGCTGTGCGAAAGAGTGCTCTTCTCAATAAGAAATGGCTCTAGCTCAACTGGGGAAGGGAAATGCTGATCTCTACCTCAAACCATATATATAAGCATTTATTCCAAATGAATCACGGGCCTAAATGTGAAAAACAAAACAGTAAACCTTCCAGAAAATTACATAGGAGAATGTGTTCTTGATCTAAGGTTAGGCAAAGATTTTTTTTAAAGAAACACAAAAAGCACTAAGTATAAAAGAAATGATTAATAAACTAGACTTTGTTTAACTAGACTTCATTTAACTTTACAATTACTGTTAAGTAAAAGGCACCATTAAAAAGGTAAAAAGACCACAAAACTTGGGGACTAATTATTGCTATTATTATTACTGTTGCTTTGTCTATGTCAGGCTCTATTTCTCATTTTCTACTTTATATAAATAAATTTCCAGTAGTAGCAAAAGACTAATATTATATATATATATATAAACATAGATATAAAAGTTGTGTGCAAAACTTGCAAATGCTCTAGAGTCTAGATGGGCAAAGGCATTGAAAGAGTTTTCAAAAAAATTTCACTGTAGCCGAATGCAGCCTCTCACAACAACGCTAGCTGATACACTGATACAGAAGGATTCCTAGAACGCTCACCCACTGGGGAAGGCTGTACTACAAGGGGCCCGCCCTCCAGAAGATAATTCGGGGTCTGAGTCCCCCTTGTCTGAGACCGCAGTTTCTTACTCTAAGCCAATTGTTGGAAACTTACCTCTACCATACAACCTCTCGAAGAAAGCTAATTACAAAGCTAAACCTCTTACCCTGGCATGTGTAGCTCAGTTGGTTGGAGCATCATCTTGTAAACTGAAAAGTCATGGGTTCAATTCCCAGTCAGGGCACATGCCTTGATTGCAGGTTCCATCCCCAGTCAAGGTGCATACAAAAGGAAACCAATCAATGTTTCTCTCTCACATCAATATTTCTCTCTCTCTCTCTCTCTCTCTCTCTCTCTCTCTCTCTCCCCCTTCCCCTCCAAAATCAATAAGCATGTCCTTTGGAGAACATAAAAAAAAATTTTTGATTCAAAAGTTAGACATCTCTGCAAAAGGGGTTGAAATTCAATGTCCATGAGCATGAGAAATCAGGAGCCAGTTCAACATGGAATCACTGTCAAGGCCTCCCAGGAAAATAGAGCAGCAATTTATCTCCCGCTCCTATCCAGAATACCATCAAATGAGGGGTGAAGAGAGGGAGAGAGAAAGAAAAAAAAAGCCTGAGTAAAATAACTGCTTTTTCTTATAGTGCAGGAAAGGAACATGGCATTTGTTTGGATTTTCTTCTCACCCTGAGCAGAAGGTCCTGGCAATAAACATCTGGAAGCCTGTCCACTATAAATTATTTGGTTTCTTCCCTCCCATTTCATGAGGCCTTGGTGATATTACACTCTTGGAATTTCTCCTTTCATCTGCTTCCTTTCCACTGACAGTTCATAAAGGATGGGCCACACTGGGAATGAAAGCTAAACACTCATTTCTTAACATACCAAGAGAATTAGGCTCTACATACCTAGGAGTAGATACTAGAGTTTTTTTTCCAAGTTGTAGTAGTCTCTTTCCTGGCGCCACACCCAAATTCACTTATGGTCCTGTGAGACCTGATCTAATAATTTGGAAAGACCTAGGGAGAAGGTCCAATCACCACATGTAAAAATAACATATATGGCCTTTCTTGCTTTTGTTATTCTTAATAAAAAGTTGCCATTTATTGGTTTTATATAGAGGGCCAAAGTCTGTTTGTGCACTCCCAATATATAATTTTTCTTACTCTCCCCAAACTACTTTAGATATTACTGCCTCTGCTTTATATTGAAGAAGATGGAAATTTAAAAACCTCAACAAATTCGTACCTGATCCCTCCTAAAAAGATACAGAAACAGGATTAGAACACTCATCTATGTAAGCCCAGAACCCACATTTTTAACCACTGTTTACCTACTGTTTCCCCAGCTTATTTCTGTATGAGAAGCAAGTGGTAAGTTTTAAATTGAAATTATTCAATGGGATAACATTTTATTATATCAATTGACGGAAATATTTTTTCATAATTCCTTAACCCTTGACCCCTCTCTGCATCCAGATCTCTGAAGGACTTTGGGCAGGTTTATGACATAAGCAATCATTATGTGGTAGGCCTACCCACCAAACCAGAGACATCACAGGCCTCCGGGAGAGATGTTAGATGTTACACTATTTCCTTTAAAAGGTGGTCTGTGGCCCTGGCGGGGTTGCTCAGTTGGTTGGAGCCACGTCCCATACACCAAAGTGTTGAGGGTTCAATCTCCAGTCAGGGCATGTATGGGAAGCAACCGGTCAATGTTTCTCATATCAGTGTTTCTCTTTCTCTCTCTCTCCCTCCCCCACATTCCTCTCTCTCTACAAACGATCAATAAAAACATTGATCGTTTGGCTGGTGAGGCTCAGTAAATTGAGCACTGGCCTGCAAGCCGAAAGATCACTGGTTTGATTCCCAGACAGGGCACATACCTGGGTTGCAAGCCAGGTTCCCACCTAGAGGTATGTGCAACCAATGGATGTTTCTCTGGAACATCAATGTTTCTCTCCTTCTTTTTCTCCCTCCCTTCTCCTCTCTCTAAAAAATAAATAAATAAAATCTCTTTTAAAAAACATATCCTCAGATGAGGATTAAAAAAAAGGTGGCCTGTGTTTATCCCTCTCTTCTGAGTATGTCTCAACACCTACAAATTTGTAAAGGAATTTGAAAGAACAAAGTACCTGTGCCTTTGTCCCCAGTTAGAGCCTGAGGAAGTAGCGAATGTCCTAGAGAAGTCCTGCAGGGCCTTTTAACAAGCATGGTAAAGGAGAAGTAGAGCTGAAAAGCCTAAGCAGGCAGGACAAGAGAGCCAGAGTCCGGTAGGAAACCCCTGGATGCATCCTCCATTCTAAGAGAAGTTTGGCAACATGAGGGAGAAGAGAACTGGAGAGGATTTGTGGATCATCACCAAACAACGTGGCTGTCATCTGCAGAACAAATGGACAAGCAGACTGTCTTTCTGTATGTCTGACTACAGAGGTGAGAGCCAAACACCAGCCCCTACCTCACTGCCAGCACCTCCCACTCACTGGCTTTCACTCAGCACTTCTGCTGTATTTGGACTGTGCTATGCCTATGGAAGTGGGAAAGCCCAGGTTTAATTAAGATTATCTTGAATTAAGTTTTTGAGTGCAATGTGAGATTACTCTGAATGAAATGACATTTCATTTCTTATATATAATGGAATCAAAAACTCAAAAATAAGTTAAATTATAGGGTGGTAGGGGAAGAAAATAAATTTTCCCTCTAGCCTTCTGGGTTCTTGGTTAAGACCTCTGTAACAAGAAAAAGACAAACATAAGTTTATTAATATGAATACTTCATGGATACATGGCAGGGAAACAGGGAAAAATGAGTAATTCCTCAAGGTAGTTTAGGATTCAGGCTTAAAAACCACCTTAGTAGGAAAAGGGGAAGAAGGATGTGTGCCTCTTAGGGGAGAGCAAGTGATTTCCTAAAAAGATGAATGGGTGCTTTGAAGAACAGATGGGAGATCTGATAATTTGTGAAAATTTTTGTCTGCTCATGGTGTCTACTTCTAGTCTCCTCTCCCTGACAAGAGTCAACCTTCCCTGGTTGATGAAACAAACTCCTGGGAAGGATTTATGACAATTGAGTTCCTTTTGGAGGATCTGTCTTTAGGAAGGTAAGGGGACTTCAGAGAAGGCTCCTCCCTACGTTTGATGTCTTTCAAATGCCTGCTCAAAATAAGCAATATACCAAAGCTGCATATTTGGGGGTGGAATGTCTTAAACTTCTATAGTCATATTTTGAAGTGGCATATTCTGCTACTCTTTAGGGGGAAAGGTGATTATTTTCTGCTACACCTGACTTTGTAACCAAGAAATATACATCAGCCATAAATAATCATAAAGTAGATCATAAACATAAGTTGTGAAAAAAATACGGTCTATGCTTTTGTGTTTTTACTTTTAATGGAAATTTTCAAACACTCATCAAAATAGAACAAATAATATAATGAAACCTGGTTCCAGCAATAATCAACATGTTGTCAATCTTGTCTTGTCTATTATCATACACACACACACTTTCTTTATTATGAAAAATTTTATAATGAATTATAGGCATCAAATAATTTCATGCAAAAATTCTTCCATATGTATCTTTAACAGAATTTAAAAGGAATTCTTCAGCATTATCAAGATATCATTAGCATACCAAATTAAATTAACAATAGTTTGCTAAACATATTTAGTGCCTGTTCAAATTTCCCTAGTTGTCCCACAAACAACTTTTTTAAGTATATTTTATTGATTATGCTATTACAGTTGTCCCATTTTTTCCCCCCTTTATTCCCTTCCACCTTGCATCCTCCCTCCCACCAGCATTCCCCCACCTTAGTTCATGTCCATGGGTCGTACATATAAGTTCTTTGGCTTCTCCATTTCCCATATTATTCTTAACCTCCCCTCCTGTCTATTTTGTACCTATCAGTTATGCTTCTTATTCCCTGTACCTTTCCCCCCATTTTCCCCACTCCTCCTCCCTGCCGATAAGCCTCCATGTGATCTCCATTTCTATGATTCTATTCCTGTTATAGTTTTCTGCTTAGTTTGTTTCTGTTTTTGTTATTTTTTAGGTTCAGTTTTTAATAGTTGTGAGTTTGTTGTCATTTTACTGTTCATAGTTTTGATCATCTTCTTTTCTTAGTAAGTCCCTTTAACATTTCATATAATAAGGGCTTGGTGATGATGAACTCCTTGAACTTGACCTTATCTGGGAAGCACTTCATCTGCCCTTCCATTCTAAATGATAGCTTTGCTGGATAGAGTAATCTTGGATGTAGGTCCTTGCCTTTCATGACTTGGAATACTTCTTGCCAGCCCCTTCTTACCTGCAAAATTTCTTTTGAGAAATCAGCTGACAGTCTTATGGGAACTCCTTTGTAGGTAACTGTGTCCTTATCTCTTGCTGCTTCTAAGATTCTCTCCTCCTGTTTAATCTTGGGTAATGTAATTATGATGTGCCTGGGTATGTGCTTCCTTGGGTCCAACTTCTTTGGGGCTCGCTGAGCTACCTGGACTTCCTGGAAGTCTATTTCCTTTGCCAGATTGGGGAAGTTCCCTTTCATTATTTTTTCAGATAAATTTTCAATTTCTTGCTCTTCCTCTTCTTCTGGCACCCCTATGATTCAGATGTTAGAATGTTTAAAGTTGTCCTGGAAGTTCCTAAGCCTCTCATTTTTTTGAATTCTTGTTTCTTCATTCTTTTCTGGTTGAACGTTTCTTTCTTCCTTCTGTTCCAAATCATTGATTTGAGTCCTGGTTTCCTTCCTGTCACTGTTGGTTCCCTGTACATTTTCCTTTATTTCACTTTGCATAGACTTCATTTCCTTCTCTTCTTTGCAACCATACACAACCATTTCTGTGAGCATCTTGATTACCAGTGTTTTGAACTCTGCATCTGATAAGTTGGCTATCTCTTCATCACTTAGTTTTATTTTGGGAGCTTTGATCCGTTCTTTCATTTGGGCCATATTTTTTTTGTCTCAGCGCACCTGTTACATAGCAAGAAGCAGAGTCCTGGGCATTCACCAGGCGGGGCAACCCATGTGTCTGGGTTTTGTCACTGTATGTTGGGGAGGGGTCAGAAAGGGAACAGTGCTGCTTGCTTGGCTCTTGGCCAGCTTTCAGTCACTTTCCCCGCTGCCCACAAGCAAAGTACAACTTTCCGTTGCTGATTCCCAGGTGGGTTGGCTTGTGTACATTCCAGGACCCTGTGAGTGTCTCCAATGAATCCTCCTGTGAGGTTGGGAGTTTCTCCCACCACTCCAACCCCCACAGGTTTTTACAGCCAGAGGTTTTGAGGTTTTATTTCCCTGAACTGGAACCCTGGGTTTCACACTCTGTCTCACTACCCAGTTGTTCCTCCTGGTTTATCTACATGCAAATGTGGGACTACCCAGTCCACCAGCCACCACCTTGCTGCGAGTCCTCTCTGCCCCAGCTGCCCATCTCTGCCCCTCCTACAAGTACGGATGAATGTTTCTTCTTTAACTCCTTGGTCATCAGACTTCCATACAGTTTGATTTTCTGGCAGTTCTGGTTATTTTTTGTTTTTAAATTTGTTGTTGTCCTGTTTTTAGTTGTGCAAGCAGTCAAAGTGTATCTACCTACACCTCCATCTTGGCCAGAAGTCTCCCAATAAAGATTCCCCACAAAAATCTTTTAAATGTTGCTTTGTTTGAATCAGGATCCAAGCAAGCTCTACAGATACTATTTAGACAATAGATCTCTGAAGACCCTCATAATACATAACAGTTTACTCTCTAAAACTTGTGATTTTTAAATTTAAAATATACATGTAATCATGCCTGTGGGCTGAGATGAGCACAGAATTCACAAGTTCACAAATCTGATCTAAATGGTGGGTGAGAGTTGTGCTCTCGCTCCAGGACAAAGAAAAGTACTTCAGAAAGGGATCTGGCTCCCTCTAGTGCTTTTCCAAATTATAACCGTGTCTGATTCTCAAACCAATTAAGGAAGAAAAATAATCCTAATGTAAATTGTTCTGAGCTCCATGACCTTGTAGCTGCATACTTCTTACATCACACTATTCAACTATGTGAAAGGGATTATTTTCTTCTTTGTAATAATGAAAAGTAACAGATAGTTGTTAAATGCCAAACTCAGAGTCAATTCCTCATGGTATTTTCTGTCATAGAAGATGTCATTCAAAGTAACACTACCATCATTTACATCAGACTGTCCCACTGCTGTTTCCAAAATACCCTAGTTGTCTTAATAATTCCTTTATTTCAAACTGTAATTGGGAAGGGGATAGACAGAAGTTTCTTGAAAAGCAATTTGATGTCTTATAGTTGCTTTTGTCATAGCATAGGATGAAAGAAATAACAGGCAGGTAAGATGAAAAAAGAAAAACCATGCACACAGATTATAACAACCCTAAGACTGAGACATGGCACCAGGTGGCAAGAGAAGGGAGGCATAGATACTCTTGTATAATCACCAGGTAATAAATTAATATATTTGAAAATAATAATTGATTATACAAAGTGTTATAATTGCTATAAAAATGAGAAAGCAAAGGCAAGAGAAGATACACATAATCAAGATTTGTTTGCCTTGAATAATTTTTATATCTATTAGTATATAAATATGCATCTTTTCCTACTAAAATGTTAAGCTATAAAGATATTTTTGTTTATTTAATGTTTAAAATTGGCAGTGCTCTGCCACAAGCCACTTTTTTTAAGAAATGCACCCCTGAAAGAAGTAAAGCTGAATTAAAGTGAAAAGCAGCAAGGTAGAAATTATACCCCATCTCCTTAATACCAAATGGACATCCCTAATGCAGAAATCATACAGAAATCTTCAGGGTACCGATAACTTAACTATTCAAGACTGGTCTCCTACACATGTGAGAAATCTTTTCAACTGCAATCAAGAGAATGCCAAATTTAGGAGAACATCATCAGCTTTGAATCCTTCATTAAAAGCTAAGGTTCAACAGCAAAACCTACTATAGCTGTGATTAAACATGCATTCAGTCTCTGGCCCACCTCAAACCTCACGTGACTGTGGGCAGCACTGATTTACTCCTGGCTCTCCAATAAAGCCTCAGGTTTTATTCTAGGCATGATATAAACAGGACCTACCAGTAACCGCTTTTAGTATTTACATCACTATCTATCAGGGTGACCTTCGCTACAACTAGACAGCTCAGATCTAGAGAAATGTACTAGTGTCAGATTGTTTTATTTTTGCAATTATATGCTGTGGGGATGAGAGCAGAAACACTAGATATTCCCACTGCAAATCATTCTGAGGCTGGAATGAGGAATTTTCTTCATATCTGGGTCCAGAGGAGAGACCACAGGAATGGGGCTGGTGGAAGGCTGCCTGAGAGAGGTGAAGGTCACCTGGATGCTCACAACTCTGGATTACCCTCCCAATCGGTGCCACACACCCCCACCACCCCACCCCAGCTAGAGGCACTGACAAGGAAGAGACCCCATCTGTACCAGCCCAGTGGGGCAAGCTGACACTTTGGAAAGTAGGAGAGTCTAGTTCTCCCACAGGTCACTTCC
Source organism: Desmodus rotundus (assembly GCF_022682495.2). NCBI lineage: Eukaryota > Metazoa > Chordata > Mammalia > Chiroptera > Phyllostomidae > Desmodus > Desmodus rotundus. The sequence goes on from NC_071388.1 coordinate 141,183,640, forward strand.
TAGAGAAATGACTGTATATTCACAGTACATTCTCATTATTCACGGTAGTTTTATTCTATAACGTGGCCATGAACGCTAAATTAGCTAATAATACTGAGCCATTGCTCCTAGAAGAAATACAAAGTTCAGCTTCCTCTGGTCACAGTATTTTTGTCAATCCATCAATAATAGCCTGCTTTATGTGTATTTCTGCTTAATGATGCCTTGTTTAATATCTACTGCTGATTCATTAACATTGAACTCATGTCCAACAGTGCCACAACTCACAACAGCTCGTGCCTGAGTGAAATTTGTCACCACAGGTGTTTTCTCCGTGTAACACATCACAGCCTCCTCACATGTGCGAGCACTAGACCGTACTTCGGCACCACATTGGGGGACCATTTTAAATGGTGAAGTCACCCCCAAAGAAGCACAGAAATGTGGGAAACATGGCGCTAAATTCCACAGAAAGGACACTTGTTTGCAGTGACAGCTGGCATAAGGAGGCAGAGCTTCACCTTGTTACACCTCGGCTGGGACCGCTGAGTCAGGCGACTCAGTTTTAGTTTATTTTATTTTTTTACCTTATGAGCATTTGTGGGCATGGAGGTTACAAGTAAGTTTCATCAAGTAGGTGAACCCACAAACACAGAACCCGCGAATACTGACGGCCGACTGTGTATGTGAGAAGAGAGAACTCTGTCCCTAAAGATGTTTATCACTAGGAGCTGGCCTACCTTGGCACGGAGTAAGTGAGTACTGCCTGACACTCCAGGCAGAGTCCTCTTCCTTCACCTGCAGAAGACACCCCCAGATCAGAGACACTCGCAGATCTGGATGGCCTTGTGGGCAAGGACCGCACTTGTGAAGGGATTTCAGCGTGAAGTGGAACCGAGGCTATGAAATGGGCAGTCCCACGCATGCGCCCTCAGAAGAACGGAATGTGAGAAGAGAGAGACTGACTTCTGGTAAATGCCTGATTTACTAAAGACCCAACAAGGTAACTCCTGACCAACGGACAATCGTTCCACATCCTCAAGCCAATGAACTTAACTGCTTGGACTCTGACGGCACTTGCCCCTTTTGCTCTCCTTCTCACATATACAGCCTGCCCAAAACCCTCAACGGACTTGCCTGAAGCTTGCTGCAGCTTGCGCTTTCCCATTGCAATTCCTCTGCTATTCCCGAATAAACTCAATTTCTGGAAATTCGAGCTGGCCTCTCTTTACTATAGGAGACAGTTCTGCGTGGCGTGGCCCAACTCCCACTGAGAAAGGCCGGAGGGAAGCAAGGTCCAGCACACAGGACCCACACCCTTGGATAGGTTCTCCCATGGGGAATCAGGCCCTCATTGTACCTAGGCCATTTTGAGACTTGCTTTTTGCTAAAAGTCCCTCACCCTGAATTGAGGCAGCAAATGTTTACTGCATACTTTAAAGTAACTTCCTAAAATCTATGCTAAACCGTCCAAGGACCAGTGTAACGGGATTAACCACTTTTCCCTTTACATTTGCAAATATCCTTCCTCTTTTATGTAATTAGCAACACCCTCTCCTTTGTTTTCTGTAACCTCCTAAAGCGAACCTGTGCATAGTAAATGATGATGGTCCTCAATGTAATGTGCCCAGAAAAGCAATAAAAGCCTGTCAAGGCAAGGGTTGATGCGCTCTCCTCTTGAGAGAGTGGCCGTGCCATCGCTTTTCCTCCACAGGACTCAGTACTCCTTGTGAATTTGTCCATTACAGCCACAACACACAGATCCCAATGAGAGCTGGAATGTGCATCAGGCACCCAGGAACAGGGACCCATTGCTACAAGCCACAGTTCAGGTCAACACACCAAGTGTTTTTCAGGAAGGTTGTAGGGTGCGCTGGGACTCCCTTATGGATGGAAAAACAGAGGGGCTCTGAGGAGATGGCTTTAGTCAAAGACACAGCTACCGAATTTCAGGACATGCCCAGGGCCAGGTATGGGGACTCCCAGACCAGAAGCCTCCCCAGAGACAATATCTCCCTTCCCAGGGACAATGTCCACCACTCTTGAGTCATCATTCCAGGTCCACAGGGTCACTGTGACTGTTCATATAACCGGATGCTTTCCCTACTGTCCAGAGGACTACGCGTTTTTCCAGAGACCACAGTTCCAAGCATGTCTTCCACCCACATAAAGGAAATGTACACCATCTCCCACTGGGAAAGCCAGTGGGAGCGAGGTCCTGCAGGCAACACCCACGCCCACGGACAGGTTCTCCCGTGGGGAATCAGGCCTGCATTGTACCTAGGCTGCTATGAGACTTGCTTTGGCTAAAACTCCCTCACCTGAATTGAGGCAGCAAATGTTTACTGAGTATCTTGAACTTCCTAAAGTCTGCGCTAAACCAGCCAAGTATTTTGTGTAACCAGCTCACGCACTTTACCCCTAGAGCTGTAAAATCCTTCTCTTTGAAGTAATTAGCAGCATTCTGTCCTTGGTTTTCTGTAAGAGGTAATCACCTACGCTGAACCTGTGCATAGTAAAGGAGGACTTTTCCCAATGTAATGTGCCCAGAAAAGCAATAAAAGCCTGTCCAGGCAGGGGTCCGGCTTTCTCGGGGGCTCTCTCAGGCCCTTACGCCCTCTCTCACGTACACAGTGCCCATGCCATCCCTTTATCCCCTGCAGGATGTCTCTAGTGCTCGGGAATGGGTCTATGGCTGCCACGGCGCACGGACCCCGCGGGCTGGGGTGGGCATCACGCGCCTAACTTCTGGGAAACTGCACAGATCCTCCACGCCAGTCCTCACCACTGCAGGGATTGCTGTGTTTTTCCATCCGTACGGGGGCTCCCTTAGGGATGGAAAAACAGAGGAGCATCCCAGGAGATGGCTTTAGTCAGAGACACGGCTAGCTCATTTCAGGGACAGCCCGGGGCCAGGTAGGCAGGGGGACCCTCGAACCAGAAGCCTCCCTTAGAGACAATATCTCCCTTACCCGGGGCAATGTCCCCCACTCCTGAGTCATCATCCCAGCTTCACGGGGTCACTGTGACTGGGTTCACAGAACTGCATGATTTCCCTGCTGTCCAGAGGACCACCCATTTTTCTGGACACCTTATTTCTAAGCATGTCTCCTACCCACATAAAGGAAGATTGCAAAAGGGAAGAACCAGGGACCTGCGGCCAAGACGGAGTATAGAGAACTCTTCCACGGGTGGGAAATGTAGCCCAGCTTCCACTGGGAAAAGCCAGTGGGAGTGAGGTCCTGCAGGCAAGTCCCATGCTCCCAGGAAGGTTCTTTTTTGGGAATCAGGCCTGCATTTTACCTAGGCTGCAAGGAGACTTGCTTTTGCTGAAACTCCTTCACCCTGGATTGAGGCTGCAAATGTTTTGAGTATCTTGAACTTCCTAAAGTCTATGCTAAACCTTCCAAGGACAAGTGTTACCTGCTTAACCACTTTGCTCTTTACATTTGCAAGTATCCTTCCTCTTTTATGTAATTTACAACATCCTCTCCTTTGTTTTGTGTAACCTTCTAAAGGGAACCTGTGCATACATAGTAAATGAGGATCATCCACAGTGTAATGTGCCTAGAAAAGCAATAAAACCTTTCAAGGCAAGGGTTCAGGTGCCCTCGTCTTGAGAGACTCGCTGAGGTGCTCCGAGGAGCTCTCCTCTGGATAGAGTGACTGTGCCGACCCTTTTTCTCCAAAGGACTCACTAGTGTGTGTGAATTTGTCCATTGCAGCCACAACACACAGATCCCGCTGCTGAGGGCCGGGATCCGCGTCAGTTTACCTCTTTATTCAGGATGACACACCGAAATGACAGAGCACTAGAGACAACCTGTGGAACCAGGATGGGTTCCCCTAGCAAACTGGGCAGGCTTACCACGTTTCTGCCCTTCAAGTCCCTCCCTTCCGCTGAGTAAGTATCCCTGGGATTTGAAAGAGAGAGAGAGAGAACCCTAGAAAAGAAAGTTAGGTCTTCTCACAATGGAAAAGAAAATTATGATTGTAGTCATTCGTTTATATATTTAAAAGGAATGTAACGTATACCCCAATGTGCTGAAACAGAATAGAACAGCTAAAAGGGTTTAAAGCAATTTCATGACTGTTTGGCATGGTCTGCCCTACCACTAACTGAAGAAGTATACCTCCACCCCATCCCCTGCCTCTGCAAAAAAAACAAAAAAAAAATCAAGGGGGAAATTTGAAAACTACAAAATCTAATATAAACTGATGTGAGAAGTCCTGCAAGCAGAAAACTATATACATAGAGTTAAGTGTTAACACAATAAAGCCACTGCTCAAACCTCTTAGGGAACCAAGAGGCTGAGTCTCCTACTGTCTTCATCCTGGACAGAAACCACACCCTCTTCTACCAGGCATGAAAAATACCAAGACGTAATTCTGATATTCCCTCCCAAAATAGTGCCGTGAACCAATGAACCCTCTGTCGGGAGCCGACAAACAGCCAACCCTTGACACAGTTGGGATGGGTGAGATGCATCTGCAAAGCAGAGGCAACTGTGGCTGGATTTCCTGTCTATCTCTTCTTGCGTGTCTGTTTCTGCTGTTAATAGGTGGTGGGATTTTTAGACACCTGTATTTCGGTCCTAGTGATCTGCAGAATTCCAATTAAGTTCTACAGAATGATTTCTTGGCCATAGAAGAAAAGTCCCCTATAACCCCTCCGCAGCCTACTTCCCCTTCCTATTGGAGGATTAATATTAGACAATGGGCAGACCAGCTGCCCAAAAAATGGAGAAAAATGTTACTAGATATCCCCCTTAGTACAACCCCCTCTTACCTTGGACAGGAGTGATAACTGACGGAACTAGATGGGTAAAAAAGCAAGGAAAATAGGTGAACTATTAATGATTTAAGCACGAGGGAACAAATACAAAGATCATCCCCTGCAAAGTGCATAAAGAAAGAACCTAGACAGGAAGACAGATGGCTGAGTTAGAAAGCCTAACCACATAGGCCCTTTAATAGTTCACAAATAACCGTTGTCTAGTCTAGTATATCTTTTTGACCTATGCCAAATTCTGTAAACTTTGTTAGACATCAAATGATCAATAGCCATTTGAAACTTTGTACATGTAGTTAATTGTGGTTGCCTGATTGATAGCCCTCCTGGTCAAAACAACCTTTGGTCAGTATGAATAAATCTGTAGAACTTTCTGTACATTTTCTTGGTATTTCTGTATAGACCTTTTCTGCTTGAAAACTCATGCCATGCACCTCTTCCTTTGATGTCATATAACAATCCTTATAAAAATAAAGCTTGATTAAATTCTGAGAGTTCAGTCAGACCCACAAGGATTGGCCATTCTCTGGCATCAAACTTGGTGTCCGACCCTGCATTCTTCGCTTGCACTGTCCATCCTTCATGGACCCTGAGACCCACCAAGGCTAGACCCTGGCAGCCCTCCTTTAGTTAAACTTCTGAACATATGGGAGACCCCTTCAGAGGGCATTCTCTTTTACAAGAGATGTCTTGTAACATCCAGCAGTGTCTTCCTTTCTACATTCTTCCTGTTACAGATAAAGACCTTTAGCAAAGAAAATATAAGGAATACTTTTCAAATTCTGTTACCATATTTGCTCTGAACTGTGGTGCGTTCTTTCCTATGGTTGATGGGAATGGTAAGAAGGGCTTCCTTTTACTACAAGGAGCCAAGCTCCAGGCTGAGGGCTTCATCTTATCATCACAAAATCTTAGGAGGCCATAGTTATTACTCCTATTTCATAGATGTGGAAACTGAAAGAACAAAGTCACAAGCTGCTAAATAGTGTTGCTAAAGCCCATGCTCTATGACTGACATAGGCAGTGTTCCCGACACAGAGCTGCCTGTAAGTAAATGATGCTTACTAGCTTTGGGGGAGAAAAAAGACACTTATTCACATCAGAAAAATAGACACTTAAGAAACAAAATATAAGTTAATATATGACAAAATACTAATCTTTTATGAGCTTAAGTAGTCTGTACCTATCACATAATATATGCTGTAAATGGATAAAAGAGAAGGTAAGATTAAATGTTTCCATGAAATTTCAGGGTAGGACACTAGCCTGATAGTATAAGCCTCCTGATTACCACTAATCATTTTAGGCAGATGAATCTGGTAGTGATGTAAAGGTTGAATTGAGAGCATGGGAGGTGGGTAGAGCAGAGCCAGGAAGGCCAGTTAGAATATTGCAACAACTCAGGCTAGGAGCTAATTATAGTAGTGGATCAAGTGAATTTGGGGGGGTTCCTATTCAACCCACTGAATCTAGTAAGGCATGACATAGGCCTGATCTAGGGTACTGGCCATGCAAACGGAGAGAAAAGGAAGGAGAGGTCCAGAGCGACTCCTTGTTTTCTAGCTCGAGTACCATGTTGGTGCCAACTCTGACATGAGACATTCCAAGCAGAGGGAGCCTTTTTAGGGTGTTGGTATTACCCAGTTTTTCAAATAATAACTACTATTTTTGGACATCTATTCCTTAACATGCTTTTTTAAAACTCACAGTAACCCTGTGGAATAGGTTGCAGCTGAGAATTCTGAGGCCAGAGGGGTGAAGGGACTTTCCCAGAATCGTTCCGCTTGACAGAGGTGACAGATGAGAGAGATGGAGTCAATGGGGAATATGGAAGAGAGCCCACTCGAGTGAAGGGCTTTCATGTTAGTCGGCCAGTGTTTATACCAGCAAATGTTTTAAAAGTAACAAAATCCAGGTAGGATAGTGAAGTTCCTTAAATTACTATTTTGTGGAACCTTTCTATATTGTTCCTAAGATGGCTTATAAAGGGAAACTCACAAAGCAAATTAGACATTTCCTTCCCTCTACACCTTTGTATCTCTGAGTCTCCTATTGAGAAGTTGAAGAATCTTGTCCATCAAATAAAAGTTGTAAAAATTAAGCTGCCCAAATTCAGCCGTCCTTAAACTTCGCATTCATCTGCCAAACCAGGTGCTGAAATGCCCACCCGCTTCATCCTTTCCCTGAGCTGGCACCCATCCACCAGTTTTCAGCCCCTAGGAAGCTTCTTCTGACACTTGTTAAAGAAAATTTCTCAAGATACAGAAATAAGGTACAAAATAATTATGTAGACCTTTTAATCCCATGCAGGACATGCTCTAATAGGCCCACTTGTGGGTCTCTCTTTTGGGGAATGTAACTTGGTTTCACTTAATATCACAATTGATTAGGACAATGACACTTTATAATTCTGTGAAGTCAGAAATTTGACTCCTAAAAAAGACCAGCAAGTTGTGATTATTTTTTCCATCTATAAGCAAAAACAGTCCCCTGAATCACAATTTGATAGCATTAGAGGACAATGATTAGTTTTGATCTTTCCCCTAGTGACTTTTTAATTCCATTTCTTATGTTCTTTTTGAACCAGCTTTTCATTCTGCTAGTTAACTCCTCAATAGTAACGTAAATAAAACTTAAACAAATGTTCATTACCTTTTTCTATGAGAATTATGCCAATAATTTGGAAATGACTAGGTAAGAATTGACTCCCCAACCCTCTGCCAACTACTGGTATAGCAAGCACTACTGTAATGGCTTGTTCGCCTGCCTCTCTGCCAGACTTCGAAGGAGTCATTGAACATTTTTGTCTTATGTCCCACTGCTTTCTCCAGAACACAGCAAAAGAGTTGTCCCAGAGGATGAGTTCAACAAAAATTCCTGAGTTTCTTACCCAAATGCTTCGGAGCCCTTTCTCCCCCTCTTCTCCTTTGTCCGTCACGATCTCAAACTCCTCCATCTTTTTAAACTTGATAATGGCTCCCTTCACAACCTGCAGCCTCTTTGAAAAGTATCAACCTGTCTAATTAAACGATAGGTTTTTCTCTCAATGGCAGACCTACAACAGGGTTTAGGCCTGACAAGTCGGGACTCACATCATCTGCCTGGACATCGATAACCTTCCAAAATAAATTTTAATAAAAATCAGTACCACTGCTTTCAAAAAAAGACAGTTTTTATAAAAGGTAGAAATTGGTTACACAATTAGCATATTATAAGGAGAGTGCCATAAACAAACTCTAAAATGGACAACAATATGTAAAAAGACCAGAAATACATAATCTTCTCAAGCAGAAGATGTTGTACCTGTACCTTTAAATCAATTACTGTTCAATTCTTAGCAGATCATGGAATGAGACAGTATTCTGATCCAGCTCTTTGTTGAGAAACTATCCTATTGGCATTTAATATCTGGCAATAATGAATGCCTTGGTAGGTACCAAAGATAACTCTGCCAGTTATTAATTTTTTGACTCAGCTTTAAAGTTAGCTTATGTACATCCTCTATAAAAATAGATCTGGGCCCTTTTAAAGATTTTCTTTTGTAGCTGATAGGATGTTAGGCTTTCTCAGTAGAGGGCACCAGAGGGATATTGCGAGAGAAAAGTCTTGTTCTTGCTTCAGTGTGTTCAATTGGCAGGCTACCCAGGATCCAGCTCCAAGTACCCAGCTCCCTCAGCACAGGCGGCTTCTCCACTATCAGGCCTGTGAATCCCGGGCAGCTTCTCCAGTGTGCAGCCCCTGGCACATGGGCCTCCCCAGCACTCGGTGCCTGTAGTGTCTAGTGGCCTGCATCACCCAGCCACCAGTCACTTCATCCCCTCAGAAACCCCTTCAACTGTTGTGTAATGGAGTTCCCCTGTGAGATACTCCTGGGAAAAGAGCCTTCCAGCACCCTAGAGGATGGTTTCCAGCAAGATCCCCTTGGGCAAGCCCTCCAGCAAGGGCTGGCTTTCAGTTCTAGGGGCAGAGGGGGCTGGGGAGTTCTTTCTTGGGTGCTCTATCTAAACTGCTCCTTTATCCTTTATTCTTGTATTTTTTAGAGTTTTCTTTTGTCTTGATAATCAATCCCTCATTATTCCAATCCCCTTATAGTTAACAATTCTTTATATTACGCTTTCCCTGTTCAAATTACTGTGTCTTCTCCCTCCTGATTGGACCCAGACTGAGACAAAGTCCTTGAAGCAAAACAAGAATGAAACCCCCTTTTAACTTAAAGATACTTTATTGGGTTGCTTGATATAAACAGCTGTTTCCTGTGATAAGTGTTTATTCATACAGAAATGAAATATCATATTTAAAGAAAAAAGAAATTAGTTACATATTTTGGATTTAGATTGCTGGGGAAAAAATGAAAGCGTACAGAGGTTCCCCTTAATCTTTTCTACTGGAATAAACAATTCCAATCATTATAAGCATGATTGTCTACTTGGAGCTACACGAGATGCATACATCTTATTATTCTAGGAGCGCCTCTGCAGTGCCCCCAGCTACTTAAAATAGGCTTCACCCAAAGTTAAATTCAGGGTAGTCCTAAACAACTTAATGACTTATAAGCCCTGGCTTCCCTTCTTCACTAAAGAATTTCCATATCTTGTCATCTTTAAGGTAATACTTCTCAATTGTTTCAGCAGGATTTTAGGAGACTAGCTCTTTTAAAGGGAGAAGCACAGCGTAACGATTAAGAGTACAGGCAAGTTACATTACATCAGTGCAATTGTTCCCTCATCTGCGAAAAGGGCAGAAACACAGCACCTGCCTCACAGGATTGCTATCAGAACCGAATGAATAAAGATATGAAAAGCTCTTAAAATTATGCCTGGCAAATAGCATTTGTTACTCTTTTTGTATTAATAAATGTTCCCTTTTATTTATTTTCTTAATGTTTTATTTATTGATTTTAGAGAGAAAAATGATGGAGAAAGGGAGGCAGAAACATCAATTTGTTGTCCCACTTATTCATACTCTCATTGGCTGACTGTGCGTGCCCTGACCGGGAATCAAACCCACAACCTTTGCACATGGGATGATGCTTTAACCAACTGGGCTACCCAGCCATGGCAATTTTTCTATTAGTTCCATATGTGAAAATTGTGACATTTTAAAACTGTTTCATTACAGTTTACTTTCAATATTATTTTGTATTAGTTTTAAGTGTACAGCATAGTGGTTGGACAATCATACACTTTACAAAATGTTCCCCCAATATTTCCAGTACATATGTCATTATCTTCATCATCCATGATCTTACTCCTTAAATGTTGTTGCTCTAACAGTACAGTTACAAAATAAAAGGGGGAAGACAGACTTATAACAGGAGAATGAAAATTTTATGTAAGCACTTAGTTAGGCTGAATAAAAATGTCCCATCTGTCCAGTAGCCTGGTACCGATGGGATTTAGTCAAGTAATGGCTTAACCTGTATTAGAAATACTTCCCAAGTAGCTTCTCAAGTGACTTTTGGCAGCATTCTTATTCTATTCAGAATAAATACAAACTTTGTGAATGCTATTTGCCAATGGCATCATCATCATCATCTAAACTTCTCACATCTTAGAATTAAGGCTACTTCTTTTTCTAAGAATTTGAGGTTGCAGAGAAAGTGAAATTTCTTCAAAGTTTAGTGACTTTTTTTTTTCCCCAAAGTTTTATACCTTAGATATTATCTTTGTAGCCACATAGACTGGGTTTAACCCCAGCCCCATTCCTTGTCAGCTAGATAACCTCGGAAAAGTGTTTTAACCTCTCCAAATCCTGGTTCCTCCCTGTAATGTAAGGGGTTACGTTAGGCATAGCAATGCCTACAATGAAGCACAGTCACAAAGATTAAATGAGATAAAGTGCGTAAAGCTAGTGTAATACACAGCGTCATCCCTGCTCAGGAAGGAAAGCAACGTCATTATCATCCCTATTGCTGAGATTCCATTACCTAACTGTTTCCCTTATTAATTTCATGACCTCTTTTTTAAATGCATAAACATCAGAAGAAGGTCCTATAATGTCAACGTGTGTCTCATAAAACTTAATCAGAACGTCAAGGTACTTCGAACTTAGTTGTTCACATGCCCACCTAATATTTCTTTTCTCTCTCTTTTCCTTTCCTTCTAGAACAAATGAATCTTTTCTAAGCTCAAAGTGAAGAGCATGTGAATATTTCTCAATGAACTCTTTCACAAGTTTTTCATGGTTTCGCTGAGAGCCAACTAGAGCATTTCTTATGCAAATTGTGGTGATTTCACCATCTACTCTCTCCTGACATAGAACATGATATTTTTTCAACATGCTTTCATAAAAATTGCCCTTTTTCAGGTACTGAAAAACATCTGTGTCAAGAACAACTATCTCTCCACTTCTAGGACTCTCGGGCACTGGGCGCCTGGGTGTCTCCAAAGAGTTGCCACTTCCCTGTGGGCTCCTTCTGGGGCCCTGTCTATTCCACTTTTCCCGCTCACTGGGAAAAGCCCTGTTTTTTTCTAAAAGAGAACATGCTTTTAATAGCAAAGATTCTTTCAGCTTCTTGATAGCCTGAAATGATCCTTGAACGGAGATTCTTCCATTGTCTTCCAAAGAACTGAAGCACAAAGTTGGATGTTTCCTTTTCAGGTCTCTTACCAGGTTTTCCAGAAAGACTTGACTCTGAAAAATGGAGAGATCAAGTATAGCATTGACCGAGCTGAAGACCTAAAATTAAAGAGAGGGGAATTAAAACAGCACTGTTTAGTGGAACAGACCACATGAACACATTCTTCTTCTGCCTCTGTCTCTGCAGCAGCCCATCAAAGGGACCCCACAGCCCCGTGGGGCCCACAACGTCCAATGTGGGATTCGCAGTCCCTCACTGCATTCCCCAAAGCAGAGGCGGTCGAGGAATTTTTAGAGGCAGAATGTTTTTTTGAAACAAAGTCTGAAGCAGAATCCATAGATACACACTGTTCTGTCTCTGCTCTGGAGGTAGGGGCCCCGTACAGGACCCTCCAACAGTGAAGATGGCTGCACAGAACCCTGTGTTTCTTACCAAATAAAGTTTCAAACCAATGCTTTGAATTTTAACTTTTTCCTCTGATTTCTGCCTTTCCTGCATCTTCAAAGCTTCTTTTTAATGGTCATGCTAATTGGGTTTTTGTTTTTTCCCAAAATAAATTTTTAGGTAAATACCTGACATCATCCATGAGAGCATAAAAACTCACTGTCACTGTAAAAGCATCACTTGGGACATATGGAAACATAAACACAGACCAGGCAGTAACCAAAAAAATGTTAAAATACAGGTTTGGCCTTTAACACTGACTCAGGTTAGGGAGTTGGCGCTTTCTGCCCTAGAAGTCATGAGGTGATAGTGCCGCACGTCTCCTGTGTAGGGAACGCTTCGCAGAAGATATGGGATCCAGGTCTACCGGTGGGCCTCCAGCATCACACCTTACCTTTTCACTCAAATGAGAGACTATGAGTTGAATGTGTCCAACCTTCTCTGCTAGACAGTGTTTCTCTTTTCTGATGACATTCTCTGCAACTAAGTGGAAACAATGCCATCAGAAGCATTACAGCCTGATACACTAATAATTATTTTAATTAATAATAATAGAGATGGTCAAGTCTATTATTTAGAATGCCTAAGTTTTTTTCTACATATTCCCCCTGAATTCAACTTTTAAATGGTTTTTCCCTTCTACTTTAATACATTAAAATTCATTTATGTATAAATATGATCCTAGTCACACTTTTAAAAACACATATGTATATATAAATAGAAAACAAACACCTAGATTAATCAATCAATTAACATAATCAGTCTCTGTTAATTATGGCCCCAAGAAGACTTCACCTTCTTAAATACAGGACACCATATTGCCCTGGTTTTCCTCTAATTCACTGGCTGGCCTGCTCAGTCTCCTTTGCTAGTTCTCCTTCTCCTCCCATTCTCTGGATGCTGGCATGCCTACACCTCAGGTCTCACACCTCTCTGCTAACCTACACCCACCCCCTGAGCAATCCATGGCTTTAGACACCATTCCTACAGGCATCACTTTCAAGATTCTATCTCAGCCTGGACTTTTCTCCCTCTGCCTGTGGGAATCTCTATTTCATTATTCTAATGGACATTTCAACGACCAAAATTCAACTCTAGATAACCATCTTTTGTCTAAAAGTACTCTTCCTCCTGTGTTCCACACCTCAGAAAATGACGCCTACTCATCAGCAAATTCTGAATGCCCACTAGTTCTTAATCACCTGACCCGCTACCACACTAGTCAAAACCAGGCACGACCATTAGCTTCCCTTCTCCACACGGCTGACGGACTGACCATCCAAGAAAAGGCCGTGACATTTTGTCTGTCCTCTGCTCAAAATGCTCCAACAATTCCCTCTCACCCAGGATAAATCCAATCCAGACACCTTGCCTGGACCCATAAGCTACTTAATATTAACTGGGTCCCCAGCTACCCGTCTAACCACATCTCTCACTACTCTCCCCTCACTCATTCCACTCCAGCCACACAGCCTCCTTGCTGTTCTTCGAGATGGCCAGTGTGCTCCCCCTTCAGAGAATTTTCCTGTCTTCCCTTGGCCAAGAGTGTCCTACCTTCCCCTCTATCTGCATGAGTCATTCTCTTACTTCATCCAGGTCTGCGCTCTAATGCCACCTAAACAGAGTTGTTTTCCTGCTCACACTTTCTAAAGTGACACCCTCCATCACATCCTCTCCCTTTATTCGGCTTTATATTTTTTCATAACACTCAGGTTATATATTATTGTATATAAATAAAAATAAACCAACGGCAACATTTCATCTTTTCATGCTAGTAGTATTCCGTTGTACATATGTACTACATTTTTTTAATGAATCATCCGTCAAAGAACACTTGGGTTGTTTCCCTGTCTTGGGTACCATGAAAATGCTGCAATGAACACAGGAGTACATATATCTCTACAAATAAGTGTTTTCAATTTTGGGGGGTAGATACCAAGAGGGATTGATGAGTCATAGGTAACTCTATTCTTAATTTTTTGAGCAACCTCCATACCGTTTTCCACAGTGGCTGCACCAATTAATATTCCTGCCAGCAGTGTACAAGCGTTCCCTTTTTCTCCACATCCTCTCCAACACTTGTTATTTTTTTAAATATATTTTATTGATTATGCTATTACATTTGTCCCATTTCCCCCCTTTATTCCCCTCCACCCTGCACACCCCCTCTCACCCACATTCTCCCCCTTTAGTTCATGTCCATGGGTCGTACATATATGTTCGTTTTATTTATTTTTACATATAAGTTCTTTAGCTTCTCCATTTTCTATCCTATTCTTAACCTCCCCCTGTCTATTTTCTACCTACCATTTATGCTTCTTATTCTCTGTATCTTTTCCCCTCTCTCCCCCTTCCACTCCCCCAGTGATAACCCTCCATGCGATCTCCATTTCTGTGATTCTGTTCCAGTTCTAGGTGTTTGCTTAGCTTGTATTTGTTTTTTCTTAGATTCAGTTGTTGGTAGTTGTGTGTTTGTTGTCATTTTACTGTTCATATTTTTGATCTTCTTCTTTTCTTAGTAAGTCCCTTTAACATTTCATATAATAAGGGCTTGGTGATGATGAACTCCTTTAACTTGACCTTATCTGGGAAGCACTTTATCTGCCCTTCCATTCTAAATGAAAACTTTGCTGGATAGAGTAATCTTGGATGTAGGTCCTTGCCTTTCATGACCTGGAGTACTTATTTCCAGCCCCTTCTTGCCTCCAAGATTTCTTTTGAGAAATCAGCTGACAGTCTTATGGGAACTCCCTTGTAGGTAACTGTGTCCTTATCTCTTGCTGCTTCTAAGATTCTCTCCTTACTTTAATCTTGGCTAATGTAATTATGATGTGCCTTGGTATGTTCCTCCTTGGGTCCAACTTTTTTGGGACTCTCTGAGCTTCCTGAATTTCCTGAAAGTCTATTTCCTTTGCCAGATTGGGGGAGTTCTCCTTCATTATTTTTTCAGATAAGTTTTCAATTTCTTGCTCTTCCTCTTCTCCTTCTGGCACCCCTATGGTTCAGATGTTCGAACAATTAAAGATGTCCTGGAGGTTCCTAAGCCTCTCCTCATTTTTTTGAATTCTTGTTTCTTCACTCTGTTCTAGTTGAATGTTTATTTCTTCCTTCTTTTCCAAACTGTTGATCTGAGTCCTGGTTTCCTTCCTGTCACTGTTGGTTCCCTGTAGATTTTTCTTTATTTCACATAATGCAATCTTCACTGCTGCCTGGGTCTTTTTTATGCTGTTGAAGTACCCAGTGAGTTCCTGGGGCATCTTGATAACCAGTGTTTTGAACTGTGTGTCTGATAGGCTGGCTATCTCTTCATCGCTTAGTTGTATTTTTTCTGGAGCTTTGAACTGTTCTTTCATTTGGTCCTTTTTTTTTTTTCTGTCTCATCGCACCTGCTATGTAGTAAGGGGCAGAGCCTTAGGTGTTCACCAGGGCAGGGCAACCCACATGGCTGTGTTGTGACGCTATATGTGGGGGGAGGGGTCCAAGAGGGAACAGTGATGCTTGCTCCACTCTTTGTCGGTTTTCAGTCACTTCTCCCCCTACCCACAAGCAAATTGGGCCCTTCTGGTGCTGATTCCCGGGTGGGTGGGTTTGTGTACATTCTAGGACCCTGTGGGTCTCTCCAATGAACTCTTGTGAGGCTGGGAGTTTCTCCCACTGCCACCTCAACCCCTATAGTCTTTTATAGTCAGAGGTTTTGAGGCTTTATTTCCCCGCACTTGAACCCAGGGTTGCATGGTCTGTCTTGCTCCCCAGTTGTTGCTCCCCAGTTGTTACTCCCAGTTTATCTGCACACAAATGGGGGACCACCCACTCTGCCAGCAGCCGCCTCGCCCGGTCCACCAGCCACGCCTTGCCACGAGTCCTCTCCATCCATCTCTGCCCCTCCTACCGGTCTGGATGAATGTTTCTTCTTTAACTCCTTGGTTGTCAGACTTCCGTACAGTTCGATTTTCTGTCAGTTCTGGTTGTTTTTTGTTTTTAAATTTGTTGTTGTCCTTCTTTTGGTTGTGCGAGAAAGCACAGTGTGTCTACCTGTGCCTCCATTTTGGCTGAAAGTCTACAACACTTGTTATTTCTTGTCTTGTTGACAACAGACACTTGACAGACATGAAGTGGTCTCATTGTGGTGTGTTCTGCATTTTCCTAGTGATGTTGCACAACATGGACGGACCTTGAGTGTATTATGCCAAGTGAAATAAGTCAGATGGAAAAGGACAAGAACAATATGATTTCACTCATATGTGGGATATAAAACAAAAAGCAATAAACAAATGACACAAATAAACAAAAACTCATATATACAGATGACAGAATGGATGTTACCAGAGGGGAAGGGTGGTTGGGGGAGGATGAGGAAGGTAAAGGGGGTCAAATACAAAGTGACAGAAGGAGACTAGACTTTGGGTGGTGAGCGCACAATGCACTGTGCTGTATTGTAAATGCAGTCTGGGTGTTGTATTGTAAAAGTTGAATACCAGAAATTTACATAATGTTATTAAGCAATGTTACCCAAATAAATTTAATTTTTTTAAAAAGGGCATTGTTGTGCATAAAAATAAGTAAATATAAACATAATTATAAATATATAAAATACAAATAAATAAATCACCCAAGGTATTACATATACACTTTGTTTGTTTATTATCTGTCTACCCCCACAGCTGTATGCTTCATGAAAGACAACATTTTGCCAATTTCATTTATTGCTATAGCCTCAAGACCTGGAATGGTAACTGGCAAATAACAGGTACTCAATAAACATGTGTGATGTATAAATAAATAAACCCACTCCTCTCTTTCTCTTTCCGGGTTACCAATTCAACATATAAAATGTTAACTTCCAAAACACTACAATCCCCCTATAATAAGAAATAGTAATAAGTCCTTTCCACCATCCCTGATGAAAATGACATAACTAATGGTTACAGATAAAGGCACTGATAATCAATAGTCTCTTGGCTCTCTCTCTGGACCCTGTCTTCCCTCAAGCAGAGCAAGGTGTCTCCTCCTCCTATGTAATATGATACTTTCACCTCCAAGAGGCTGGTATAAGAGACTCATCTTCCTCTGGCAATTTATTCTGTCAGTCACTGGGCTATAAGGAAGGCTGCCTCCCTTCGTGAAGCAGGAGGGTGAATATGATCTGCAGACCCAAGTTCCTCACCTGTGTCAGAGATGGGGGTGGGAAACACAATGACTCCACCTGATCTCAGACCCAAGCCGTATTTCCCCAACCTGGCTGTACCAGTAACCAAACCTATTTGTTGTCTTGAACAAAGAGAAGGTAATGGTACAATCACAGTGCTGAAGCCACCTCAAAATTCCCAAAGGAATTATCTTGTTAGTGAGATTAGAGATCATTTTTGTGGGTTTTTGTTTATTTTCCATAACTTCCAAATTTGCTACAATAAAATGTATCACTTTTATCCTAATATATAGACAAGTCAAAATTTAAAAAGAAGTCTTCAAGACCTTGCCAGTTACTAGCTACTTTATCATGAGCCATTTGCACATATATTCTAGTTAGTGCGATATTGTGCCACTTTAAACTCAGAATAATTTTTTTAAAGTCACTTTAAACTTTACCAATCCCATGATTCATTTTAATGATATTCGATTTTCAATTTCATTATGGAAGTGTTTTTAATATTACAACAGTCGGATTCAGAAATACCTTTTTTTTCTTTGAATGTTACATATGCAACTCCCTTGGTTCTTGTTGGGTATATCACATCTTCAACAACTCCACCCTCATTAATATCTTGGAAATGAATCTTCACTAATGTGGTCAGCAACAGATCATCGAAATGGCCAGCTGGAAGACCAGCAACTACAACCGTTCTTTCTGCTTTGGATTCCTTGACATTCAAATCTGATGCCTGTAAGAGAAATAGTAGGATGTTCTTTAAAATATGTAAGATTCTATTTAATATAGGCAACATCACATACCAGCGGGAGAGGCAATTTTATTCAATAAAGGTACCAGTGCAGGTGATTAGACACTTTTAGATCAATCGATAGATAGATGGACAGATAGGTAAGATAGATCCTTGCCTCACACCATAGACCAATATAAACTCTATGAATTCGAGAGGTAAATGTAAAAAGCAAACACTTTTTCTGCATGGAAAACATGGGTTGATGTTTGTCTGATTTTATAAAGACCTAAAAATAATGGAAATCACAAAGAAAAAGATCAAGAAATACACATTTGAATTAAAATTTAAATTGTTTAAAAAGCCAAGCTAACCACAAAATATGGTAGTTTGAAGATGGCTGTATATGTTCTTGATTGGGTAGTCCAAAGTTGATAAGCCAATAAGAAACACATCCTCTACGTTGTTTTGGTCAGAATCAGGAAAAGGTCACCATAAAAAAAAAAAACAACCCTGGCAATAACACTAGGGCTGCAGCGGAGTAAATCCTGCCTTCAAGCATCTATCTGAGATGGAATTGAACCACTAGGAGTACATCCTAGTGCAGACCCTGCCACCACGCTGGGCACAAAATACTACCTACAAGCAGACCCTTCCCTGGGCTCACTCTTTGAACTTCTCATATTAGCCAGTTAAGAGGCTTATATCTAAATGTCTTAATTTGTCCCCCATTCTATTTAGGGCGGTGGACCCATAAGCTTCCCTCAATGCTTATAGGTAGTCTAGCCTGATAGTACCAGAGCTCAGATATAACCTATCCTAACTTACCCCCAGGAAGGACAGGATGTCTTATGGGCCCAAGCAAGGGTGAGCAGATCACAAAGATGTTGAGGGCTCTTGGGTGAAAGAACTCTGTATTCAAAGTAGGACGTTATTGGGGATAGTCAAACTACTTCTGACCCCCCAGGTGAAGAAGGCAACGTAAGTACACAGTGTCCTGTCCATCCCAAGAGCACCTTAAAACTAAAGTAAAAAATAAATCAATGAATAAGCCCCGTTAAAGGGAGCAATAAGCACCCTTCACTAATGAAATTAGTGAGAGATTTCAACAAATTTCTGGAAGACTGAAAATACATAGAAGTATATACAAGGATACATATAGCAGAGGGAAGGAGCTAACCCCAAGTAAGAAAAAGGGGTTGCAGTGGAAAGGTGACAAACTTCAGGCACAACCTTAGAGGTGAAAAAGAGAAAAAAAATGGATCAGTTGAAAGCCAAAAAGGTAAAGCATCTGCTCCAGCTGTCTCCCCACATTCCCTCCCCCGGATGTATATGTACATGCACACACTACAATGCAAGCAGCTGCACGACAACCTTGGGAAAGAAAACTTGAGGATTATTATGCTTGAAGAAAAAAAACTGAGGGAACACACTAGGGAGAATCTGACCTGCTGGTAAGGAAGGGTGCTGGCACCGCAGAGCAAGTCTTCCCCGCTTTCTGACGTTGGAAGGGCCCCAGCCTAAAGACCACAAGCAAACTAAAGTGCGCCGTAATTTGGAGTAAATTATGGAAGAGCAAAAACAAAAAAGAAAGAGAGAGAGAGAATCCACTTGACAGAGCTACTAGGGACATTTCCCTGTAAGTGGTAAAAGGAGAAACTCACGTGACATTGGACCAAAAGGAGGAAAGGATACGCAGAATGCTGTATCGCCCTGCTGTACACAGTATTTACCGTCTGCATAATAAACACTCCTTGGTTTTTAACTTTTAGACTAATTCTGTTAAGTCTTCAAAATGCCAAAGACTTAAATATGATTACAGAATAAAATAGAAACATGTAGAACAAAGGCAGACTAACAGAGTTGAGAAAAAAGATAGAAGGAATAATAGTCTACCCTAACATTACAGAATCACGTAATACTACTTAAATCTTAAGTATATTATGGAATTTACAAATATAATCCAGAGTAGATTTTTTTAAGGTTTTATTTACTTTTTAGAAAGAGGGGAAGGGAGGGAGAAAGAGAGAGAGACATCAGTGTGTGGTTACCTATTACATGTCCCCTACTGGGGACCTGGCCAGCAACCCAGGCATGTGCCCTGACTGGGAATCAAACCCACGACCTTTTGGTTTGAAGTCCAGCACTCAATCCACTGAGCTGCACCAGCCAGGGCAGAGCAGAATTTAAAATAATATTAAAACTTTCGAACGTGGAAGGTGGGAAAAGTCAGACATCACTTGAGTGAAATTGTCATTTATCACAGTAGAAATGCAATAGTAAACGACTGAAGTCAATGACAACTGTCCCCCGGATGCACTCTCTCAGCACCTCTTTGGAGTTTCAGCTGGTAGCTATTAAAAGAAGGTGGCAACAACGTACCTGTTAGTGAGTGTGCAACTGAATTTCTTAGAACATATACTATCTTCTCAATTAATTAACAAATAATTAAACATGGGTTCTATGTTTGGCAATATGCTGCATACCATTACACTTACAAAGAAATAAAGCATACTTCTTGCCCTGAAGTTTAATTCCACCATAAAAATTTACTGAGTATGTATTATGTCGGGGTGGGCGGGGGGGGGGCACTTGGATAGGCCTTAGGATTACCAATATAAAAAATTAAATTAAAAAATAACTAAATAAAAAGACCTCTACCTTATGGATGAGAGACAGACACTTGCATAAATTATTTCAACAGAGCTTGGTAGGAACAAAAAGAGGGAGATCTATTTCACTACAAGAGGAAACACCAATGTCCAACAATTTGAGGATGCAAAATCACTCACAATAAAGACGCTAAAATACGCAATAAATGACAGACAGGATTAGGAAGCAAGATTAATTCTGGCTTATGCAGTCAAAGAAGCTTCATGAAAGAGAGGCCACCTTGGCCGCGGGTTTGGTCCCGTCAGGGCACTTACAGGAGGAAACCAATTGATGTTTCTTGCTCACATTGATGTTTTTCTCTCTCTCTCTCTTCCTTCCTCTCTCTTTAAAAAAGTCAATGTAAAAAAGTATATATAGCCTGGCTGGTGTGGCTCAGTTGATTAAGCTCTGGCCTGCGAACTGAAAGCTCGGGTTAGATTCTGGGTCAGGGGAGGCGCCTCGTGGGCCCAGTCCCCTGCTGGGGGCCTCCGAGAGACAAGTGATGGATGTTTCTCTCTTTCCCTCCCTTCCCTTCTCTCTAAAAATAAATAAATAAAATATTTTTTAAAAAACATATTAGGGTGAGTATTCAAAAACGAGAGAGAGGCCTGAAAACTGAGGTTGAATTTTAATTAATGATCAAATTTGATTTAAAAAAATTTTGGTAGCTCAGTTGTTTTGAGCATCATCCACATAGCCAAGGTTGCGGGTTGGCCAGGGTACCTACAATCCCCAATGAATGTATAAATACGTGGTACAACAAATCCATGTCTCTCTCTCCTCTCAAATCAATAAATCAATAAAAACAAATGTTTTAAATGCAAAGGAAGAGTTCACAGCAAAAGCAAAAAGGTGCAAAGAAAAACTGTGAATTAATTTTTGTAAGTAAAGCATTGGGGAAAAATAAGTGTATCGGTTATGCTTTTGTTTATATTTCTTTCATTAAAATCAGTGGTTTATTTTCACTGACGTTGCCTTTATCACCACCCATTAAACAAAATCGCACTTGCATCTCACAATACTTTTGGCATTTCAGAGACCCTGGCATTTCTAACCAAGAACGAGGGCCCTGCCTCTGCTCTCAAGCGCTTGATGAAGAAAGCAAAGGGAAGGCTACCTCTGGAACTTGCGAACGGCTCTTGGTAGCTAGCACAGGGGGTGAAAACACCGAGCCCTTTTGGAGAAAGAACTAATGCCACAGAGAAAATTCCCACATTCTCTCTGATGCAGACGAGGCATCAATCTGGATGGTAGCCCAACTTGCGTCCTTGGCTTGAATCCTTCCTCCTGGCCCTTTTCAAAAGGAAACTGGGGCCTCCTTCTGGTTAACTCCTTCCACTGGTGTTCACCAAAGCGGGGAGAGTTAAGGGGAGCGACAGTTAAGCCCTAACACTGCCTTCGAAGCGTCTCCTTGACGAAACAGCTGTGTCCCGGGCGATGCGGCACTGGGTGCGGGAGATGGCCCCGGGGTTCGGTCCCTTCGGAGTCGCGCCCCCTGCGCATCCCGCGGGGAATTTCAGATGCGCGGTGTTGCACTCAGGCCCGAGCAGAAAGGCAGAGAGTCGTTTGCTGGAGGGGTTGCCTCCGGGGCGGACGGCTCTGCCCCTGCCGAGGGCCCCTCCGCGCGCAGCCGAGGCAAGCCCCGCACCCTCGCCAGCCCCCACCAGACCCGCGTCCTTCTAGGGGGCCAGAGCGACAGAGCGGGGCGACCCTGCCCTGCAAAATCAAAAGCAACTTGCCATGGCGGAGTAGAGAAGCGCCCTCGGAGGCTGGCGGGACCGGAATCTAGATGAGCTCGCGCGGCGGGGCGGGACTAGCAGGCAGGTTTTGGTTTCGGTTTTTTTAGTTTTGTTTTTTTCCCCCCAACTCGCTTGGAGACTATGCAAGATATTGGCGGCCCCTCCTCCCCATCCGCTGGTGTGAGGCCTCGGGGTGGGAGCTCGGACCCCGACTGGCTGCTGCCAGCGCCCTCCCGGATGCCCTTGGTAGTTTCCCAACAGTTGAAACGGTGCAAGAGTGAAGACATGATGCCCCGGCGGGAATCCGCGATACTCTAGGGTCTGCCCTCTGCTCACTGGAATCTGATCCTCCTTCCTACACCCTCACCTTGTCCCCAGCCGTCTTCTCACCGCACCACACCTGTGTCTCCTCTTCCTCACCTGCCCAGTCCAGGGCCAGTCGCCAGACACAGCCAGGTGTGCAGGGCACAGAATGCAAGCGCACGGTCCCTGTCAACAGGGAGCTCACCATCTTTACCACCACTCCAGGCTCGGACTCCTGAGCCTGGCACCTGGGAAGACCCAGGGAATGCACACACAGCTTCAAAGTCAAAGAAAGCATGAAGAAAAAGGTAAATGGTTGGCAAATAGGAAGAAGCTCAATTTCACTCCTAAGTAAGGAAATACAAATTGAAATCATGAGACCCCTATTTTGACAATTGGATTGGCAATAATTAAAGTGTGCTAATACCCAGTGTCAGCCAAACTGTGAGGCAGTATCAGTGGCACTGCCAGCCTAGACAGGTGCAAACGTTTCTAGGATTCGACCCCTTTCAAAATGTAAAATGAAAAAAAATGTGTAAACATGCGCATATTCTTAGATTAGCAATTCCACTTTCAGAATTGCACTGAAGTTATCATGCACAAGTGGGAATAAGGTGTTGTACAGACACTTTAGTTGAGCATTGCTTGTAATACACACATTTTTTTTTTAAAAACTGGGATCATGCTTGTCTGTCCCCATGATAGCCATTAGTACTGCTCACCATTATTCCTTGTCTTCCATCCAAACACACTGCAGGAAAACCCTTCCTCATTCACTGTTTGAGGTTAGGCATGGTCATATGATTTAGGTAGCCAATGAAATGTGAGAACTGACTGTGTCATATATCTAGCTGGAAGCATTTCATTGCCAGCACAAGAGTCTCAAAGGCTCTCTTCTTTGTCTTGGTGCTCAGGTATTGAAGAGAATGTGCATCACTGAGCCAACATATAGAATACAATTGCACTAGGCAGTTACCTGGACCCATAACAAAATTTACATGAATGAGAAATAAAACTGAAGTTTTAAGCCACCGTTTTTTTTCAACAGTATTACCTAGCATACTTTGACTAATATATTGGCTTGACTAAAAAATTTGTTTGGTTTTTTCCTATAAGATGGCTCTAGTAGCACTTAGTCAGCTTTAACTTCACTTCAAAGAACTTTGTATTGTTACAGCTCTCATGTCAGCATGCATTTAAAAAAATCAAAATTGGTGAATTTTTTGTAGCCATTTTAATATTAAAGATGGAAGAAAATAAGCAACATTTGTGGCATATTATGCTTTGTTATTTCAAGAACGGTAAAAGCACAACGGAAACACACACACACACACACAAGATTTGTGCAGTGTATGGAGAAGGTGCTGTGACTGATCAAATGTGTCAAAAGTGGTTTGCGAAGTTTTGTGCTGGAGATTTCCCACTGAATGATTCTCACAGTCAGGTGGGCCGTTTGAAGTTGATAGCAATCAATTGAGACACTAATTGAGAATAATCAATGTTTAGCACACAGGAGATGGCCAACCTACTCAAAATATCCAAATCAACAAAGTTATTGGAGAAAATGAAATATGTGTCTTTTATTTTACACAAAAAACCATATGGACTTTTGGTCAGCCCAGCATCACACTACAATGAAAGAACACCATTACAATATTTGCAAATCACATATCTGATATGGTATTTGTATCCAGAATGCGCAAATAACTCTTACAATTCAAAAATAAGACAATACAATTTTTAAATGGACAAAAACTCAAGATATTTTATCAAAGAAGGTACATTAATGGATAACATACTCATGACAATATGCTCAATATCATTAGTCATTAAAGAAATGTAAATTAAAGCCACTCCACATTAGAATAGCTGTAATAAAAAAGACAGATAACAAAAGTTGTCAGAGTATGGGGAAATGAGAACTGTCATACATGATGGGAAAGTAAAATGTTACGGTCACCTTTCAAACATTTCAGCAGTTTCTTAAAGGTTAAGGATAAATTGACTATATGACCAAGAAATTCACTCTTAGATAACTAACCAAGAGGAATGAAAACATGTCCCAACAAAGACTTACATGCAAATGCTTGTAACATTATATTATACATAATAGTCAAGAAGTGGAAATAACCCAAATGGCCATTGATTGCTTAAAGGATAAACCCAATGCAGTATATGTACATAGTATACACAACGTGACACTATTCAGCAATAAAAAGAAGTGAAATAGTGATACATGCTATGACGTAGGATGAATTTCAAAACATCACGTTACATGAGAGAAACCAGACCCAAAGGCCATATATTGTACAATGCCATTTAACCAGAAAAGTCAAGTATATGAAGAAAGAAAGTAGAAAAGTGGTGGCTTGGGCTGCAGGTGGGAACAAAGATTAACTCTAAGTGAACACAAGCACCATAGTCCAGGTGGGATCCTTTCCAGGGAATGATGAGAGGTCTAGTATTCGTAGGGAATGCAGGTCTACGCATCTGTGCCATTGAACCATATATAGAGCAGCCCTTTACCTTGCCTGTGCCAACTCTTCCAACTTGAATGTGCTGACAGGGACATGCTACCTCGAAATGTGATAGCTTGGCATATTGAATATTTAAAATGAACAGAATATGAGAAATGGCATGTGCAAGGACTGTCTGTACTTTCCCTGAAACAAGTCATAAAACCCTCCTATGAGAGGTGCCCTCCCTTTACCCAGAGGGAAGGAGAGTCTTTCTGTCTAATTACCAAGGCACACAGAGCGCAATCTGAACGAACAGGCCTTGCTAAGTTTCCCCTAGTTCACTACCCTTTGATACCCTGTCCCATCATTTTTCACTTTCTATGACTTTACACTCTTCACCAACCCTAGCATAAATACACTCAGGTTTAACCAGTTATTTGGGTTTTCATTTCCTTCAGAAGGCTCTGGTATCACATAAAATTTATCTTAAATAAGTTTGTATGCTTTTCTCTTGTTAATCTCCTTTTGTCAGTTTGATTTCTAGATCCAGCCACGGATTCTAAAAGGGTTGAGGAAAACTTTTTCCTCCCCTATAGTGCCAAACTATCCTTGAGACGGCGTGACCAAATGTAGCCAAAATAATTCTAGCAGCTTGTCACTGAAACTGCAGCCAAAAAGAAACCCTTTTAATCCCTATTAGCCCCAGTTATAAAGCCTCCTATCTCACTGTAGTTGTCTCACAGCTTAAGTAAAATCAGATTGGTTAACATTTTCCTGAATGTTTTAAATTTATGATACCAAAAAACAAAACGAAACCCCATTACCTGTAGCTTGATGATTACCGTATTTTTCGGACTATAAGACGCACTACCACCTCAATTTGGGAGGAAAATGGGGGTGCATCTTATAATCCAAATGTAGCTTACATTTACATTGCTGAAATATTATGTTATTTATGTTATTAAATATTTTATCCCATTTTTGGCTTCAAAAATTTTTTTCCTATTTTCCTCCTCTAAAACCTAGGTGTGTCTTATACTCCAAAAAATACAGTGTTTATTTTCATAAGATGTGGCATACATTGTGAAGATTTCTAAAACTAGGATAAAAAGAAAAAAAATTTAAAGGAGTAGTA
This sequence comes from Desmodus rotundus, assembly GCF_022682495.2. Lineage (NCBI taxonomy): Eukaryota > Metazoa > Chordata > Mammalia > Chiroptera > Phyllostomidae > Desmodus > Desmodus rotundus. The sequence goes on from NC_071388.1 coordinate 141,209,599, forward strand.
CCCAATGCTGAAAGGGAGAAATGACATAGCCCTTTATTGGACTCTTAATAAAAGTACAGACCAATTTCTACCTTTCTAGAAAGCAAGTGCAGCCACAGGTATTAAGATCCTTAAAAGAACTGATATCCTTTAACCTGTCAGCTTGGCTGAAATAAGGTCAGAACTGCAGGTAAAGATGTGTACACTAAGATAACATAAGGGTTTGTGGACATCATAGCACTTATAATGTGAAAAAATTGGAAATGACCTTAATGGCCAACAATAGGGAAATAATAACATAGGGTATAATCACAAGATGAAATGTGATATGATTGGGGGGGGGGGGAGATTGGAAGAAAGGACATAAAAATACTTTACCGTTATCTCCGAGGGGAGATTTTTGGTGATTTTTATTATCTTCATTGTACTTTGTATATTTTTCAAGAATGAGTATCTTTTCTTTTTGAATACCAACTGGATATCATGATGTTAATCACTATGGAGTTTTGGCTTTCTGCCTTCCAAGCATATTGTAGGATTGAACATCCGAGTTCCTCTACTGTTGGCCAGTCATATACTTAGTTCTGGTTGAGTTGCAAATGGAAAGGACATTTCTGGGCCAGGATTTCATTGCCAGTTCAAAACCCTTCAAAGTGCGTTCCCTGCACCCTGGCGTCACAACAAAGATGGTGCTGCGGTTAGCCTGGCCCCTGAGTGTCTACCGTGAGCGTTTTTGTTGCCTACCAAGGACGTGCAGCCTGAGCAAGGAGTGAACTTTGGTTGTTTGGGAATCTCTGAAATTTACAGGTAATTTGTCACATTAGCATCACATGGTCTATCCTGATTGATACATAAATTGATATTCTGAATGGGAGGAGAAGGCCCCCAAAAGAAACAAAAGTGACTGTTTCAAACCTTGTCCTAAATCTTAGGAAAAAATTCTGACTGGCAGTCTGCCCACACTGAAAAGGACACCCTCTGGGCTAGCGGGACTGAACCAATCGAAATTAAATAAGCTCCTTAAAATTTTTTTTCTTACATCTGAGGAAACTGAAATGATATTACTATTTCCAAAGAACTGACACAATGGGAGATTTTTTTCCCTAAAACAATGAATTATGAAGACAGATAAATGCTCAGTTTTTAGGCTCCATCTCTCATTCCAAAAGGAAATGTGAGAATAATGACTACTTCTGGTAACAGTACAACTTTAAAACCTAAAACTAAAATTATAGGAGACCATTCTACGTGACGTGGGCCCAGCTCCCACTCAGAAAGGCCAGTGGGGAGCGAGGTCCAGCACAGAGGATCCACGCCCACAGATAGGCTCTCCGGTGGGGAGTCAGGCCTTGTACCTAGGCTGCTGAGACTTGCTTTTGCTAAAACTCCCCCACCCTGAATTGAGGCAGCAAATGTTTACTGCATATCTTTAAATGAACTTCCTAAAATCTATGCTAAACCTTCCAAGGAGTAATGTAACCAGTTCAACCACTTTTCCCATTTGCAAATATCCTTCCTTTTTCATGTAATTAGCAACATCCACTCCTGTTTTCTGGAACCGCCTAAAGCGAACCTGTGCATAGTAAGTGAGGATCATCCTCAAAGTAATGTGCCCAGAAAAGCAATAAAAGCCTGTCAAGGCAAGGGTAAGGGCGCTGTCCTCTTGAGAGAGTGGCCATGCCATCCCTTTTCCTCCACAGGACTCGGTAGTCCGTGTGAATTTGTCTCGTCTAAGCCACAACACACTGCGGGATCCGCATCATAAAATATCAGAAGAAAAACAAAGCACTTGCTAGCATTTCTTCGTTTATTTTAGATGGCAAGCAGTATTGGATAGGTTTAGGTTTAGGGTCTTTTCCAAAAGCACTTCATTTCTATGAGCATTTTAATATGAATTTAATTCTGCTGTTAGCTTTTCATGAAGCATGCCCTATTAAGGTAAAAAATGTACAAAATTTCTTTGGCAAAGAGAATTTTACCTTCTCTGAATAGGAACCTTGAATTTTACCATTTAAAGTTTCTGCAATTTAAAGCAGTTGGGATGCTAACACACCGGGTCTCTCTCCGACTAAGTTTTTAGCTCCTAAAGGACAGGTACTGTGTTTTTACCCTCAGACATTCCCCAGCATCAAGCAAGAGGGAGGAAACAGGGGCTTTGATTTACCTCTGTCTTTATTCCAAGGTTGTCAACCCCTTACACCTATTCTTCCCACTGTAAGTGTAAAAGGAAGAAAATTCTGGTCTTTACAAGTTTTGCTTGGAGAGGGGATGTCTTAAAAGCGACTTGACACACTGGGTAAAGGAAAGTTCGAGAAAAAAACTACACTTGGCTCTGAGAAATACCTTTGGAGCCGTGAAAATACTTTGGAAAATGGGAACTGAAAACTCGAAGTCCCATGAAAATTCAGTACAGTCTACAGAAATCACAAACTGCGGAATGTAACAATTCTGTGGGGGAATGTTAAGAGTCAAATCTGCATACTGGGGGACCCAGGGCCAAAACCGAACTGGCCCACGTGACTTTGGCAGAAGGAGCCACCCTGGCAGGAAGACCACTGTATCACTTACGGTTGATTTCAAAGGACATGGCACCAATCCATGTAACTTATGAACAAGACTGTTTTTAATATAGTTAGCTTATTGCATTTCTAAATATGCAGCACAGCTGGAAACAAACATTCAGAAGCATAAAAATATATTTGTCTCTAAGAACACTTGGACATTAAGAATTAAAGTTTTCATTTTTTTAAGGAGAAAGATACTCATTTTTCCCTAAGGCTGATGGTAATTTGGGCTCAGAAGCTCTAGTTGTTGTATGACTCCATAAGCCTATTCTTGAAAGTATGCTACGTAAGGTTGATGGAGAGAACATTTGATCGTGTCTACTTCTCCACCTCCATTCTTCTCCCGCTGAAAGTGAATGCCAATTAAATCCTCCACAGTTTCCTCATCCATCATGTCAAGGTCTCCCATGCCAGTCAGAAGCACTGTCCTCTTAGATATTCCTGAAAATACCTGAAAAGGAAAGTAAAAAGATAAATAGAATATTTTCTAAGAGCTTTGAAGTGCAAAACTTTACATTAATAAGCTCTGCTTAATATTTTGGAGTTATCTTAGGAAAGACGAGGAGCCTCGGGAAAATTTTTCAAGAAATCGCATCAGAGTCAGATCTGAGTTTCAGAAAGACAACTCTGGTGACAATAGACAAACAGAGGAAAGGAGGGCAACTGTACTGACAGCAAGACCAGTTACAGAGGTAGTCGGGTAGGGGTGACAAGATTGAGTGACCAAATGAATGTCTGAGCTGAAGTAACAAGGAGTTAAGCATGAGTTCTAGCTTTCAGGCTGGGGGGCTAGGTAGATGGTGATGCCATTTAAGACCTGAGTAGGAACAGAACAAGGGAGCCTGTTTGGGGTAGATATAATGAGTTCAGAGTAAATGGGCAGGTAAAATTATTTTTAATGTTCAATGGTAGTAGCACATGAGAGAAATGTAGCTATGTATCCACATACAAAAACAAAGATTGTAATTTTAGTTTTAAAAGTGTATAATAAATTAAATAAGGTACAGTTTTGCACTAAAATATTCTTTTAAAAGACAAACTCAATTCTATGCCAAGCAGATGTGAAGAAACAATTTTGATATTCCTCACTAATAAGATTCAAACAGTAACAAGCTCACAACTTTTTCTTTATTTTTTTGTGGCGTGGTGTCAAGCAGTAAGTTCCCAAAATGAAACAGGTGACTTTACCTGGAACTTTTTCAGGTGTGTTTCCACGTATGGAGAAACAGCAACTCTACGGCAGTCTTGATTTATATAAAGAGGATAGTCTTTGTTTTTCAAAATCCTTTCAGCAACTGGGAGTAAAATTTTTTAAAATTATTTCATTTATATCCTAAACATTTTAAACTAAGTTAAAACTTTTTTCAAACAGGAAACTATCACAACAAACAGTAAGTTGAGTGATTAATTTTTTAGAAACTGTCATTCACTTTAAAGACTTCACAGTACAATAACGATGTTTAAATAGATCCTTCTCTCTTGAACTATCCTCTGCGGTCAGTCAAAGCACAGAGGGTTTCAATATTCTGACAGACCCCTGAGCCAGCTACATAAAATGCTATTACCAGCTGCAAAAAGAAACCCTCCCATCCTAAGAAGGCTGTTTCCCAGTTTCTAAAGAAGTGTGAAGAAAAACTATGATTATAATACTATATATATATTTTATTTTTTGCTATATATGTATATACTCATATATAATAAATTACCATATTACTGTAGCATATGTGTTTATGCATGTGTTAGTTATCCTATAACTAATACAAGATACTCAGTAAACTGATATAATGATGTTAACCAAAGGGATGGGGGAAGTGTTGAATGTTGTCCAGAAAAAGTGAAGGCAAATAATAAAAATTCATCAGTCTTCTCCAAAACAAAGAATAATCAGATTTATGTTTAGCAGCATTTTCCTCCCACAGGGGAAAAGGGTTATATATCAAGATAGCATAAAATTTAACAGAAACAGTTCTGAAGAATATCCAGTCGGTTTGTTCTTCTCTCCTCTCCCCATCCACCTTGGATCAGCAGTACGTACAGTGGTTAAGAGTGCAGACCCTTGCTGGCAAGGATGTGGAGAAAGTGAAACCCCGGTGCACTGCTGGTGGGAAACAAAATGGTGCAGCCACAGTGGATAACAGTATGGCGGTTTCTCAAAACATTAAACATAGAATGACCTTATGATCCAGCAATTCCAGAAAGACCTAACCATAATTAACTACATACTAGGAGAAAGGGAAGGAAATGTCTCAATTTTTACTACACTAGTTGCTCTTCTCTGTTATTTCAATTTTCCTAGAAAGCATGGATTATTTTGTCATTAAAAATACATAATCAGTCAATGTTTTCTAACCGGCCAGTTGCAAACCCCAGAGAAGCCCTAAGAACTACAGCAAGAGATTTTTACTTTGACAATCACTTGAACAAATTAACAGAAGCAGTTATAGAATCTTCCACTTTTTATCGTAAGAATGTAAGTCTCCCTAGGATGCTTTGGTAAAAGTCTATTTCTACCTAAAAAAGGGACAGATGTCTAGCTATTCTTTCCCAGGAAAACCCTTGTCTTCCCTGTTACCAATTTTCTCTGCCTAAGAGACCCCTGTCAGTCCCAACAGGTGGGATAAAGCAGACAGTTTAATATGTCTGTTTATTTAATGAATATAAATACATAAATGTAAATTTTTCTGCCACCACCGACGTGTGATCTAGGGTTAGTTACTCACCTCCCGAGGCCTGCCTCCTCATCAATAAAATGAGTATGACACCTACCTCCAGAGCCGCGCTGCAGACCCGAGGAGACAAATGTATAGAACCCCTGGCTCCACGCCTAGCACACGAGGAGGACGCACTAAAGTGTATGTATGCACTCGCTATCTGTAATACTACCACTCTCGGCGTTCATGAAAATCATTTCCGGCACTCAAGACTGTTTTATAATACTTTAAAAAATCCCCTATTATGCAATCTAATAAATTCTGTAGAAAAGGAATATTTTTAGAAATGGCAGAACATAATTTAAATGGTAGAGTATTTTTGTTAAATTTCTAAAATTGGGAATACCTCCACTTTCCACAAATGTGACGACAGCACTTCTGGCCTGCTTATCGTACTCCACGCATTCCACTTCTCCGCCTCCGTTCCGGGACTTATAAAAGCTCAGTTCTAGCTTGTCTCTCATCTGATTTTCAGGCAATTCATCAGGAATTTCAGCAACATTGATCTTCACTTTAGACACTTCTACATGAACCTGGGAAATCATTGCATATTCAGAGATGTGGCTGAGAACAGCATCCATGTATAACAGAATTCAGAACCGCTTTAACCACCATGTTACCTGGAATCTGACTCCTGACTTTAAGGGAACTGCCTTGGCCATGACCTCCACAGCTATGTCCTTTATGTGCACACAGTGCTTCCCCATTCTGATCACATTTTGAGCAACTGAAAAATAATTTGGAAAGTACTCATTTCCAATATTTCAATATATTTTTACCCTTCCAGCTTAAGAACAAATTATCCTAAATATTTTCAATTTTCTTTAATTTTAAAGGACCTAACTTTTAAACTTTTCTTAGCATTTCCAAGTGATAGTGGTCTTGCCACACAAGCAAGATATAATAATGTCAAAATACGTCAGCAAAGATTACAATGTAGAAATTCTCATTAAGTTCTAGATTCATCTCTTAAGAGATAAGCCTGATAAATCATTCAGAAACTCCCCTATAATTTCAGTACAGTCGCACACCCTCCCTTTCCACTGTTGACATTTAATGTCCCTTAGGACAGGAAAGCACAGCCAGAAACTTCTTCCACGTTGAGTCAGCCGGGAAAACCTTTGTGGATCGGTGTCATTCTGACGATTAACCGTATTTATCATTGGCCACTCCTTTTTAGTATGTTACAAGCACCACAGTAAGAAACGTTTCTTTTGTCTCTGTCTTTCCCAAGATTACATACTAAGGACCACACAGGCTTCAATATCAAAGAGCAAATCTCTGTTTTTTGCCATATTTAAGTAGGAATTCTACTTTCACTAAGATGTTTTTGAAATCATTCATTAAAAAGTGGATAGCCTTGCTGTGCCAATCACAAAACTATCACATTAAATTTATCCATACAAATAGGACAGGCTTAGTAATTATGCCAAAAATCATGAGATCTGTACACAGAAACTGTATGTCTGTGTAAAGGGGCATGTGGGTGTTTACTTTTAATTGTGTGACATGAGAGGTTATAACACTTCAGTTGTCAGTACTTGGAGCTGCTTGCTCTCATCTGTCAGGAAGATAAATGCCCACTCTTGGTCTTAGAAATCTCACATGTGTTTATGACAATCAGCCAGCAGACCACAGTTGCGGGAAGAGAGAAACTGGGTTAGAAGACAGGGCGTTGTTATGTGGGAATTCACAATGATTATACCATATGACTTTATAACTTGAATTACGACTTTTTTTGTTAATGACAACAGGCAACAATAACAGAAAATATCAGTGAAGTAATACTTAGATGATACTCTTTCCCTTCCACTCCCCACACCCAAACCTCCAACATCTGGTGATCTGACTCAGCTGAGAACAGCCACTCTCAGGAGTCGGAAGAACTGTTTCGGCATCTGTTACACTGACCGTCAAAAGCCAAATCCTATTAACTGCATAAACCCAAAGCTGTCCCAGGAGAACAGGACCTCAGAGTCATGCCCACAGTGGAAGCAATGTTTCTGAAGAGGGTCCCATTCTCAGCATTCCCAGGAAATTCCTGTGTAGAATCCCTGCTTCCCAGATCCTCACTTCGGTCTTTCTGGTTAATCCCCAAAACCACGGCCAACTGCCAGTACGGTTCTGGGTCTCCCCCTCCGCCCTCAGCTGTAGGGAGGGGCCCAGGGTGAACAAACAGTCCGGGTATATACACACATGCCTAAGGCCATTTTTTTTTTTTAATTCAGGTAAAACTGACATACAACATAATATTAGTTTCAGGTGTACAATATCATAATTCGCTATTTGTACATACTGCGAATTAATCACCCTAAATCGTTACCATCGCCACCATAAAAAGTTACAAAACAATTTGTTTTTCTGATGAGAACTTTTAATATTGACTCTCTTGACAACTTTCAAATATGCAATAAAATGTTACTGACCATAGTTGCCATGTTGTATTTTACACCTTCATGACTTGTTTATTTTATATAGGGTTGTACTTCTTGAGAAAGAAAGAATCCCTTTCTTTCTAACACTTATTTTCAGGCTATTGTGGCGGGCCAGAAGCCAGAAGACACGAGTTACAATAACAGATCTCAGCATCTGAGCACCTGAAGGGCTTGTGGAGACCCACGACTTGACAGGCGGCGGCCTGCTCAGAGGAAGGTCGGTTCGGGAGGAAGTGAGTCGGGGTCTGGATCTCAGCTCTGCAGTTTGTTAGCTGTGTGGACCCTGAGCAAGTTCCTTGTCTTCTTTAATCTTCAGTGGCCTTACTTGGAAAAGTCCTAACATGGCAATAATGACAGCTAACATTTACTGTTTACTGTATGTCAGCCACTGTGCTAAGCATGTTATCAGCATTTCTCATGTAATACTCAAAGCAACCCCATGAGGTAGGTACGACCACAAAGCCTGTCATAAAAATTTGAGATTTATAAAGAACCCAACCCAAATCACACTTCTAGAAAGGGGCAAAGATAGCGCTCGAAGCCAGATTCTCCTCATTAAGGTGCCCCCAGCATGGCAGACGTAGCCAACGTCGGGTCCCATCCCACATCTCTGACTCCTGGGCCCTGTCCACTCATTGGCCATGTGCCCTTTGGTAGCTCACTGAAACACCTGAGAATCTGTTTCCTTGGGTAGGAAATGTAAATAGCAACTCTCCTATATTATCGCTTTCATAGACTCATGAGAACATAAAATGAGAAATGTGCAGAGCTCTGCGTCCTTAAAACATTATTTCTAGCATGATCATTTGGAGGCAGCAGGCAGAATAGAAAGATGCTGAGATTGCACATCACAGCCCTTGGGCTTGGGTCTCAGAGTCACTGCATTCTGAATGCGTGACCATATTCAAGTCACTTAACGTCTCACAGCCAGCTTTCTCACCTCTGAAATGGTGATAATCACACCTGCCTCAGAGTTCCACTACGAGGATGAGATGAAATAGTATGTGTAAAATTGTAAAGCAACAGACAAAGATCTATGGAAGCTCTTTGTAAGCGCAGGTGCTTCTCAAAGGTAACTTGGTCATATTGTTGAACGTGTCATACCTTCTTCTTCTTCAAAGGTGATAAGCGCTTCTCCCTTTTGTAGCTCGTAAGGAACTGGTGAGCTCACTTGAAATGAACAGGAGATATTTAAAAACTGGCTCTCATTCTCAGGATTCTCTAAAGATGTGAATTTCATCTTTGTTTCCGGAATGTCCTCTTTAATCTAACTCAAACAGAAATGTTTGATTAAAATCAAAAAACTGAAGTCCTTCCAGTGATAATGTGATCTGATCATCCCATAATTCATTCTCCACTGATTGCAGAACCCCACAGAACACAGAGTGTGGTCTTATTTAATAACTTTAGTAATTGCTCCTGCCCAGGTAAGTACTCAGTAGTGTAATCAGGTACTGATCCTTTAATCTTATTGCACAGATGAAACTGTAAGTATATAATCTCTCACTTTTTCTCATCAATATTTAAACTGATCAATATAGTATGGTGTCTGATTCTAAAGACAACATGGTTCCTATAGTTAAGTATCTCTTAAACAACTGTGCCAATAACAGGCTTGCTCACACGGGAGTCATTAGACAGAGCGTTTACTCTTACTGCACAGAGATGTGAGATGGAGTGGGGAGTACACTACAGTTAATCTGACAGCAAACCCCGAAATTTCATCCAGAAAGAAAGACTCCTGAATTGTAGAATTTAAAGTTTCTCAAATGGAATTCCTCCCTTCCCTAACACGTGCCCATCAACTTTTCAACCATTACCACAACTTGGTTTATAAAAATGTGAAGGGACACTATCACCAAGATTTATAATCTGGAGGATAAAGTTAAGTGGTTATACTTAGCTGCTTAAAATCATTGGAATCAAAAGACCTATGCAACTACACAAAAATGCACAAGGGAGTCTGGTGTCTATTTCCAAAGGTTATTTACATGCTGAAATAAAAGGTGTTAGCACGAAGAAATCAGTAATATTCACTGACTCATTTGATCTGAACTCATATTCATTGTATGTCTCCATGTGACTTCAGTAGAATTTCTGATTACCATAATTCCAATTTCAAAACAATCTGTAATGTCTGAGAACAGGCAGTGTTTCTAATGATATGGAGATATCCAGTATACAGACGGACCTCGTTTTATTGTGCTTCACTTTATTGCACTTTGCAGATACTGCATATTTTACAAGCTGAAGGTAACACTCTCCACCAGCAACAAGACTATGATCTGCTGATGATTCAGATGATGGTTAGCATTTTTCAGCAATAAAGTATTTTTAATTAAGGTATTAGATTGGTTTTTGGACATTAGAGTAAATGGTTCTGGCTCCAGTCCCATAATGATTCCGACTTAAGAGTCTTCTCTAAGTCCCACAGACACGGGAAATCTCACTTCCTGATACTCAGTATCCTATCCCCCATTTCAGAAACAGAGAGTGGCAATGCTTTAACAATTTAAACCATGTAAAGAAATAATTATGAGCTGTTACGAGGGGAAAAGGGTGAAATTTATGTCTAATTCAAATACAGGAAAATTTAGGAGAGACTAAATTAGGTGAAGATAGACATCCATTTTTTTAAACTGTGCAACTCATTTAAATTACTGTAGCACTTTGAATGAGGAGAACAAAAAAGAAACCAAAACCAAGAATTTTGTCCAAAAGTGATTGATAATAATCAGTTTTTTTGTTTTTGAAAATTTTATTAATGTATATATAAATACAAAAAGTGCATTATCATAAGTGTACAGCACGATGAAATTTTACAAAGTGCTCACACACGTGTGAGCAGCACTCAGACCAAAAACAAAACACAACCAGCACCCCACAGGCCTCTTGGGTTCCCTTCTAGCTCCTGCCATGCTAACTTCCAATACCCTGTGTTTGCGCTATATTTAAATGGAAGCATACGGTATGCCCTCTTTTATCTTTTTTGTGTTCATGAAATTCACCCATGCTGTTACATGCAGTTGTAACCTGTTCATTCTCACTACTGTGTAGGATTTCATTGTGTGAGTGCATCCCAAATTACTAGTTCACTCAACTACAGAGCGACGCTGGGTGTTTTCACGTTGGGACTATTACAAACAGTGGTGCTGTGGATGGCCATAATGTTGTACAAGTTAATTTTATGTAATAAAATCACTTCTTCTGAAAAGTGATGTCATTAAAAATGTGATACATAAAATAAGGAAAGAGTACCTGAGAGTTCCCGGCGGTCTCCTGTAACTCCTCTCTAAGCTTTTGGATCTCCAACTTTAAGTCGATATTTTCACTTAACATGTCATCAAGTAATTCCTAAAAATATATATATATATATCAAATAGCATGAAAAATTTAAACAGCCCCTGACCTCATTTTTCTAAAGAAATTAAAGGAGCTAAACTTCTCTCACCCCGAACAAGGCAAAGAAATTAGTTCAAAAAAAAAAAAAATACAATAACTTGAATCATAAATTTGTTGAAAGTTTTACATCATGTCCTACCACTCCCAAATATGATTATCTCCATTTTACAAACAAGGAAACTGCCTTTCACACAGAAACGTTCACTCAGAAATCTTCACAGAAGAGTAGGGATTGAGACCCGGTCTTCTGAGTCTAAGTCTACTGCTCTATCAACTCCTTTCCTTGATATCCGTGACAAAGATATGATTTTTAAATTGCACATGTTACTCTAGAGCAATTTTTTTAATTTGCTGTTATTTTTTTGCTGCCTTCACATGCCAGGCATAAGGCTTAGGGTAAATGGTTTAAGCTACCCTCCCTTCCCTCTTGGGTCTGATCAGACCATTGTTAACTAAGCTCATAACTTCTAGGTGCAAATCAAAGAAATAAGGGAGGGAGTGTAAAAGCAGTAATGTTGTAAGCTCTGTGAAAGACAAAAATAGAAATATGATTTTTTTTCTTGTAAGGTTTGAATAATGAAAGTGAAAATATTCTGAAAACCCTAATACACTTCCAAAGTCAAGGTAATGTTGGATAAAGACATATGAAACATGCTTCACTGCAAAACTCATGTATATAAATTAATTTTTAAGAATACCCAGTCATTTTTCCTGTTTACCTTAGTTTGTTTATCTTTCATAAATTCTTCATCTGGCCAATCCTCCTTAAGAACTTGTTTTTCATTGTTTTCGTCAGCTGCCATGATTCCCTAATATAAGAAATTTTTAATATTTTATAAACAGTATACACACACAAACGCAATAAGAAATAACAACTTTGACACTTTTACAGAAGACACATCTGTTCTTTGCTATCCCTTTTCTCCTATCATCTAAGTCTTTATTATTACATGGCTTATATCAGAGCAAAGTCTGTATTTCAGTAACTTTACACCTATAAATATATAAAAGGGTTCAAAAAATCCTTTGCTTTTCAACACAGTAATAGAAAATGATAGGCATTAACCTTCCTCTGCAGTTAACAGCTCAATCATAATATCAAGTTCCATTTTAAAAGACTACTCTTTCGTTCTTCTAGCCATTTCTAGGATGGAGACAGGACAAGTACAAGAGAGTGACGCACGGTGTCCGAAAGCAGGGAAGTGCTCAGCGAATGATGAGGACCAAGGATCCTGCGGAGGAAGTTCTCACTGGCCTGATGTGTGAGTAAGTTAAGCATAAAAGTAAAAAATGACAGTAATGATTAAATCCAGAGTACAGTAAAAAAAACAAACAAATAAAAACAACCAACCATGAGTCCATACTCATGTAAGTAAATAAATTAAAATTTGGGGGGGGATCATTTCGTGAGTTTCAAAATACTTTCCCACAAAATACTTATTAATTTCAAAGAGGAAAAGACTTTACGGTGGAGAAGCCGGGCAGACGCCACCATAATGAAATAATCAAAGTCAATAATGAGATAAATCAAATCCTGCGCCATCTGACAGGGTGCACGGAGAACACAGCAGGACTTCTATGATATTGCTGCCAAGGATACATGACCTGAATCTACGCATGAAGAATCATTACATAAAGTTCAAAAGTTTCAAGTTCATAAAAGCCAAGGAAAAGACTAAGAAATTGTGCCAGACAGAAGGAAACTAAAGAGACATCACAATTAAATGCAACATATTATTCTGCGCTGTTATGCAGGGCACTCTTCGTTATACAGGATATTAACGGGACAACTGGCCATGGGTGAACTGGATCCAAGAATTAGATGGCAGTAATGTTCAACATTAATTCCCTGACTGTGATCACTGTATTGTGGTTATGTAGAGAATACCTTTTTTTTTTAATAGGAAATACATATTCAAGAATTCCATGGTAATGAGTAATGAAGTTGAAAAATTCTCAAATAATTCAGAAAAAAAATTGTACTTGCCACTTGTCTGTAAGTTTGAGATGGGTTCAAATTGTTCTTCAAGGTCTATCCCAAATTTCCCCACAAGTTCTTGAGGCCCTTTCTGATTCTCCCAAAGGATGGTATGTCTCCCTCTTTCACCTCTTTTGGGGAGCTTTGTTTGTGTACCTGTGTCATTTTCCATGACCAGATAGATGGTCACGACCTTGAGGCCAGGGACCATGTCCACTCTTCCTTGCACACACCCAGGGCAAAATGCAAGTTTACCCACTGAAAACACTCACAATTTATAGAATTATGCAGGTTCTTGATTCAAGTATTTGTTCTTGAAATCCTCTTATTACACTTCCAGAAAGCAGAAACTGTAACATTATTTAAATGCTTTTTAACGTCAATAGTCTTAACAACTTGTAATAAAGGACCTCAATACATTTAACTCATATAAATGGTCCACTACATTTTATCCCCAGAACTTCTCATGACATATTTGATATCTGGATACGCTCCCTCTTTGCATGAGTGGATGCATAGCACAGCCTTCCTTTTGATGCAGTCAGAGGGATGGCCCCCTTAAAGATGTCCTCATCCTCATCCCCAGAATCTGTGAATATGTTAGGTTATTGCTAAGGAGAATCAAGGCTGTAGACTGAAGTAAGGTGGCTAATCAGTTGTCTTTAAAACATGGGTATCATCCTGAATTACCAGTGGGACCCCATGTAATCGCCACGGTTCTTTAAAGTGAAAGAGGAAGGCAGAAGAGCAGGGTCAGGGTGAGATGTGACAACAGCATAACGGTCAGAGAGAGGTAACGTTGGCTCTGAGGATGGAAAAAGGGCACCACTGAGCTTGGGAAGGTGGGGAGCCTAAAGAAGCAGATAAAGGCAAAAGAACAGACTTATCCCAGTAGCTTACAGAAAAAAAGGCAGCCCTGCAGACACACTGATTTTTAGCCCAGTGAGGCCATGTTGGGCTTCTAACCTAAGATCATAAATGTGTGGTTTTTAAGCTATTAAGTCCGTGGTGATTTATTATGCAGGCAAATGAAAAAGCAACACAAATCGCCTCCACCCACCCACTCCCTATTCCCTTAATATACTCTTTATCATTGGAGCGCCGGCCTGAGAGAATCAAATCTTCCCATAAGCATGCCCGGTAGGTAGCAAACAGAAAGAACAAGGGCTGGAAAGGAAGAAAGTGGTGGTAGCACACAAATCGCTTTTTAAAAACTTGTGTGTGGTGGAAAAGGGTATCAGGAAAACAAATGCTAATGAAAATAAAATACAATTTTAAAAACTCCTGTTTTTGCAGACAGGGAAACATCATATTCTCCCTCGGATATCTCTTTCAAGTACACCCCTGCATATTCTGAAAAGTGAGGCACGCCTGCCAAACTCTGCGCCCGCCAGAGTAAACCTCATTAAGGAATCAGTTTTTCTAAGAACGCTCTGGAGAAACACCGCAGGAACAGTGGGGAAACTCAAACCATTTTAAGTTTCCATTTCCGGAAAGAAGCAAACCAAACTAAGCAGACGGGGTCAGAGAGCAGGGAGGCAAAGAGAAGGGAAAGTGGGCCCGAGGCAGGCGCGTCCCCTCGGGGACACGTCGCCGCAGCTACCCGGGAAGCGGGCAGCTCAGGGCAGCGGGGAAGCGGGGGTGAGGGGATGCCGGGATGCGGGGGGCCGCGGAGCCACCGCCAGGGCGCCCTCGGTCCGTTGCTCGTCGCGCACGCTGTTCGCGGCGCCACGGCACCCGCCTCCCTCCACAATCAGGGCCTCTGGCCCGGGACTACTAGGCGCAGGGGTGGCAGAGGGGGTTCGGCGTGGCCCACTCACCTGCCTCCGCCGGCCGAGCGCCGCGCCGCGCCCCGCCCCGCCTTCCCGGAAACTGCGTGCGGCGGCGCGCGGGCGCTGGAGGAGGGCGCGGGAGGAGCGCGCGCGGGGCCCCGGAACCCCTGGGAACCGGGCGGGAGGGCCCGGACCCTGGAGCTTGGCGGTGCCTTGTCCCGAGTGGGTGTCGCTCAGATTAACGGTTTGGCTCCTGAAAAAGAGAAAAAGTCTGCTCCAATGGTTATTTTCTCTAAAACTATGCGGAATGCCGGACTTACTCTCTCTACTAGTTAATCACTAACAAGTTACAACAATTTTCACTTTCGGTTTTAGAAACGTCGTTGTTTTGTTTTTGTTTTGAAGAAATCTCTCACAAAAGTATTCCTGAAGTTTCCATGAACACTAAAGAACACGTTTTTAAAAACGCGCGCCTGTGTGTGTTTGTTCGTGTTCCTGGAGGTGTTGTTGGAGTGGTCGGTTGACGCACCAAGTCAAGTCAAAGCAGGGGTCTCTTCAGAGTAACTTTTATTGTAATTATTGTTCTCTATTGATCATCATAACTTTAATCTACAAATGTTTACCACCAGCACATCATCTTTCATCTTTTCCTCGTGTTTTGCAATGTCCTCGGGGCACAGGAGTTGGGAAAGGTGTGGCACTTGGATGGTTTCTGTGACCTCTGTCCCCTGAAAGTTTTCTTTTAGTCTTTTGTTTGGTTGGGGAGCTTGTAAATAAACACTTCGCTAGGTGTGACCTTTTCCTTTGAAAATAAAAACATCTGGCTTATTACAAGAACTTCAGTGTTTCTTAATCCTACACACAGAACCACCCCACAGCTGCCCTTGCTCATAAATAGATGGGGGAGGGGGACGCGTCAAAATGATTTCCGGGCATAACTTCTAGTTTATGATGCTATGTAATCATATATAATAACCAATACAGCGGTCTAAAGTAACAGAGTAACAAAAGTCAAATTCCTTCATATCAAAAAAAATTGATAGGAATTAAAATGGTTTTTCTAAGTGAAAAAAAAATTAACTGATGTGTGATAAGGACTCTTATGCTTATTAGCCCAGTTAGGAAATACAAAAAATACGTGTTGAGAATTACTCCCATTCTACCTTAGAATTTCAGAGAGCATGCACTCTAGAGGTTATCTAGATTTCTTCTTTTGTCTTATTTTTGTTTTTATAAGAAGATTATAAGCAGCAGCACCACGACCAGAACAGGACTGATCTAGTCCTAACTCGTATCCTGTTAAAGGGCAAAGGATACAGGTAGCAGCGAAGCCAGTGGCCACCTACTTGCCACAGCTGAGCCGCGTGCAACCGCTTCCGATCAGCTCAGCTTCGGATCCAGGACTTTGCAAAGCGCTGGGACTCTGAAGATGAATAGTCAGCTCCAGAACATAGGATCATCAACAACTGGAATTGCGGGCAACTACTGAGAACTCCTGGGAATTTTATAAACCTATTATTTTGCCCATAACTATATGAGATACAAGTTTATCCATATTTGGCATAAGAGGACACTGAGGTTTAAAGAGATGACCCCAAATCAGGCAATTCACATGTGACGACACTGATACTGACTTCACTCTCAGCCACGAGATCAGCGTCCCCAGACTGCCCGCTGGCGCATGGAGGAGGAGGAGCGTGGCCAGTACCATCAGGAAGGCTGCACGCTGGATTCAGCTTGGGAGGTTCACAAGTGCACATCAGCACGTTAAGAGTTTTGAGAAGTTTTGCAGGAAATAATTAAAACACATTATAAAGATTAACTTTATTCAAATCAATGACCATTAAATCATTTTTTCATGGAACAGCCATTAAATATTGAAGTTTCTAGTGGGGCATTTGAGTAATCTTTACTAATGATGGGATCATGACGTATTACCCCAAAGTATGGCACCTTAGCGTCTTGAGAATTTTAAGCTGAAAGAGAAAACAGCAGAAGAATGTCATTCTGACCTTTCCCCCACCACCACCCTTCTCCTGCGAAACAGGCCATAAAACCCTCCTGTGAGTGCTTTCCCTGTACCCAAAGGGAAGGAGCAGTCTCACCTCCAAAGACAAATGGACACTGAGAAGAATTCCAGCAAACAGACCTTGCTAACTTTTTCCACTTTACGACGTTCACCTCATGCTCCCTAACGTATTGTTCTCCACAACTGTCCACTCTTCATCAAAGCTGCTATACAATAGGTCTAACTGTTTCCTTGGCTCTTCATTTCCTTAAGAAAGCTGCTGCGTCAGGTAAAACTTAAATAAATGTGTACAGTTTTCTCCTGTTAATCTTTGTCAGTTTAATTTTTAGTTTAATTTTCAGACCTAGCCAGGACCCTAAGAAGATAGAGGAAAACTTTTTCGTACCCTACACTATAGTGGACTTTTATATTAATGACTAATAGAAGTCATTAGTTAAGGAATGCCTATCACACACTCAATAAATATTATGCTGCACATGAAATGCCGTGGACATCTCATGTAAATCTACAATGCCATATGAAATATATAGATGCTACATGTTTATCTCCCCCACCAGATGGCAGTGAGCTCCCTATACACACACACACACGTATCAGTGTTAGATACAGTACAATGTACGCTATGAAGAGGTGGGATACCAGTAGTAGCAAAACACAAAGGAAAAAGTAGGCCCCTCTCTCAGGAAATTAGGGAAAGATTCCTCCACAGAAGAGGTGAAGATTGAGTTGACTCTTAAAGTTAGAGAAGGTGGGTTCAAACAAAAGTGAACTGAATATGGCTTCTGGTAGAGCTCTCTTAGATAAAGTGATCATAGGATAAACCCAATTGTTTGGCTTGGACTTAAAATCACAAGAGAGAAAAACCTCAAAGAACCTTGAAATTCTTTTCTTGGAATGCTTAAAGAGAATGTGGCCTTGGGATGTTGGAAAAATCAAAATATTAAATTCCGATTGTGTAAGAGGGTGCAGCCAGGGGCCCCCCAAAAGGATTTGTAATGGGGTCCAGAACTCAGGCTGTCCAGGAAATATTAAAAATATGGGATGCTCTCACCCCCACGAGTCTGAATTGGGGGACGGGACACATGGAGCAGGGCCATTGAGTCGTTTTGTATAGCAACAGTTTTGCAGATAAGCTCTAGAATGGTCATTTAACATATCTATAACCTTTGACTGGTTTCATAGATATGTTAAATAGCTGTGGCTGTGCTTTGAGCCAGGGAGAAGGGAGTGACTTCCACCCAGGATGTAACTGGGAGGCAACTCCCCCTGGTTACAGAGCCTGCTTAAGAGCTTGGAGACAATTGGCTCCACAACACAGGGCCACGCATGCCCCGCCTTACTATGGCAGCCTAGAAAAGCTGGAAAAATATGGAAATACTGTCAAGTGTAGCCGATTGTGGGAGGAGTCGGAAATGGGGCTGCAGATGAATTGGCGCTGGGATTTAAACCCAGACACGGCAGCCAGGACAAGAATCACCACGCAGCTTTAGCAGAGAAGAACATGCTGCTTTGGCAGGGGAGAAACACGCGGCTTTGGGTCTCTCTTTGCCACGCAGCTTAGGAAGCTGGAAAGCAAGATGTAGCAGTGATGCAGAGCTCTTTCTTAGCAGTTTGGAAGACTGCAGAAGAGACACTTTGGAAAGGAAAGGGGTGAAAGGACTCTTGCTGGTGGGCCACGAGAGGGTGCCATGTGGTTTTGAAATAAGAACTGGAGATCCTGGCAGCACCATCTGTGCTGGGAACCGAGAGAGGCCTGCCAGCCGAGCACGGATTACTGGGAAGAACCAGGGGCTACCTGAGCCATGGACCTCTATTTCTTTTCCTGAGATATGGTACCCCAGACTGGGGAAAGGAAGGACTGTGTGTTTGTGGGTGTTTTATGGGACTTTGGGATTTTAATGGAGACATTAAGTCACTACTCTTAAATCTGTATAACTTGAATAAATAATTCCTTTCCTTTTCACCAGTCTCTAACGTGGAGAACTATAATTCCCAGGTGGTGGGCAAGGCAAACCTACTACAGGGGGCCCCCAGAATAACGGGGGGGTCCATTTGGAAACATTGTGCAACCCCTTCTCTGGTGGCCAATCAGGAAAAAATCATGGGAGACCACATGCACAGTAAAAGCCAGCCAAAACTAGCCAGGAAGGATCCTCCCTATAAGAATAGAATCCCTCCGGCCCATGAGGTCAGTTTCTGCTTGGAGTAGGCCTGCTCCCTTGTTCTCTGCTATAAACTCTGGGTGTTCGGTTCAATTCTTTGTCCCAATCACCAAGAGCCTGGTTACCTGTGCCCACCTGTGACAATTGTGTTATCAAAATTCCAGGTAAGAAAGAACCAGACAAAGCACCCAAATAAATCAATGTAACCTCCAGGGAGCTCAACTGTTAAGAGAACATATATAAATACACTGAAAACAACTAAAAAAATATTATTGGGTTAGCCAAAATGTCTGTTTAGTTTTTCCATAAAATAAAAGACTCATTTTTCATTTTCACCAATAACTTCATTGATTTGGATATTTTGAGTATGTCAGCTATCTCCTGAATGGCAGAACATTGATTGTTCTCAATGTCTAGGTTTGATTGCTCTGAACTTCAACTGGTCCACTCAACTGTGGAGCCTCACCCAGGGAGGGGAGAAGTCTCAGGTAAGAAACATCACAAACCATTTTTGACACATTTGATCAGTCACAGCACCTTCCCCATACATTGCACAAATCCTTTTTTGCATTTCATTGCATTTTTACCATTCCTAGAAATAATAAAGTGTATGTTGAAAGTGTTGCTTATTTTCTTCCATCCTCAAATGGCTATACAAAAATTCACCAAACAAAAATTCACCAATTTTGATGTTTTTTTTAATGCATGCTGATATGACAGCTGTCACAATACCATCTAACAAAATTGTTTCAAATGAAGTTTAAGACAACTAAGCACTACTACAGGAAAAAAAAAAAAACACAACTTTTTGACCAACCCTAGAAGAAATGTATTTGCTTGACTACCTTTGGTTTTTGATTTGAAAATTTGTGATTTATCTTTACTTAAGGGGCTGTATGTGGAGTTCCAGAAATTGCCAAGAAGAAAGATTTGGGTTGGTGCTTGAATAAATTGTGTCTGATTATTTCCCTGGTTTGAATAGTACTCTGCAAATTGTATCAACTCATTGCAACAAAGAAGTTCACTGATCTCAGGTTATTAAAACCATATCAGGCAAAAAAGCTCAACCTGTTTTTTGAAATTAAGTTTGTTTTCTAATTGGTCTTAGAGAACCTAGTTCTATATAGGGATATAATTTCTACTACAATATATCTCAGTATAGTATATGATTTCTACCCTTTTCCCTCGTGCCATGTGCCACAGTTACAAAAGAGAAAATGTGTTTATGGAGAAAGGACAGCCTGTAGACCAGTACTTGTCAGATGTCAATGTCCCCAAGAATCAGACAGGGATCTCCTAAACATGCAGACCCTGATTCCACAGGCCTAGGGTGGAGGTTCTGCATTTCAAACATAGCTAAGTGATGTTGATGGTGCTGGTCCTTGACTATACTTGAGGTAGCAAGGCCACAGACTGACCAGTTTACTAAGTGAGCAGAGAGTGGCCAGAAATGGTCATTCCAATGGACAGGTGGTATGTACTGGGTGAGTCTTTGTCCTGGATCAGTCAGGGAGCACAGGGCCCTCTTCCTTATTGCCAGTCGGGTGGGTGTGTCCCCGGATAGAAGGCAAGGAGTGTCTAGGTGCCACGGTAGAAAGAGCAACAGCTGTTCCTGTTCTCCACACCACCTCCAACAGAGAACAATTGTCCCTTGTTTGCAGCTAGGCTACCATTACAGCAACTCTGAAATGGAAAGGAAGGAATAAACCATGAGGGTGATAGGTCAAAATGATGTAAAAAAGTAGAAAGAGGAAGTAAGGAGAAACCGGAAAAAAAACCAAAACAAGACTAGTATATCTGGGAACCTTGAAAGGAATATTCTTTTCTCTTTCATTAATTATTCATTTCAGTTTATTTTAAATAGTTTCCCCTAGTGTACAATGTAACCAGATAGAATGATCTCACACACAGTGCTCATTTTAATAAACATAAAATCTGCATGGGGTGGTTTGATGATATTGGATACATAAAGCCAAAGGTAATTTATCCCTCTC
Source organism: Desmodus rotundus (assembly GCF_022682495.2). Classification (NCBI taxonomy): domain Eukaryota; kingdom Metazoa; phylum Chordata; class Mammalia; order Chiroptera; family Phyllostomidae; genus Desmodus; species Desmodus rotundus. The sequence continues at coordinate 141,230,625 of NC_071388.1, forward strand.
AGTGCTTAAACTTCTCCAAAGAAATTATAAATAAAAACAGGCTTTGTCCCCAATAAAAATAAAACAAAAGTGTCCTTCAGATCTTATTACTTGGTGACTTTATGAATTGGACTGGACACATTATTGCCTTTTGGGAGGATGACCTCAGCTGTTTTTCAACCCCTTGAAGAATAAAAACTCTAATCTGGGTACCAATACTCAAAGCGAAGTTTTCTCAAGTAGGTGAACAATGGTTGATAGTCTGGTTGTCTTGGAAACTGCAACACCTTAAAATGACCAGGACATCCGGGCTAAGTCTGCTCTGACCTTCACTAGCAATGTGAACTTGGGAATATGTAATGATGCTGGCACATAATAGGTGCACAAAAAATGTGAGTTCTGATCATACTTCCCTTTAACTTTCTGAAGTTGTCTCCTCACATGTAAAATGAAGATAATAATGTTTACTTAATAACAATAATGTATTTTGTGAGGATTAAATGGGCTAATGTACATAAAAATGTTTTTTGAACAGTAAATGCAAAGTAAAATAATATTACTGATGTGAATATTGTCTTCTGGTTTTAAGCTCCAAATGGAAGAGTTGATTTTCAGAGCTGATTTAAGATAGGAGAAAATAAATAGATAATTTAAACAGAAGTTTAAAATCTCACGGGAGTTGCCAAACAATTGCTTATAACCACACCGGATGTATACCGTACAATGCCTTCTGGTGTTCCCTGGAATTGTGCAGTCGTGTTTGGGAGGGTTTCTGGGCTGCGAAGACTTGCATGATTGCTAGTCTAGTATTGGATAAAACAAGTAAGAATAAGCCAGTCAAATAATAAGCATGAGATTCATTCACATTCTATCAACTATTTTTGTCATATTATTTTATGAACTTTACATAAAAAGGACAGGTCATAGTTTAGTGGCATTTTTTAAATCTAGTCTCTATCGTGCTACCCTGAAGTTATCCCAAGCAATACTGCAATTTTCCCTGTTCTCCACAGAATTCGCTTCTGTGGTCACTAACATATTCTGCTTCCCTCCCAGGGACAATGTGACCAGATGGCCCAGGTTGCTTTAGGCTCCATTTCAAGCATTCTACCCAGTTTTATCCATGTGTCACAGCCAGTGTCTCTTTTCCTCCTCACCTTCTTGCATTAAAATTCATAGTTGATGGTTTCCTTATGTCACAAGTATATGTTCGTGATATACGAGGTCTGTCCAGAAAAAGTCCAGCCATTGTTAATATAACGAGAATGGTTTGCATGACATTGATGTAACCTGGCATCAAGTGGACTGCAATGAACGCATGTGAACAATGATGACTTCATTGTTCTAGTCAGTGGGGGTGGTAGATGCCGTTGAGTGAGCATGTGTACCGTGTGGCCATTGCATTCAAAATGACTAAGCAAGTAGAGCAAAGAATCTGCGTCCAATTTTGTGTTAAGCTTGAACATTCCTTTTCAGACACTGTTGGGATGATTCAGAAGGCCGCAGCTATGAGCAACTGGTGATTGGCAGCTTCATCATGACAATGCACCCACTCCTGCATGATGTCTCATGCAGAGTCTTTTGGCAAAACATCAAATCACCTAGGTGACTCAACCCCCCCTACAGCCCAGATTTGGCACCCTGTGACTTTTGGCTTTTCCCAAAACTAAAATCAACTTTGAAAAGGAAGAGATTTCAGACCATGGATGAGATTCAAGAAAATATAATGGGACAGCTGATGACTATTGTGAGAACTGTGTGAGGTCCCAAGGTGCCTACTTTGAAGGGGACTGAGGCGTCATTGTCCTATTACACTGTTTTTTGTATTGTGTATCTTTTATCTTCTTCAATAAATGTCTCTTTTTTATATTACATGACTGAATACCTTCTGGATAGACCTCATAGTCTTTCCTGTAACTGAAAGAACATAGTCTTTCCAGCCTTCAGTCACTGCTCAGATCATCTAATCTGAGCCTTAAGAACGAAAAGCACCGAGCTGCCTGTATAACCACCAGTCCTGCAGGTGACACCAACACTGAGAAATAACAGGGAGCCAGAACAGGTGACTGTTTCACTCAGACTTTATTAATGCAGGTTCACTCAGCTCTTACTAAAGCAGATTTAATTCAAATCTATACTAACCTAATAACAATACCAATCACTCAGAAACAATCAGTAATAACATTATAAACCCGAGTCCCAAAGTCTCAGTCTGCAGGTCCAGGAGACAGCCTGGTGAGCAAGGGAGCTTCAGCGTCTCGCCAGGAAGGATGTCCAGAGCCAGGTGGGCAGCAGGGCAGTCACGGTCTTTAGTCCAGCTGGGCAGAGCCTCCAGTGGTCGATGCTAAGGGAGATCGGCGTGGCATGAAGCGGCACTCTGGTGTATGGAGCTTGGCTGTATCAGCAGTGGTCTGGAACCTGCCTCAGTTATACCCTGGAAGGTAGAGTACTCCACCCTTCTGGGTCTCTTTATAAGCGTACCCTTGACAGTGAGTGGGGAATGTGCCCAGGAGCCTCTATGGGTGTTCCCGTTCTGTAGACTTGGCTGTTCTGGTCACGTGTGCAAATATCGTAGGTGTGCCTCTGCCAGATGTGTCTGCTCTGACTTAGGTAGTTTGCCTCTTGAACCAAAGTGTCGTGGATGGCTGGCAGCCATCTTGGTTGACCTGAGTGATTCCACTTTGTTTTATATACTTTATGCTATCTTGACTGGACCAATACATTTTACTGGTCCTGTTCTCCATACCTTTCCACAGGACTTTTCATGATGGCTAATTAACATCTGGAGTTTACCCTGCTAATGATTCCCTGTCTTTTCATCCTACATACCCTTCTGAAATTATTCTTATAAAAGTGCCACATCTATCACATCATTCCACACCTTAAGCACTTGCGGATGACATCTGAGATTACCTACAGCCCAAACTCCAGACTGCAAAGCCTACCCTTACCATGCTCCCAATCCCCAACTGTTTCCATAATAGGTTGACTACAACTTGTCCTTTTCCTTTTATCATCCATTACACCCCTTCTTTGTATCCAACTAGATTAGTCAGCTATCTCACTCCACGAGTCTTACCAACAAACTGGGCTTCTTCTCACTCTCATTTCCCTGTCTTCTCCTTTCTATTATTTCTGTCATAAAGTTGTACAAATGAACTTCCAACAAACACGTATCGTACTTTAAATGAAGTGGTGATGTTCAAAATGAATCATCAAGGAGGCTCTAGCCAGAGTGCTGGAGTAGTGTCCTAAAGAATTCTTTCTGGGGCAGGCATTAATCCTACAGATACTGGATCCTAGGAAGGCGGGCGGTGAGCTGCAGGCTGTGGGGTATTGGTGAGTGTTGGGTATTCCTGGTGGAGATGCAGGTATGGTCATGGCAGTGGAGGCACTGGAGTGGGTGTAGGGAAAGACTACAACCAATTAGCACAAAAGTATTTCATTATTTAACATTCAGTATGAACACCCAGGACATACTGGCTGAACACCAGTGGCAGACTCTGCTGATGCAACTCCAGGCTCAAATTAAACTCCTTATCCAATAACCTCAGAAGCCGTGTCCATTACACTCACCAGGCACATTTACAGCCTTGCATTGTTAGTTATTTTCTTGGAGGATTATTGTGGAATCCATCTCATGAAGATGAAAATCTTTTCCAAAACAAGAGTTGTACAGCATCTATGTCTCTCCTAAAATATCAAATATAGTGTCTTTCTTAGGCAGTCACCTCCCCTGTATTTATTAATGAATAAACACATTCTATATTTATTTAGGAATAAATTAATGAAAATTGATTGATCAAATAACTGGGAACTATATACATCATAGTATAGTGATTTTAAACCACTTAGAGAGTGAGGGAGTGACATCCATCCTTGAGACTGTTAAGAGCTCCAAGTCCTCCTCCCAGATATACCCATAGCTACACAAAATTGTGCATATCATTTCAGGCATCTCACTTATCCCCTCAGCCATTCATAGATTCCTGGGAGTCTAATGGAACCTCGGTTAAGTACCATGGTTTAAATGAAATTTTATAGAACTAGAGCACTAATCTAAAGAATTAACTTTAAAATGTTTGCATCTTATTGGTATACTTATTAATGACACAAAGGAAATAGCACACATACAGTGAGATTCTATGTTCCCATCTAACAGAGTTTGCTTAAAGTTACAGCACATTTCATCCGATGTGCACTCCAAGTAAAGCTGGTTAATGATGACCGTAAGCAGGCCTAGACCTTGAAGCTTTCAAAGATTTACTTTTTTTTATCAGCACTCTTTTTATCCCCAAGATTTTATTTATTTTTAGAGAGAGAGGAAAGGAGGGAGAAAGGGAGAGAAACATCAATGTGTGAAACATCAGTTGGCTCTCGCACGCCCCCAACTTGGGACCTGGCCTGCAATCCAGGCATATGCCCTGACCAGGAAACAAAACGTCAACCCTTCAGGCCAGCATTCATTCCACTGAGTCACACCAGCCAGGGCAGCACTCTTGATTTTATAAACAATGAGAAGCCCATCAACCCAAATCTCCAGGTAAGCCTGAGTATAGTAGGTCTTCATGGGAGATATAAACACTTTCAATAAGTCTTTGTAGCATCTCAGTGAAGGACAAACGGCTTAGGCCACACCAAAGACCCCCAGCCAACTACTAATGGTGAACTTTAATGTTACCTTGGTATTCCCGTGAAAAAGGTACTTTAGGAGGGCTCATCCTTCTTCATCTCTTGGATCATAATATCTAAGTGTCTATCTCCTCCATCTGGAAGACAGAATTGCAGCAGGACCCATATGCTTGAGGTAATGGTACAGTCTCCTCTGGGAAGGTCAAACTGCTGACTCGGGGTTTCGGTGGAAGTGCACTCATTCCTGGTCATACTCATAGAGGTCAGATAACAAGTGCCAGTAACGATCTGGAGTAGGACCATCACTGACGGGTTGAACTATTGAACAAGAACCACACGCCTAAGTGTGAAGAGTATGACTCATGTCTAACTGGGAGTGGACAGGCATATGAAAATGCAAGATCAACTTTGTCTCAGATGGGTCTTTTTTCATCAGGGAAAACAGTCTCCACACATAAACAAAGCGTAGACATGAGGTCTAAAATAGTGAGATCATTGTCACTAAAACTCCTTGTGGAATTGACTCCCACCGAGCTTTGCACCATGACTCAAAGAGATGGGACTTCCATCAACTCCAGTGAAGCAAATCAGTATGAAAAAATAACTTTTTCATATGTCATACTGATTTGCTTCACTTCTTGGGGAAAGTAAAAATCTTTGATATGGTATTAATTTTTGGATTGGTTTCTATTGTCTGAAACTTCTTGGAGCACATTACTAGGCCAAAGACTTTAGAAATGGACATGAAGAGAACCCCAGAAGAAAATAATAAGGAAAAAATAGTTAAATAATGCTAATTAAAATTAGAGCCAACCTATGCTTTTTTGGGCCTTAGACCAAAGTATTATCACTGGGAGACACAAAAACGTCACTGTTTTCCAAGAACTCTTTGGAGGAATTACATCAGTTCTCTGGAACAAGAAGAGAGGGTGTGCCATGGAAGAGTCTGTGACTCAGCAGCAGCCTTATTTTTCCTCTGCTTTGACAACTGTGATAATGAATGAAAGTGCCCGAAAGGAAAATGGTCATTCCCTCTATGTCATTCGGTGTAGTGTGGTGCACTGTCCCCCACGTGGATAGATCCCAGTGGAAAATCCCATGACGATAATGTGAGACTCAGGGGAGCGCCTGTGGTGCAGGGAAAGAACATTAGGAGAAGTCATTCCCCGGGGCCTCTTATGCAACTGACTTACCACATGGTCTCAAAACCAAGCTTCCAGAAGCAGGGAGTCGGGTGAGAAGGGTTGGATGGTGGGTGGCTATCGTCTGCTATTTCTTCATCTGTGGCAACCCCCGTGTGTGAGTGAGAAGCACAACTTCCCTCCAGTAATGTATCTTGGTTTTTGGGCAAAGAGCTTAAGCAGTATCAGGCCCACTGTTTCAGCAGTTATGCCCACTTTCTCCACCAAGTGGATATCTGGCCATCGTGAGAAGAGCAGTGACTATAGCAATGAAGGTGGTGTGTTCCACCCAGGAGTAGCCTGTGAATAGTGGTGGGCAAAACGTGGGCAAAAGTTGTGAGTATGCAAAAGTTTCTTCTTAGATTATTTATTAATTATTGTATTGTTAATAAAATACAACTGTAAACCTACTTTTTCCACCACCGTATTTATTGAATAAGGTACTATGAACCAACTTATGGCTTTGACCTCGTTCTTTTTCAATTTACACCAAAGCCCTGGTCCTAGGTACTGGGAGAACAGTAGATATGACTGAAAATTTAAAAATATATATATTTTAAAATCCTTAAAAAATTCTAGGCTGTCAAATAAAATCTGGAAATGTATTCAAGTAGAACATTGGTAACTTGTCCAGGCCCGAAAAGCACAGTGAAGTATTAACAGGATTATCACTCAAAAAAATTTCAGTGAGACAAATGGATAAACAAAAATGCAGAACTTACATATAATGGAATATTATTGTACTTAACTTAAAAGCAGAAATAAATTCTGACGTAGGCTCCAATGTGGATGAGTCCTATTTGCATGCAAATCTTTGTATAACATTGTAAAATGATGTGCATAAAATTAGTCACGGTTTAACAAAAATTCACTATTTCCAGGTTGATAGGAAAAGAGAAGACAGATTTGTGTGTGTGTGTCATTGAACTTCCCCTTATTATCTGGATGGGAACCCAAGTTATTTTATATGGGAATTCAAGAAAGAGTAGTATTAGAAAGTTGAGAGAACTTATTCATCTCATGTGAAAGTAAAGAGGAAGAGAAAAAGAGAGAAGAGGAAGAAAAAGAAAAAGGGGAAGAAAAGATTCCTGACCCGGCATTCTTCTTTACGGAAATCTGCCCCCATGAGTTGCCTCTGACACACTTGCATACCCCTAGCTTTGGGCCTGAGGCATAAATGCAAGGTTGACATCTGACTTCCCAATCTAATTTCCCCAAACCCCTCACATTAGTCACTTCGGTTCTGGAGAATTCAGATTCATCTCGTCTTGCCGTCAGCCAGAGGCTCGAACCCTGTCCCCACAGTTGTGCCTCACGTTGGGCCGACATCTTACCTGGTCGGTCTTTCACTCATGTTTTTTCCTTTGGACCCATAGAATAATTTTGTATTAAAACCACTCTCTGAGAAAAGAGGAAGAGAAAATAAAAAGCACATTTTAATTTAAAAGTTAAGTTCTTCTCAATTATTAATTACATCTTATTTTTTTACTTTTAAAAATACTATTTTATTTATACTCATGTATTAAAAAAATGGTCATAGTATCATGTTTACATACATGTCAATATTGGAAACAGAGTTCAATAGTGAATCACATCTAAATCTCATAGAGGACGCACAAATATTAAAACACTGATTGGTTATAGAAAGCAGAGTGGGGGGAAAACCATGAGCTATCATGTTCATTTTTAGCAGCACCCTCTGAGGAGAATCAAGTAGTAATACTTACCTACACTGCAAAATAATATATAAAAAGGAAAGTTAGTGATTGTACTGATTTTATTACTTTACTAAGCCATTTTTATTTTATCTTCCCCACACTTGATGCAAAGAAATAAAACAATATGGAAAAAAATGTCCTCACTATTACTCACAGTGAAAGGATCTGCTCCATTCTGCAGGCCTGGCGGAATGCACAGGAGGCAGCACTGCGTGGTGCAGGCGGAGCAAAGTAACGTTTGATCCTGACCCACCAAATGGAATCTGCAGATTTGGTGACTGGACTAACTCCCTGGGAGCTGCAATGGATGGAACCCTTTCCGTGGTATCCCCAGATCTCAGTAAGTAAGACCTATACAAGAAGAAATAGCAGTCAATCTGTCCATAAATTGTATCTATAGAGTCCTTCTTTAGCGTAAGGTAGAAAAGGGGCCCTTACTTGAGTGCATGGATACAAGTATTGTTGTGTCCATGATGCTAGACTGATACTGTATCTGTTGTAATGAAGATAAGGTAGACATCAAAACCACTGTGAAGTTAAGAAACTTCTACATCTTGTCTCCACTCTTAGAATAATGGAGCCAGTTCCTTTTCTAGGCTGACAATTAGTCCTGTTTTGGCATTACTGCTGACTATGAAACTCACCACCAAAGGTAAACGATTAAAATGAACCACCTGGTATGTATTATAGTAACAGATGATACTTTTCTTTTTTGGAAGACCAAGTTTGCTCCCTTGGTCTGTTGCAAGGGCAAAAGTAGATAAGAAACTGTTAGAGAACAGACCTTGGGGGGGGGGGGGTGCTGGACAATATACTATTACGGAAAGGACTCCCCCTTTCTCTCTGGGGGTCCCCCCACCTACTAGGTTCGCCTTGCCCACCGCGAGAGGAAAGACATCTCTCAATGCCAGAGACTGGTGAAAAGGAAAGAAATTATTTATTTAAAAGTTATACAGACTTAGAATAATGACTTAATGTCTTCATTAAAATACTAAAGTCCTCTAGAATACCCACAGATGCACACAGTCCTTCCTTCTCTCTCTGCCCAGTCCAGGGTACTGTATCTCAGGAAAAGAAGTAGAAGTCTGTGATTCAGGCTCCCGGCACCATCAGCTGTGTCACAGCCACGGGGTCCCCACTCTGCCAAAGTCGGGTGGTCTCTCTAGTATGGCTGCCACACCTGGGCTTAAATCCCAGTGCCAGTCTTCCTCTGCAGCCCCATTTCCAACTCCTCCCACAATCAGTTATCCCTGCCAGCATTCCCATATTCTTCCAGCTTTACTGGGCTGCCATAGTAAGTCTGGGCAGGTGTGGCCCCACGGCATGAAGCCAATCTTCTCCAAGCTCTCACACAGGCCCTGTAACCCGGGGGAGTTGCCTCCCAGTTACATCTTGGGTGGAAGTGCTCCCAGCTCCCTGGCCACAGCTGTTTAACATATCTATGAAACCAGTTAAAGGTTATAGACCTCATGTTAAATGACCATGCCAGAGGTTAGCTGCATAGCTGTTGCTGTACAAAATAGCTCTCAATGGCCCTACTCCATGTGCCCCTTCCCCCAGCTCAGGCTTGTGGGGGTGAGGACATCCTATATATATTCTTCTAATATTTCCTGGACACCTTGAGTCCTGGACCCCATTACAAATCCCTGTTTGGGGCCCCCCTCTTGGCTGTACCCTGTTACAATACCAGGTCTCAAAGCAAGCTCTGGAACGTTATCATTGGCCACTTTAATAACAGGCACTCCCACTCACATGGAGCCCTTCAACACTTGGTAACTTTTTATACAGGAATCGCGTTAGGTCATCCGCCATGATAAACCCCTTTCTCCTGCCGATTTAATATCCACGCCTGGCAAAGTGGTTCCAGTTACCCGGCCTTCGGGGCTGCCTGGTTCTCTGGACAGCAGAGTTTGTACCTACCTGCTGTCACTTCAGGGACAGCTTCAAAGACAGGTTCCTCAGAAAGCCACTGCCACATGAATTATATTTATATTTTAAAACAATATTTAAATCCAATCACAAAACATTAGGTCTACAGGGAACTCATTTTTGTTCCCAAGTATATACTATGTATATATACACACACACACACATACATGTGTATACATATACATATATGCGTATACATATATATATAAATGTATGTGTATGTGTACATATATTGTAGGAGAGGAACCAACTTTTTTCTATGCTACCTTCAAGGCTCTTCTGGCTTCTCTGACAATTAAATAGACTTGAGACAGATGAGCAAGAGAAAACAACCAAATGCAATATGTATGTATGGAATCCCACTTGCGTGAGGGTCAGAGACACCCACAGGTGGGAGAGGTTCAGAGACAGAAAGGAGGACTGAGCTGTGTCAGACCTCCTGGGCCAGGGTTGAGGTAAAGCGCCTTGGGGCTTCAAAGGGTCATTGCCGAGGTTCAGGAGAACAAAGGCTTAGTCAAGGAAAGCTTGCCCCACCCTGTAGATAGGTCAAAAGAGCAGCTGAGGCTATGATAATTGCTTATTGTGTTCAAGGCTCCTAATTCAAACTCTTCTAGGTAGCTGGGAGGGGGCAGGCAGAGGTTTCTCTTGAGCCTAAGGTTAAAACTACCTTTCCTCAAAGTAATCTGCATAACACTGATTCATCCTGGAACCTCACAACATACATAGAAAAGGGTCCATATATAAAATGTTTTGAAAGTAAAGTCATGGGGGTTGTGTATTTTTTACCTTTGTTTGTATTTTCTAATTATTATTTAATTAAAGTTTACTATTGAATCTTCCTTCAATAAATTAATGTGTTGAATAATGGATATGTGGTCATTGAAAGTTATGACTGTATTCTTTATGAAAACTATTTAACATTGACCACTTTTCTCTAGGATGGTGTGGAAGACAAGGGGCCATATATTAACCTGACAAGCTCAGGGGAGGCCTGCAAGGCGGCCTCACAAACTCGAAGAGGGAAAGTAACCGCAAAGGGTGGCCTAAAATTAAAACTGATTAACTAAAAGCTGTTGGTGGCAGGTAGTCATGCCCTGGGCCAGTCTTTTTCCCTAACAAAGGTCAATGTTCACCTTAACTGAGCCTGTCTGTTGTCCTTTTGCATCTATGATAACAAACCTTTGGAATATCAAGGTAACTTCCCGTTTTTTTTCCAAACCCCTTGGGCATAAACTGAGACCACAAATCCCCTCTTTGTTATTGTTATGTTAATTGTTGCCTGTTAACTATCCTTTACCCACCTATGTAAAAGAAGTATGTGTCAATCATTTTACCTTCTATCCAACCCCAGAGGTTTCCCCCCTTTGCTTTCTCCTGCCTCCCCTAATCTGTCACCAATGGATTTCTTGTAACCCTCATACTAAAACTGGAAAAGACACAGGAGTTCGGGTGGCCTGTCACTACCGAACCCAATAAGCAGAGACAGGGGTTAAATCTTTATGGGCACTTTATTCAGATGACGGGTGATCTGAGAAGATGGGGAGTTCATATCCTAGCAGACCATCTTGTCTTTTCTTTCCAGGCCAAAGATTTTATTATAGCAGGGAATAAACAAGGTACAGTGAGGGGTTTTGAAATTCAGGGAAAAGTTAATTGGATGAAAAAAACAACTTCAGCATTCTCGCCCTGGGTGGTGGTCTTAAGCTGTGCCCCAGGCAGTGGTCTTTAGCTGTGTCCTTGGCGGTGGTCCTCTCCCCCTGGAGCACAATGGCCCAGAAACCAGCTTGAGTTGCTTGCAGTCCTCCTGAGCACAAAGGTGGAACTGCTGGTGGTCTCCTGGAGTCAGGGTGGGTCATGCCTTCAGCTCCTGGAACAATAGCTTTTACATGCATTGATTACTAAGCTTATTAGCTGTTACTTAAACTAAAATTTTCCAACTCTTAAGTCCCCTATCATTATGACTCCCCCTTTGATTCTAATGCATAAAATAAGGTGCTAAACTGCCATTCTCCCGAACATTTCTCAATCTTTTGAGATGTTGCTTCCCAGCAGTTGTGGTCAGTTTGGCTCAAGTAAACTCACAAAAAATTCTCTACAGGTCTGAATGTTTCTTACATTGACAATGGAATCATGTGCTCTCTCTGCTGCTCAGGGTTCCACATGGACCACCACTCAAAGTGACTAGAAACTGATCACTTTGCTGCTAGTTTCTGGGCTTCTTAGGCACAGGCTGTCAGTAAGTAGTATGTGATCCCCTCCGCCTGAGTATCTCTTCCACTTAACTTCTCTTTCCCTTTATTCCCCACAACACCACAACTAACCATTACACAAGCTTTTGGCTTTCCTGAAGGATTTGGTAGGTAGCAGATATCTGTCATGTGTGACTAATCAGACTGTTTTGAATAACTTCGTCATGTTTTGATAGTTACCCACAGTAGGAATCTTTCATCTTAGTGAAGAATCCAAACACGTAATTCCCAGTTTCCTTGCTGCTGGTTGTAGGTATGTGGGATAAATTATGCCAATCAGATGCCTCACATGAAGCTGATGCAGAGATTAGTTACAGAGCATCCATTTTCCTGGCACAAAACTATGCATCATGACAAGACGTAGCAATGGCCTATTTTACTCAATTATGTTGAGCAAAGGAAAGTAGCTGCAAAAGAATACACACTATATGATTCTATTTATATGAAGACCAAAACAGGTAAAACACATTTGTAATGACTGAAGCCAGAAAAATGCTTAGCTGTGAATGTTTCAAGCATATTGCATAGGAAGGGGCATGAGGAAAAGTTCTCTGGTTTTGGAAATCTTCTATCTCTTCTTTTGTAAAAACTCATTAAATTGTCTCTCTCTCTCTCTCTCTCCCTCTCTCTCTTTTTCCCTTCCTCTCTCTTTCTCAAATCAGCTGGGGGGTGGGGGGTGGGAAGCCCTGGCTGGGTAGCTCAATTGGTTAGAACATCATCCAGATGAGTTAAGGCTGAGGGTCCTGTTACGGTGGCCGGTGACACAGGCTATGAAAAAATTCACAAAGAGAAGAAAGTATAGAGAATAAAGTTTGTATTTACTCTCCAAGAAAGGAGAAGGGCATGGTGTGGAGGGATACACAGCATTGAGAGGTGGGGACTTCGAGCTTTTATTGGATTAAATTGAACTAAAAAAGGGTGGAGGAGTTGCTGTTGTGTGGCCTCCAGGCTGTTGGGGCGTTATAACAGGAGGCTGCAGTTTGTTCCAATGTTATCTTCTGCCTGTGGCTGCAGGGAACGGTTAGTTCTGTTCTTGCTTTCCAGCACTTTCCAGTCCTGGGGACAAGCTCAGAAGAGTAAAATGGCAGTCATGTTTAACAAGGTCACGGGCCTGCAAAGCAAATGGGGCCACACTAGCAAATGGGGTTGACTTTATCCTTTCAGGTTCAACTCCCAGTCAGGGCACATAAACTGGGATAAACTAGTAGAACAACAAATCTCTGTCTGTCTCTCTCTCACACACACACATTCCCTTCCTCTCTCTCTCTCTAAAATCCATAAATTAAAAAAAAAATTTTAGTCCTGGCTGGTGTGGCTCAGTGGATTGAGTGCCGGCCTGTGAACCAAAGGGTTGCCAGTTTGATTCCCAGTCTAGGGCACATGCATAGGTTGTGGGCCAGGTCCCCAATAGGGGGCACACGAGAGGCAACCACACATTGACGTTTCTCTCCCTTTCTCCCTCCCTCTCCTCTCTAAAAAATAAATAAGTAAAATCTTTAAAAAAATTTTTTTAACTCATTGACTAGAACATGTATTGTAAAGCCTGTGCATTTTATATAAATTATACCTGCTTAAAAAGTAAAACTAAATCTTTCAAAAGGAGCTCAGTCTTATTTCTTAAAAACAAAAGTTGTGATATCAACATTCAGAACTCTTTTAGTCAATTTAAATAAAACATGTTAGTTTGACATCATCTTCTTCCAACCCAAGAACCTAGACATGGGAGTAGTAAGTGAAAGATGCTGAATCACCATAGAAAAACTATTTTAAAATATAGTCAGTTTGCATGATATCATGTCTGACTAAAATGTAGAAATAGAAGAAAGATTTCTATTTGTCACTAATAATAAAAATACACTACCCTGGCTTATTGGATTGGCTGGTGTGGCTCAGTGGATTGAGTACCGGCCCACAAACCAAAAGGTCGCCTGTTTGATTCCCAATCAGGGCATATGCCTGAGTTGCGTGGGTCAGGTCCCCAGTTAGGGGTCTGCAAGAGGCAACCAATCAATGTATCTCTCCCTTCAACTCTCTCTAAAAATAAGTAAATAAAATCTTTAATTAAAAAAATCATCAATGTTTTCTAAAAAAAATAAAATAAACCTAGGATTAGTCAACTACGAAGTAGAATATAATGTTATTTTCTGCAAATTTTTCATAGTTTAAAAAAATCAAAGTTACATAGTACAGAGAAGACCTTTCTAGAAAGCCTTCCAAAAAGAAATGAGAATTTCTTTATTCTACATCTTAAAGGAGTAATGTTTTGTTTAATGAAATATAACAGCTGCATCCTTATTTTTAAACATCCAGACTTTTAATCTCAGGTCTTTGCCGCCTCTAGGGTGCATCATTCATCCACATTGGCCAGTTAGCAGAATTAGCATGCATCAGTTCTTTACATTTTATTGCCAGATATTAGTGGAGAACAATTAGCAGACAGTGCCACAGTTATCTTCTGATGCCCTAAGAACATAGATGCTCCATAAGCTTGATCATTTGGGAGCAATCACCATTTGTATTTATATTAGAATGCACAAAGTTTGGTCTGCTATTCAAATATAGCAAAGTAACACACCTATTTACCCTCATTGTCATTATTCAAAATCTCACCGAAATTATGGAAAAGAAATTTTTAAGAGAAAAACTCACAAATTCACAAGCACAGAAAGAATGGGAGAAGAGATAATAGCAACCAAGAGATGTCAACAAAACAGACTCATAATAACTGATTTAGCAGACTAGAAGAAGTTAAAATGTTTGTGGCAGGTGTGAGGATGGAGGATACCAAGAAATATATTGATTAGACTGCCAAACCACTGAAAGCCTGGATATTAAGGCAACAAGCTGTTTCTACATGTGAGAAGCAGATGAGGCTGAAAACAAGAGGACTGGTGGATGGCCCGCATGAAAGCAGTTCAACCCCTGAATCTCCTCCCCACCCCTCCATGGCCAGGTGACTCACCCTCCTCCCTCCCCTGCAAGGCCTTTGGGAGGGATGATTCCCAGAAAATTTAAAGAGACAGTTTAGTTCATTTGTTTGCCAATATTGAAAGCAGTGTCATAATTCTGTGAGAAGTTTAGAGAAGAAATAGCAATATGTACAGAGAACACTTACACAAATAAAAAAAAAACCCAGAGGCTATTATTGTCAGAGAAAAAGACTTGTACAAGAATGGATATTTAACCATAGTCTACTACTTGGCTCAGCTAAGAGAAGTATGTACAGAGTCATAACAATGTAAGCACTTACATATTTGCTTATATTTCTGATATAACTATATTGAGGGGATGGGGACAAGGAAGTGAGGAGATGGTAGAAGGGAGATAAGAACAAAAATCCTTAATTTTCTTAGTAGAAAATTAATGCATA
Organism: Desmodus rotundus; assembly: GCF_022682495.2. NCBI lineage: Eukaryota > Metazoa > Chordata > Mammalia > Chiroptera > Phyllostomidae > Desmodus > Desmodus rotundus. Next base: position 141,245,683 of record NC_071388.1, read on the forward strand.
ATGAAAAGTGAAAAGTTAAGAAATAGCAATATAAGCATAATATAATAGAATTACAGAGGTAACTATCTGAAGAAACTACTAAAAGAATATAAAATGATTGACTCTGGAAGTAGGCAATGGGGATAGATTAGATTAAAGAGAAAGGTCAGACATGAACTTGCTATATTTTAAGTTTTATGGGACAGTCTGACCATTTTAAAACTCTGATAAAAATAAAAAATTAAATTAAAAAAGTAAAGGGCATTGAGATTAATATTTTCTTTCTTAGAAGGACCATTTCTGAATATAATGTTGACTTGAAGATATCTATCTACCCTAACTGTTTCATTGATTTTTCTGTTAAATTTTGAACAAAATTTCTGCCCTCATTGTACCCAGTGTTTTTCTTTAATTAAACTTTTAATTTTGATAAAATTATAAATTCACACAACACAGAAAAATCCCAGGCAGCCTTTACCCAGTTCCTCTCAGTGGTAACATCCTGCAAAACTGTAGTTCAATATCGCAGCTCGGATACTGACATGGACACAGTCCTTCACCACGAAGGTCCCTCGTGTGGCCCACCTCCCTTCGCCTCCCCCAACTCCATCCCGTACCCCTGGCAACCACTGACCTCTTCCCCATTGTTGTAACTTTGTCTTTATAGAATATTGTATAAATGAAATCATACATTATGTGAACTTTGGGATTAGCTTTATTCACTCAGCATAAAGCCCTGGAGATTTGTGTATCAATAACTCATTCTTTTTCATTCTGATTTGTATTCCAAGGTGTGGCTATTGTTTATTTAACCGTGCACACAGAAGAACATCAGGGTTGTTTCTGGCTTTTGGATATTACAAATGAAGCTGCAATGGACGTTTGTGTACAGGCTTTGAAGATAAATGCCAAAGAGTACAAATTGGGGTCAAACAGTAGTTGCATGTTTAGGTATCTTTTGTAATAGTTTTATTGAACTATAATTCATCCCTTTCAAGTTCACAATCCAATTGTTTTTAGTATATTCACAGAGTTGTGCAACCATCATCTCAATTACCTTTGAAACATTTCATCACCTTGAAAACGTATCCCACAGCCCGAGATATCACTCCTCAATCCTCCCAGCCCTCCAATTCTAAACAACCACTAATCTAATTTATCCACTTTCTGTCTTTATATATTTGCCCATTCTGGACATTTAATGTAAATGTAATCATATAATAGATGCTTCTGCAATAGTTTCTTTCAGGGAGCGTAATGTTTTCCGGGTTTATCAATGTTCTAACATGTACCAGTAGTTCATTCCTTTTCATGGCTGAATAATACTCTTTTATATACTATACCATATTTTGTTGGTCCATTCATCAGTCGATGGACCTTTGGGTTGTTTGTTATTATGAATAATGCTGCTATGAATATTCATGCACAAGTTTTTGTGGGGGCCTCTGTGTTCATTTCTTTTAGACATAACCTGGGAGTAGAATTAACATGTCATATAGGTGGTAACCATGTTTGATTATTTGGAGAACTTCCAGGCTCTTATCCAGAGAGGAGTACCATTTGACATTCCTGCCAGCTGTGTATGCAGTTTCCAATATCTCCACATCCTTAACAATGCTTGTTATTATTTGACTTTAAAAAAAAGATTTTATTTAATTATTTTTAGAGAGAGGGAAGGGAAGGAGAAAGAGAAGGAGAGAAACATCAACATGCGGCTGCCTCCTGTATACCTCCCACTGAGGACCTGGCTCACAACCCAGGCATGTGACCTTACCAGGAGTCAAACAGGTGACCCTTTGATTCACAGGCCAGTGCTCAATCCACTAAGCCACACCAGCCAGGGCCATTGTCATTATTTCTAATTTAGGCATTCTGATAGCTGTGTAGTAGTATCTCATTGTGGTATTAATTTTGCATTCCCTGATAGCTATTAATGTCGAATATTTTTATGTGCTTATTTGCCAACTGCATACTTTCTTCTGTAGGGGGCTTTGCCTGCAGGCCCCCCACCCCCACCCCCGGCTGCCACGGATGAGAATAAGTCTATCAAGACATGATCTGCTTGGGGAAGGAAGGTAGCCAATCTCTCAAAGGAGAAGGGCCTGGAACCTGTTCCTCATGGGCTTTTATTGGGTTTAATTTGCATAGGAATATAGGGCATACACATAAAGCTCATCAATCATTGTAAGGCAGAAATTATCAAATAATAGATAACATTCAAAGAACTCTGAGGGCTTATTCTGAGTCAGGGTCAGATAGTTAAAGGGCCATAAAACTTTGGGGAACAAACTCATTCCATGCATGGATCCTTATCGTTTAAATTGAGGGTATCAGCAAAGTAGGTGTCATAAGATTTTATGTAGTCTTTCTTAGGCCTGATTGCCCTAGGGAACCCGCCCTTTCCAGCACAGGGCCACACCCATCCCCCCTCCCCCCCCCCCCCCCCCCCCCGCATTGTTTCAGGCTTAAGGCATTGTTTCAGGCTTAAGTCAGGGAGGGGAAGTAAGGCAGCTAAGAGATTAGGAGACTCCTTGCAGACAGAATGAGGACTCAGGCTATGTCAAAGCCAAGGGGTGAGGGTCCATCACCACCTTTCCCTATAGCCCCCCAAGTCCTTCCCTGAGGGACTCTTCGTGACCATGCCTGTCTTAGGTCATCCCTCCCTTGAGGAACCTTACCCGTCATTGGCTAACGGGTCATGCACTGGGGGCCAAGCAGGGTGAAGTAAAGTGGGCAGAGGCGGTGCCCCTGCCAGGGAGATAAGCTTTGTCTCCTTAGTGGCTTATGGTCCCAAGGTCTCTCACTCAGCCTTAGCCATGGGGGGTTACAGCTTCTGAAACCAGGCAGGGTGGTTCCCAACATTCTTCAATGAGTTACACATTCTGTTTATGTGTCTTTCCAGTTTTCTAATTGAATTATTTGTTCTCTTTTTACTATCAAATTTTGAGAGTTCTTTATGTATTCTAGATATTAGTCCTTTTTCAGATTTATGGATTTCAAAGTTTTCTCCTAGCTCTTAGCTTGTCTTTTCAACCTGTTAACCGAATCTTTCACATAGCAAGAGTTTTTTAAGTTTGTTTTTCATTCTGGTGAGGCCCAATCTGTTAATTTTTCCTGTATCAACCGTGTGTTGGGGTCCACTCTAAGCCCTACCCCTTTGATCATGGAGTCTTCATCCAGTCATAGAGCCTGAAGATTTTCCCTTTTTCCCCTAAAGTTTTGGTTTTTCATTTTACCTTTAAGTACATTATCCATTTTGAGTTATTTTTAAATAGGATGTGAGGTTTAAGTCTTGCTTCATTTTTTCGCTTATGAATGTCCCATTGCTCCAGCACCATTTGTTGACAGGGTATTTCTATTTTCCTCAACTGAATTACTGTTTCACATTTGTCAAAAAAATTACGTGGACATATTTTGTGAGTCTATTTCTGGCTTCCTAAAAGTCTGTTCTGTTGACCTGTGTGTCTTTTGCCCTGACAGTATCACCCTGTCTTCATTGCTATGGCTTTCTGGTAGGCCTTCGTATCAGGTAGAGGGGTTCCTCCCACTTCATTGGTCTTTGTCAAGATTGTTTTAGCTGTTTTAGGACCTGTGCCTTTCCACAGATATTTTAGAATATGACTGCCAAATAACCTAACTGTTAAATTAATTAACTGTATATAATTTAAAAGAGCTATGTAGAAAATGTTATTTTAGTAATTTATTTGTCTTTTTAAGTTGTTTTGAGATATTTAGTACCAGTGAGAGTGATGCCGATGGCTGGCACTGATTGACTTCTTGGCACTGCAATTTAAAAAGTTGAGTAAACCATTGCACTTTTATATTGCTTCCAGGAAGGCAAAAGGGGGCAAAGAGGTGATACTGTTTGTAGACTTCTACTACATACCATAAAAGTGGTTTACTATGAAGGCCTCATTCAATCAAACCAATAAGAAAGAGATAACCAACCCATCAGGGATGTGAACAAACAATTTAAATAAGTGATTTCACAACAAAGACATGAAGGATGCTCAAACTTTCTAGTAAGTATAGAAATACAAATTAAAGTCATAGGAGACTTGGGGGGGGCAAGATCTTTCAAAATGTTAAACACGCACAGCCTTTAACTAAAAATTCTACTTCTAGGAATAACTTATCTTGCAGAATATTTAAATGTATATAGGAATACATAACACAAGACACCATGTTAACATTGTTTGTAATACAAAAATACCCAAACAGGCTAAATTGATAAAAATGGGACTCACCAAGTTGTGTTTAACCATATTATATAATGCTATGTAGGTTTAAGAAAAATGAAGGCAATGTTTATGTATAAAATGAAAAGATTTCTAAGATATGTTGGATACATGGAGATGCATGTTATGGAGTAACATGTATAATAAAGTTATAAATATGTAAAAATACAGATCTGTAAATGTGTGTGGAGATATGCAGGCATAAACAGGAAGAACACATACATCTAACTGCTAACAGAGGTTACGTACGGGGAGGGAATGGGATTGGGGTGGACAGGGTGAGGATGATTAGAGAACGGGCATTTCAGGTTTCACTTTATATATGTATATATATTTTAAAGATTTTATTTTATTATCTATTTTTAGAGAGAGGAGAAGGGAGGGAGAAAGAGAGGGAGAGAAACACCAATATGTGGTTGCCTCTTAAGTGCCCCCAACTGGGGACCTGGCCTGCAACCCAGGCATGTGCCCTGACTGGGAATCAAACCAGTGACCCATTGGTTCTCAGGTCAGTGCTCAAGCCACTGAGCCACAGCAGCCAGGGCTATTTTTATTGTTTGAAATTATTTTCACAGTAAGCTGGTGTCATGCATTTCTTTAGTACTTATGATAGTTTAAGATATGCTATTTCTCATGTGTGTTAGATGAGATTGCCGCCAACATCAGGTAACTCCTGCCGCAAGTCAGAACAAACCTATTGGCTGGAACAGGGTGTGTAGGAGCGATCTAATATTGACAGCAAAAATCAATTTAATTTCCCACGTCATTTATCAGACTCTTAGATTTGTGCTGTTTTCGGGGATGGCTTCTAAATATTACTAAAAAATTCCTTTGGAATTTTAGACCAAGACAGATCTGGCACTAATTAGTGAGTCATTCCCTTTGGCTCCTGATAAAACAAGAGTGGGATTGCAGAGGCAATGAAGTGAGTGTTGACCTTGTCTCAGACTGCACACAGCAGAAGGTGAAAAGTCCGCCATTGTTTTCACAGGTAGGAGATACTGGTAAGCAAGTCTTAACGGGGCAAATATTTTACATTTATTTCTGATGACTTGTTGAATTTGCGTCCATCCATCCAAGCCTCCACACCTCCTGTGGCACTTACAAATTGCCTTCCTATGGTTGTCATGTTGGTGAGTGATGGCTTCTGTTTGCAAGTGCCTGAAACATCACTGGCTAACTTAAGCAAAAAAGAAATGTGTCAGAAGGTCACAAGAGCTGCCTGAATTGATGAGAGGCCAGATGGCCAGGATTAAGAAAGCAGAGGAATCTCAGGGAGGACTGTATGACCAGGCTGAGCAACAGAAAGCCCAGCAAGTCACTCAACAGGACAAGGCATCTGACATCATGTTAAATCTGGCCTCCACCTGTTCCCACAGCCTCGCACGATGAAGTATAGGACAGACTGTCCAATAGGAGGATCCCGCATCATATGTCCCTTGAATCTGCCAAGGCCAAAGTGGCTGCTGTCTCACACTGAAAATATATGTGTTAGGAGATTTCTCAAATCTTCTCGATGAGAGTACTAAAAAAAATGTCATCGTTTGCATGGTGACTGTGACCTAGGACCAAATTATTCAGCCCAATTATCAACTTATTATTAACTTGTTCGAGTGGTGCTCCAACCGTGATATCAGAGCACAGGTCTTGGATTATTCTTGCTTTTTCACAAGATCACTCTGTTTTATATAATAATATATCTTGCCAGCCTCAACAATTATAAAGCATTCTTGTTTCATTAGCAACCAATAAACAATTGAATATTAAAAAAAAGAATGCTTTAAAGTAGATAGAAGGCAAAGAATGGGCTGTTATGGATCTCTTTTTTTAGCCACAAGAAGTTATAATCAGCTTTGAAGAGGTGAGGATGACGGATGTAACAAATGCATTAATGTTCTATGCCACCTGAAATCACAGTAAAATGATACTAAATGGATATACAGTAGTCTCCTCTTACCCACTGTTTCACTTTCTGTGGTTTCAGTTACCCATGGTAAGTGATGGCATGAAAATATTAAATGGAAAATTCCAGAAATGAACAACTTATGTTTTAAATCATGTGCTGTTCTGCATAGCATGACTAAATCTCATGCGTGCCTCCCAGTCCTGTCTGAGACACGAGTCGTCCCTCTGCCCACCACACCTGGGCTGTGGGCTCTACCTGCCCGTTGGTCACTTAGTAGCCACCTCGGTTATCAGACCGGCTGTTGTGGTATCACAGTGTCTGTGTTCCAGTGAGCCTTCCTTTATTTAATAAATAAAGGCCCCAAAGCCACTCATGTAACTTCTATTAGAGCGTGTTGTTGTAATTGGTCTATCTTATTATTTGTTATTGTTAATCACTTGTAGTACCTACTTTACAAATTAAATGTTATCACAGTTATGTGTGTATAGAAAAAAACATACTGTATATAGGATTCAATACTATCCATGGTTCTGGACCTTGGAATATAACCCCCACAGATAAGGGGGGACTACTGTATTTTAAAAGATCTTTATCTAACATGAAGGTTTTTGGAAGCCAGAAAGCAAATGTGAGAGTGGCAACTACCTTAGCAGGCCAAGAAAACTAAATCCTATCCTACTAGTGAGGGAATCTGAGAAGTAACTGCTACAATGTAGAGAAAAGAGGAAAAAGCTCAGGAACCGACAGTGCCGTACACTTGCAATAGTGGTGAAATGTGAGGATGGGTTGAGAGTATGTTGAGGAATCACCGTAACTCCCAGATCTGTGCTGCAACTGTGGTCAGCTCGGCCACTGGTCCTCTCCTCCCCCTATGGAAGACTGAAGGGATTTCTCCTTTGGAGGGGCAAAATAGAGGATCTCTGGACAGGACAAAATCACTTATGGTAGAGAGTAGAGGTGGGTATCACAAACAAGGGGATTAATTGGATATTCTCGTAATGAATGTTGAGGACCTGGCCTTTGTCCCTTAACAACTCCCGTTTGGCAGCCCGCCTGTACCTGCCAAGGGCACAGGAGCAGCCTAAGAGCTCAGACCTCATGACACTGGCACTGAGGGTTTCCCAGAAATGCCACCCAATCAGATCCCCCTAGAACGGAAGTCACAGCCAACAGGACACACCCATGCACTCAGGACTTCCATTCATTTTTTTACTACTAATTTTGAAATATGAGGAAACGCTCAAGGGTCACCAGAAATTGAGAAAGTGTTTAACGTGAAAACCAATGAACAAAAGGAACTTGGTGTAAACCAGCTAAGCAGGGAGAAGAAAACTTCAACATGAAATATAACCAATAACCTCATACAGTCAAAAGAAGATTTACCTATGAAATATAAATATCTGCTTCTAAATGGTTCATTCCAGGAGAAGAAAAGTGATCTTGGAAGTAAAAAAAAAAAAAAAAAAAAAAGTAATGGCAGAAATGAAGAAACTCAGCAGAAGTGTCGGAAGGTAATGTTAGGTACGTATCTCAGAAAGTAAACAAAAAAGACACAGAAGCAAAGAAGACAAGACAACAACAGAAAAACTAGAGAGTAGGACAAGAAGTTCTATTAATATCTAATACACAGTAATATGAATGCTAGAAAGAGAGAACTTGGGAAACACAGAGAAGAAAATGAAAAGCAAAATAATCAAGAAAATTCCCAATACTCCGGGGACAAAAACTTGCAGATTCCAAGAACTCACTGTGCAACACAACGGTGGAAAGTGTTTCAAAAGAAGCAACTCAGTGAAGTTTCACAATACCAGGGACCAAAAGAAGACTTAACAAGATTCTGAGGGTGAGGAGACACAAATTCAGGAATCAAAATATCATCGGACTTTTCAACAGCAACACTGGAAACTTGAAGCGATGAAGCAATGCCATTAAAATTCTGAGGACGATTATAACTGAGAATTCTATAAATTATCAACCCAGCAAATCAGCCAGAATCCTAGCAGGAAAAAGATGGTGCACTCTGGGGAGCAATGGAGTAACGGAGGTGGTTTAACAAAAAGACTGGTTGTAAAGGTTTGGGTAGAGCATCATTACCTCTGAGGCACAAGGGAGAAATGAGTCACTAGCACCCAGGAGCTGGACACAGTGCCACAAGACAAGATCTGTGTCCTTCAGTAGAGTTGTCGAAAAGGAGGCCAGCAAACATTTTCCCCAACCCCCCTCCTCCTGCCTTCCTCCCATCTCCTGCCCGCGGTTGACCAGGCACCTTGAAGGCCAGATTGCCAGCAACTCCAACAACATTGTCTACAAACCTCTGCCTACCAGGAAACTGAGTAAGGTAGCAACTGGTAGAGTAAGTTACAGACTAAATTTGTTAAAATGTATAAAACCTTCAGAAAAATGCCCATCGCCTTTTCAACATTCAAAATATCTCAGCTATTATTATTGTTAATTTTATCATCATTATTGTCATTAAGAGGAAACTATAAAAGTTCACACTGAACATTGACAAACTTTCTAGTCATTTTCTAAATCTTTGTCTTTTTTCTTTAATAAGATTCTTCAACACAAGTATATAAAATGTATTGTAAAATTCTATTAATGTAAAAAAAAAATCTTTCCGCTGACTCCCAGGGAATTTTTTAATTTTCTCCAGATTTACTAGTGACACATCATTTGGAAGAAGCTTTTATTGGACTTACTGGTAGTGATGTGTAATTCAGAAGTACTGTGACTGGATAGAGAAATGATTTTCCAAGAAAATGTTATGTCCTTAAGAGTATCTTCCCGTGAAGTAACTTAATCAGATTACCATAGTGCAATACTTTGCAAAATAAACACCATAATCCCCAGAACTGCTGAATAGGATGAGTTAAGAAGATGGGGTGGATGGGGCACATATCATAACATAACAGAACTGAATCAGTCTCAACATATGATTAGTTCAAAACACAAATAGCTATTACTGTACAAAACATACAGTTCAATATTTCCTCTCAAAAGTAATCAGTGAGACATAAGTTTAAATAATAATGGTATGCTAATTTTGGTGGACCAAATTAGCAAAAATTTCTAAAATTATGCTCTCTGGTGTTTGTTGGAGTAGAGAAAAATGGTGCTCCTGCTGAAGGTGGAGTGTACATTAGTGCAATCCTTTCAGGGGGCAAGCTGGTATCACAGTCTAGTGCAGGACACAGGTATGGTACAAGGTATCATCCTATGCATAGCAGAGATGTGTCCCGTGTGCTATAGGAACACAGAGGCAGAAATAATTCAAGCAATTACTTGCTCAAGAGAAGCAAAGATCACTTCACAACAGAGATGCCATTTGGATAGATTTTGGAGAAATAATAGAAATTCACCTGGCAGAGAGAAAAATTTCAGGAGTAGCCACACTTCTTGTGAATTACACATCACTATGCAAAAGTACAGAGGCATGGGAAGCTCAGGCATTTCATCGACACTGAAACTTTTGATATGGCTAGAAAGGTGGGAGATAGTGTCTAAAGCCAAAATGTCATCATTTGACAACCAATGGACAATGAAGAAAGGAAAAGCATGTGCCTTTCTAATTAGATGAATATTGTTTTTAAAATAAAAATAAAAAGTACAAACAGTAAAATGACAACCAACAACCAAAGTTAAAAGAAACAAAAACAAAAATGAACTAAGCAAAAACTAGAACAGGAACAGATTCACAGAAATGGAGATCACATGGAGGCCTATCAGTGGGGAGGGAGAGGGGGGAGAATGGGGGGAAAAGGTACAGGGAACAAGTAGCATAAATGGTAGGTACAAAATAGACAGGGGGAGGTTAAGAATAGTATGGGAAATGGAGAATCCAAAGAACTTATATGTACGACCATGGACATGAACTAAGGTGGGGCAGGATGCTGATGGGAAGGGGTACAAAGCAGAGGGGAATAAAGGGGAGAAAAAAATGGGACACCTGTAATAGCATAATCAATAAAATATATTTTAAAAATAAAATAAAATCACAATGTAGAGAGAAGTAGCAATTGCCCATCTGCAACATCCCCTCCCCACAACCAGCAAAAACTCCCAATCTGGCCAAAAAGAAAACAAGAAGTCTGACATACAAAAAAATATTTAGGAAGCTAAAGTAGAGTTTGTTCCATGCAAAAAAGCAACCAGATTAGGAAGGACTGAAAGAGCAGGCATGAAATGGTCAGTGGCAAGTAACCTGAGATGCCACACTACCACTTAAAATTATATTATGTTTTTAAGACAAAAATAATTGTTTATTTTATAATTATATTGACTGTTTTGAGAAAAACTTCCATTTTACTAAAGAAGTAATATGTTGTGTACATAACACATAGACACAGACAGCAGTGTGGTGATGTCCAGGGGGAAATGGGGGCAAAGGGGGCAAAGGGGGGCGATGGAGGTGAGCAAAGGGGGGATGGGGATATCGACATCTGTAATAGTGTCAGCAATACAAATAACATTTAAAAAAACAAAGTCCGGCAGGTGGTTTGGTTGGTTAAAGTATCATCCCAATATGCCAAGGTAGCACGTCTGATCCTGGTCAGCCCATGCAAGCATCAATCCACGACCGCATAAATAAGGACAACAAATCGATGTTTCTCTCTCTCCCTCCCCTCCTCTCTCCTGTTCCTCTCTTTCTCTAAAATCAATGAAAAAAAAAGCCTTTAAAAGTTTTAAAGAAGTATTTGCCACTTTTACAAGTGAACTTTTATAGACATTCATCCATAAGCATACCCAGAGGGGTACCTGACATACATCAGAAGAATGTGAAAGAGATTTAAAAAAAATGCCCAGCAAGATCTAAATGCAGCAGAGAGCAGTTGGTAATAACTGGTAACTAAGAGAAAAAAGAGCAGCAGAGATCTGTCGGCTGAGTTTCCTTTCTTCTTCTTTCCTGATTTACAGTGATATTCTGTCTCCTCCCTCAAAAATCTCCCTTCCGTCTCCCCCTGTCTTCTCATTTGGGAAATCCCTGATAAGGAGGGTTTGGGCCAGAAGTAAAGAGCAGTGTCCTTCAGGACACCCCTGCCCCTCACATTCTTCCCTGCACATTTTCTCTGACACAGTGGGATGGACAGAAAACAGGAGTGGAAAGAAAGAAAGGAAATTCCACTTGAAGAATCCTAAATGCATTACTATCTCCAGAATGTCTCGCTTCTCCTTATTTTCTCAGGCAACCTGTGTGTGTTTGTGTGTGTGTGTGAGAGAGAGAGATGGGGAGAAGGAGGAGGGAGGGATGAAGAGGGAATTTGAAGTTTTTCAGTTGCCGAATGGTTTGCAATCCTGCTGCCATCTCCACCCTGCTCTTTTGGTGAGGAGGAAAAATATAAGGAGAATTGCTAGCTATGGGTTTGGGTTCTTGTCTCTTGATATAAAAGAATTTAAACCAGGGACACTGATAAAAGCAAAGGCAGATTTACTGAATGAAGCCCTGCAGACAGCAAGAACACTTGAGATGGGGTCCCAGGTTCTTTGTGCCAAATGTGGGGCTTAGGAGTTTTTATTGCTTGGAAACAAAGATGTTGCTGGGGTTAACCAATCAAGGAATAGGTTAGCAGGCTTCTCCTTTTTCGGAACACTGATGTCTGGGTATATGTCAGCAAAGCGAAGCATTGTGGGATTGTGCAGCACATATTATGGGACTCAGGAAGGAACTTTCCCAACCTGATATCGAGTTTGTCTCTGGGATCTGTGGCTTGGGTTTAGATCTGAAAAACAAACTTAAAAGAAGTCAGGATAGTTCCTGGACCATTGCTTTACAGCTACCTATGGATAAGTGCCATAGTTCCAGCAGGGCTTGACTCAGTGAGCAATTTGTTCTGGTAGGGCTTGACTTGATGGAGCAATTTGGGGAAACACTTTACTCTATGTTACAGAATGACAACTTAAATGGAAAGCCTTTTAAAATAAGGACTCATGTTTTATTCTAATTTGCAAATGAAATATTCAGAGACTAGTTGTCATGTACCATAACTACCGGTAGTTTTCCAAAACTAAGAATGTTAGATGAATTGTGATTCTCCAGTGAAATACTTGATGAGGACTTTGAAAAATGTGTCCTAAAGCACCCAGGAATCAGCATTCCCTACGTGGCTGTTGTATAACATATCTAGTACCGGAAGGACTTAGCTCACTTTTTAGCTCACTTAAGTCTCAAAAACTGTGCAAAGCATGTACAGGATGGAGCATAAGTAGGTTTATAGTTGTTCATATAGAAAATAATGCAATATTTACTAAATAATAGTACAAGAATAAACTCGGTGTTCTTGGTACTCACACCTATAAACCTACTTTTGCCCCACCTATCTTTTACAGACAAGAAAAGTGAAGTTCAATGAGATTAAAATAACAAGTTCACACCCTAGTTGGTGTGGCTCCATGGGTTCAGCGCCAGCCTGTGAATCAAAAGGTTACCAGTTTGATTTCAGGTCCAGGCACACGCCAGGGTGGCAGGCCAGGTCCCCAGCTGAGGGCACGCGAGAGGCGACAGATCATTGTTTCTCTCACACATCATGTTTCTCTCCTTCTCTTTCTCCCTCCCTTCCCCTCTCTCTGAAAATAAATAAAATCTTTTTTTCTTTTTTCAATTTTTAAATTATTTTATCATTGTTCAATTACAGTTGTCTGCATTTTCTCCCCACCTTTCTACCCCACCCCAACCAAACCCACCTCCATACCCTGCTTCCACCTTCCCCCTTGGTTTTGTCCATGTGTCCTTTATAGTAGTTCCTGAAATCCCTTCTCCCCACTATCCCTCCCCTTCTCCCCTCTGGCTATTGTTAGATTGTTCTTAACTTCAGTGTCTCTGGTTATATTTTGTTTGCTTTTTTCTTCTGTTGATTATGTTCCAGTTAAAGGTGAGATCATATGATATTTGTCCCTCACCACCTGGTTTATTTCACTTAGCATAATGCTCTCCAGTTCCATCCATGCTGTTGCAAAGGGTATAAGCTCCTTCTTTCTCTCTGCTGCATAGAATTCCATTGTGTAAATGTACCATAGTTTTTGGATCCACTCATTTGCTGATGGGCACTTCGGTTGCTTCCAGTACTTGGCTATTGTAAATTGCGCTGCTATGAACATTGGGGTGCACAGATTCTTTTGGATTGGTGTTTCAGTGTTCTTAGGGTATAATCCCAGCAGCGGAATTACTGGGTCAAAGGGCAGTTCCATTTTTAGTTTTCTGAGGAAATTCCATACTGTTTTCCACAGTGGCCTCACCAGTCTGCATTCCCACCAACAGTGCACGAGGGTTCCCTTTTCTCCACATCCTCTCCAACATTTGTTTGTGGATTTGTTTATGTTGGCCATTCTGACTGGTGTGAGATGATACCTCATTGTGGTTTTAATTTGCATCTCTCTGATGGCTAGTGATGCTGAGCATCTTTTCATATGTCTCTGGGCCCTCTGTATGTCTTCCTTGGAGAAGTGTCTGTTCAAGTCCTTTACCCATTTTTTAATTGGGTTGTTTGTCTTCCTGGAGTGGAGTCGTGTGAGTTCTTTATATATTTTGGAGATCAGGCCCTTGTCTGAGGTATCATTGGCAAATATGTTTTCCCATACTGTTGGTTCTCTTTGTAATTTGGTGCTGTTTTCTTTAGCCCTGCAGAAGCTTTTTATTTTGATGAGGTCCCATTTGTTTATTCTTTCCTTTATGTCCCTTGCTTTAGGGGATGTGTCTGTGAGGATGTTGCTGCGTGGAATGTCTGAGATTTTTCTGCCAATGTTTTCCTCAAGGACTTTTATGGTGTTATGACTTATATTTAAGTCTTTTATCCATCTTGAGTTTATTTTCGTGTATGGCGTAAGTTGGTGATCGAGTTTCATTTTTTTGCACGTAGCTGTCCAGATCTCCCAACACCATCTGTTGAAGAGACTGTTTTTGCTCCATTTTATGCTCCTGCCTCCTTTGTCAAATCTTAATTGATCGTATAGGTTTGAGTTTATTTCTGGTCTCTCTATTCTGTTCCATTGGTCTATGTGCCTGTTTTTATGCCAGTACCAGGCTGTTTTGATTACAGTGGCCTTGTAATACAGTTTGATATCAGGTATTGTGACCCCTCCTGCTTTGTTCTTCTTTCTCAAAATTGCTGCTGCTATTCGAGGTCGTTTATGGTTCCATATGAATTTCTGCAATGTTTGTTCTATATCTGTGAAATATGTCATGGGTACTCTAATAGGGATTGCATTGAATCTATAAATTGCTTTGGGTAGTATGGCCATTTTGATGATGTTAATTCTTCCAATCCATGAACATGGTACATGCTTCCATTTGTTTGTATCTTCCTTAATTTCTTTCTTCAGTGTTGTGTAGTTTTCTGAGTACAGGTCTTTTACCTCCTTGGTTAGGTTTATTCCTAGGTACTTTATTTTTCTTGTTGCTATATCGAATGGGATTTTTTTCCTGATTTCTGTTTCTGCAGTTTTGTTGTTGGTGTACAGGAATGCCTTTGATTTCTGGGTATTGACTCTGTATCCAGCTATTTGCCAAATTCATTTATTAGGTCTAGTTTTTGAGTGGAGTCTATAGGGTTTTCCATGTACACTATCATGTTGTCTGCAAACAGTGACAGTTTCATTTCCTCCTTTCCAATTTGGATGCCTTTTATTGCTTTTTCTTGTCTGATTGCTGTGGCTAGGACTTCCAATACTATGTTGAATAGGAGTGGTGAGAGAGGGCATCCTTGTCTAGTTCCTGATCTTAGTGGGAAAGATTTTAGTTTTTGCCCATTGAGTGTGATGTTGGCTGTAGGTCTCTCATATATGGCCTTAATTATGTTGAGGACTGCTCCCTTTATTCCCACTTTGCTGAGTGTTTTTATCAGAAATGGATGCTGTATCTTATCGAATGCTTTTTCCGCATCTATTGATATGATCATGTGATTTTTGTCTTTGCTGTTGTTGATGTGATGTATTATGTTTATTGATTTGCGAATATTGTACCATCCTTGCATCCCTGGGATGAGTCCCACTTGGTCATGGTGGATGATCTTTTTAATATATTGCTGGATGCGGTTTGCCAATATTTTGTTGAGAATTTTAGCGTCTATGTTCATCAGCGATATTGGCCTGAAGTTTTCTTTCTTCGTTGTGTCTTTATCTGGTTTTGGGATTAGGATGATGTTGGCTTCATAAAAAGAGTTTGGGAGTCTTCCATCAGTTTGGATTTTTTCGAATAGTCTGTGAAGGATAGGGGTTAGTTCTTCCTTAAATGCTTTGTAGAAATCTGTGAAGCCATCTGGTCCAGGGCTTTTGTGTGATGGGAGTTTCTTGATGACTGCTTCAATTTCCTTTGCTGATATTGGTCTGTTCAGGTTTTCTGCTTCTTCTTCAGTCAGTTTTGGAAGATTATATTTTTCTAGAAATGTGTCCATTTCATCTAGGTTTTCAAATTTCTTAGCATACAGGTCTTCATAGTAATTTCTTACGATCCTTTGTATTTCTGTGGTATCAGTTGTAATCTCTCCACTTTCATTTCTAATTCTGTTTATTTGGATCCTCTCTCTTTTCTTCTTGATAAGCCTACTTAAAGGCTTGTCGATTTTGTTTATCTTTTCAAAGAACCAGCTTCTGGATTCATTGATCCTTACAATTGTGCTTTTAGTCTCTATGTCATTTAGTTCTGCTCTGATCTTGGTTATTTCCTTCCTTCTGCTTGCTCTGGGCTGTCTTTGTTGTTGTTCCTCCAGTTCTTGTAGGCATAGGGTTAGGTTGTTTGTTTGAACTGTTTCTAACTTCTTAAGGTAGGCCTGTATTGCTATGAACTTCCCTCTCAGGACTGCCTTTGCTGTGTCCCATAGGTTTTGGACTGTTGTGAGTTCATTTTCATTTGTTTCCAGAAACTTTTTGATTTCTTCCCTAATCTCATTCTTCACCCAATCATTGTTTCATAGCATGCTATTCAATCTCCATGTTTTTTTAGTGTTTTGGGTTTTTTCCTTGAGGTTTGTTTCTAATTTCAGTCCCTCATAGTCAGAGAAAATGCTTGATATGATTTCAATTTTCTTGAACTTGTTGAGGCTTGTTTTGTGTCCTATCATGTGGTCTATCTTTGAAAATGTTCCATGTGCATTTGAAAAGAATGTGTATTTTGCTTCTTTGGGGTGAAAGGCTCTCTATATATATCAGTTAAGTCCATTTCACCTGGGGCATTGTTCAATGCCACAATATCTTTGTTGATATTTTGTTTGGAAGATCTGTCCATCTTTGACAGTGGGGTGTTAAGATCCCCTACTATAATTGTGTTGCTGTCAATATCTTTCTTGAAGTCCTTCAAGATTTTCTTTATGTATCTGGGTGCTCCTATGGTGGGTGCATATGTATTTACAATGTTTATGTCTTCTTGGTGGATTCTTCCTTTGAATATTATGAAGTGACCTTCTGGATCTCTCTTTATGGCCCTTTTTTTGAAGTCTGTTTTGTCTGATATGAGTATTGCTACCCCTGCTTTTTTTTCCTGTCCATTTGCTTGGAAAATTTGTTTCCAGCCCTTCACTTTCAGTCTGTGTAGGTCTTTTGTCCTGAGGTGAGTCTCTTGTAGGCAGCATATGTGTGGGTCATGTTTTCTTATCCATTCAGCTATTCTATGTCTTTTGATTGGAGCATTTAATCCATTTACATTTAAGGTTATTATTGATAGGTACTTATTCATTGCTGATTTTTTGTACCTATGTTCCTCTCTTTCTCTCTCTTTTCCTTCCTTTCCTTAAAGCAGTCCCTTTAGCATCTCTTGTAGAGCTGGTTTGGTGGAGGTGTATTCTTTTAGACTTCTTTTGTATGGGAAACTCCTTATTTGGCCTTCTATCTTGATTGAGAGCCTTGCTGGTTAAAGTAGTCTTGATTGCAGGCCTCTGGTTCTCATTACTTGGAATATTTTTTGCCATTCTTTTCTGGCTTGGAGCATTTCCATTGAGAAGTCAGTTGCTAACCTTATCAGGGCTCCCTTGTATGTTACTTCCTGTTTCTCCCTTGCTGCCTTTAGGATTCTTTCTTTGTCTTGGAATTTTGCCATTTTAATTATGATGTGTCTTGCAGTGGGCCTCTTTGGGTTACTCTTAATTGGGACTCTCTGTGATTCCTGGATTTGTGTGACTTTTTCTCTCCTCAGATTAGGGAAGTTTTCCATCGTTACTTTTTCAAACAGGTTTTCTATCCCTTGCTCTTCCTCTTCTCCTTCTGGTATCCCTATTATACGGATATTATTACATTTCATGTTGTCCTGCATTTCCCTTAACCCCTCTTCATTTTTTCTGAGCCTCTTTTCCTTTTCTTGCTCATTATGGGTGTTTTTTTCTACCTTGTCCTCCAGTTCACTGATCCAGTCCTCTGCTTCATTGAGCCTGCTTTTGATTCCTTCTACTGTGTTCTTCAGTTCAGAAATTGTATTCTTCATTTCCTCTTGTCCCTTGTTGATAGTTTCTACTTCCTTTTTCATGTTGATATAGTTTGCAGTGAGTTCATTGTAGTTTCCCTGTAGTTTTTGGTAATTCTGTGTGAGCTCATTAAGCTTCCTTATAACCACTTCTTTGAACTCAACATCTGATAGTTGATTTGCCTCTTTTTCATTTAGCATTGTTTCTGAGACTTCCTCCTTTCCTTTCATTTGGGGATTGTTTCTTTGTCTTTCCATTGTTTGTGTGACTCTTCCTGTTAGCCTCTGCTTCTTAAGCTGCTCTGTTCTGACCCCCTGGATTTATGGTGTAAACTTCTGTGGTAGAATACCTGTGAGAGTCAGTGGTACAGTCTCCTTGATCTCCCGATCTTACTGATTTTGGGCTGTGGTTTATGTTGGCTCTGTGTATGTCTTTGATTTTTGGTTGTTGTTCGGTCTTTCTTTGGTGGGTCCTTCCCACCAGCTGGTTACCTGAGGGTCAGTCTGTACCCACCTCTTGTTTTCTGTTGTGCAGATGTGGGCAGGTTGTGTTGGAGCTGGTTCTTCTGTGTGTACAAGGTTTTGAGGCTTTTCTCTTGCTCTTGTTCAGTTGTTTGTTCTGAGTAATTTCTTCACTATTTAGTTGTATTTCCAGATAGGTTCTGGGTTGAGTTAGTGTGACTTCCACTCCCTCCTTCACCTTCTTCTGTTCTTAACTGTTGGGTTTCCTCTTCCAGGAGGTATCCTGGTTTTCACAGCTTCTACCTACTCTTTTTTTGTGATAGGTTGTAGGGGGAAGGTGAAATGGTTTAAGACAGGAGGAGTGTATTATATGATATTTAAAGTACCAGCCCTTAGAGAAGAGATAGGAGATCCTTTGGATATGTATTGTGTTAACCGTGATAATTCACCCACCTAGCCACTTTTTAGAAAGGGTGGAAAGAAGATAAGACTCTTGTTGTGTGTGTGGGGGGGGGGGGGTAGGATTGTGAGTTGGATCTAGAAAGGTATGAGCTTGTGAGAGGTCAGATTATGAGGTAAAGTGAGAGTAAAGGGTAGAAAATAGGTGTAATATGTGAGAGAATAGAGTTAACCACACCAGTAATATTCAGGAAACAGTGAAGTGGTCCGAGATCTGGGAGGGGTTCTGTGTAGTATTTACAAATGTATGGAACAGCTATTATTTAAAGTAATGGAGCAACAGTCATATGACAGAATCTATGTGATCTGGAAACTGGAATAGGGAGTATAGGTCCTAGAATAGTGTGCTAATGGAACACAAGTGAAGTGAAAGACAGTTAATTAACAATACACTGTGAGAGAGAGAACAAGGGGAAACCAGTCACACAATGCAAATTAACCAGTCAAGCAAAGAAGACTAAACAGAAAGATACAAAAATACTAATAAAATGAGTGATGTAAGAATAATGAAAAAATAATAATAGAAATATACAATAACTTGCAAGTTCTCTGGAGTAGCAAAGTGAAATTTGTCTCACTGTCTCAGCTGTTGGGATGCCCCCTCTTTGGGTCCAACTCTGGTCTTTTCACAATTCCAGGTTTTATTGTCTCACTTGTGGGGATTAAAAAAAAAAAGATGGAAGGAAGAGATATAAAGGGAGAGAAAGAAGGAGTAGGACAAGAAAGGAGGAAAGAGAGGAAGAAGGTGTTAAAAGAAAGAAAAAATAATAAAGAATTACTTTAAAAAAGAAAAAAAGCAAGCCTGCTGGTTTCAAACTGGCCAAGCCAGTTTTGCTGGTCTTTTTGTCTGTAGCCAACTCAGGGGCCCTAGCCCAGCGCTTCTCTGAGCAGCACTTGGGCAGCCTCAGGCCCAGCTCTCCAGGGCTCCCAGACCCATAGATTCAGGCACCCATCCTCCTCGGGTCTATGGGTGTGTGCAAAGTAGGCCTTCCTTGATTCGCACTCTCCCCGGTGCTTGTGGTCTCAGCTCCCCTTGCCCCCGTGAGCACTCGCCCCGGTGCTTTGGATTTGGGCTCAATACCCACCACAGCCCCCAGGGAGAGCCGTGTGGGCAGCAGGGTGGAGAGGAGACTGGAGATGTTGCTGCAGGGGTGTTCCCCAAAGTGCCCCCCAGGGTCTTTTTCTTTTTGGGAAAATCCTCCTGCTCAATCCTACGGCTCCCTCCTACAAGGAAGGGCCTGTCCTCTAGCACAGCCCACCTCTCCAGCTAGACCGGGGACTGTCCTGGTCAGGGTCTCACACGGCCCAACTCTCCACTCTCCCCAGCCCGTGCCCACAGTCTCCGTGGGTTTACCACTTCTTCCTTATTCCCCTCCCTGCGACCTCAAGCAACCAGGTCTCTCTTGGTGCTGCTCAAGCCTTGTTTGGCAGGGGAGGGAGCCATTAGCTCAGCTCTCTCCCAGGAGTCCTGCAGCAGGCCCGGGCAGGCCTGGGGCTGCAGTCGCTCTGGTCCCTGCGCTGGTCCCAGGGACCTTTTTGTCCTGAAGCTATCCCCTTACCATCTGTTTTTTCAGTGTTCTCTATACTTTTTGGTCTCCTATCTTCATAAACGCTGGGGTGCTGTTGGCTGTTCGCTTTGTTCCTTAGTAGATTGGCTAGGTGTTTCACCCATGTGGGTGAAGTGGACTCCACTTCCCACCTATCTCACTGGCATCTTAAGAATCAGAAATAAATAAAATCTTAAAAAAAAAAAATGACAGCTTCAGGATCACAAAGCGAATTCATCTAACCAGAGATCTGTTCTCTTCCCAGAACTGTATAGTCTCTCTCTCTTATAAATGATCGCTATTATGATTGGTAAGTCTCTCAGGGTGAGAGCGTTATTTTTCAAGCCACACCTATGAATTCAATGGAATAACTGCTATGCTGTGGCAGGGCTTTTCCAAACAGTGTTATTTTCAAAGAATATTTTTCATTCACTCAACAAACCTTATCATGCGTCATGATGTGCCTGACTGCACTTTTGATTCAGAAAATACTGTTATCATAAGAATGAACTCTTTTTAAGAAAGTCTGAAACAAATTCTTTCTACCTGGGGAGGATAAAGGAAGGTTTCAGAAAGGATAAGGAGCAAAATTTTGCATAGTAAATAGATTTTTTCTGATGAAAGGAGGGGAAACATAGATGCATATGGTATGCTTGGAAGCAGCAAATAGCAATACCCCAGAGGGAAAAGGCAAAAGTCACTTGAGAAGCAATGTGCAGGCCTCCGGGTCCAATGGCATGAAAAAATGAAATGTGGAAATATGTCAGTGTGAGACCTGAAATCCCTTTTATGTTCTTAAGGTAGATTCATGAGGGCTGACACTCGTGACCTTCATTTCCTCCTCCCCAGGCCAAAAAGAGATAAAGAGCGCACAGTTCTGGGAGTTCCTGATTGGAGGGATTCCACCTTCTTACAGGAAGCAGAGATTACCAAACTTTAGATATGTTTTCATGATAACTATGAGATACAGTAGAAAGCTCCCCGCCTTGCAACATTGTGTCCTTGACCTTCTGCAAAGATAACCTCAGATGACTTGCACAATGACTTGTGCAAGTGTGAGTCCTTATTCTTGTCAATTCTTACAGCCTGATCGGCTTTAGTGGTTCAACCTAACATAAGGTAGGGAGGGGAGGAGGGACAACCCAGAAAACTGTACTCGAACAACAATAAAAAAAATGTTAAAAAAAAAGAAGTTCCAGGGCTAGAAATACAAATGATCAACAAACATATGAGACTATATTCAGCCTCATTGTTGTATATCTACCTAAATACATATGAAAACTATGGACCTATAAAGTCAGGACTCAACATTTCTCCTACTTTTCATGTTTCTATCCTTTTTATTAGGCCTTGACATAACTCCTCTTTTAATTCCCCAGCTCTTATTCAGTCTTCAGTTGCCTACATTCTGCTATTCAGCTCATTTACTGAGTTTTTGTTTCACTAATTACATTTTTTCATTGCCATCACTGTTCATTATTCTCTTTCATAATATTCTGTTCTTGTTTCATGGTTATTAGTTGAGTTTGCACTTTCCTTTCATGGTTGTGATTTTTCCTTTAATGGCTGATGATACCTGGTTTTCATTTCATCTGTGTCTTTGAGATCCCATGTTTTCCTGTCTGAGAATTATGCTTCTGTTCCAGAGTCTGCACAAGTTATTGTTGGGAAGGGGTAGAATCTGATGCCTAATCTGATGTTACAGTAGCTTATCCTTTGGAAATGCCAGTTCCCCTTCCTTTCTGAGGGTAAACGATCTCCCAAGGTATCGTCCTGCCTCTGGCCAACTGCTCACCTTCGCTGCTCCACGTGGGGGTAACGAGTTCTGTTGTCTTCCTCCTGCCAGGACAGTGCTGACTCAATAGACCATTTCACAAGCTGCCCCAATCACCAGAATGATTGCTGGGGGCATCCTTTTCAACCCTGAGAGGCAGTGTTGTGCACTCAGAGCAAACTTGGACTTAACCCACCTTCAATAGAACTACACTCCTTATATATTCTCCTTTTCCTGACTAACCACGTCTGTTTCTCTTTAGAATTTTTCAAAATTTATGCTTGATGATAGCATTATTCCTAGTTCTTAGTCATTTTATGGATGTATTCTTTTTGAACTTTTTCTTAAATGGCAGCTGTGGAATTTCTATATAAGAGAGATTTAAGGGCTAAGAAGGGGACTTTTAAATCCAATGGTATGCATTGGATGCTGTTGAAGCATAGGTAAATAAATAATTCCTTTAAAATATAAACATGTTTTTCCTTGATTATATTTTTATTTATTTGTTGCTTTGTTGGTTTATTTATTTATTTATTCATTCATTCTCCCAACAGGGATGGCAAGGTATACCAATATATGGTAACATGCACACACCCACACACTTTTCCATTGCATTGACAATTCTCTCCCTTTCAAACACTGCAGTCCTTTGCCTGGCCAGGTGGTTCAGTTGGTTAGAACATTGTCCCATACTCCAAACGATTGCAGGTTTGATCTCCAGTCAGGGCACATACCTCGGCTGCAGATTTGATCCCCAATAGGAGTGTACACAAGAAGCAACCAATCAATGTTTATCTTTCACATCCATGTTTCTCCCTCGCTCCCTCTCTGTCTCTATCTCTCTGTGTCTCTCTCTGTTAAATCTCAAATAAATGTATAAAAGTGGTCCAAAGAGCCACAGGAGTTCATGAACAAGAAAGGACTCTTGAAAACAGGAGTCTGGCAGGTTGAATTAAGGAAAGAAACCTGTTGTAGACAGTTTCTTGACCCCTAAGAGGTGCCCTGTAACTTCCAGGATAATTTCAGACCCCTTAAGTTTGCAAAGACTTGGCTTGTGCTTCTATTGTGCCCTGTTCCCCAGCTCTGCTGAAGAGCTTGCTGCCCCTCAAAGCAGTCAGCTGTTTCAGTCTCCAAACCTCCATGTGTGTTTCCCTTGGCTGGGAACTTTCTGGCCCTGGCAAGTTTATGTCATCCAAATAGTCACAATGTTTAAAGATAATTCCTTGTTTAAAAATGTAATTGCTGGTTTGTTTACTGCAATCAGCTACCATGTTTCATCTCATTATACGCAACACTATTTTCCTTTTCAAGAATGCCGCGAAATTTCTTGCAGGGCAGCCTCTCCCCGATCCCAAGGCCATCAACAACTCAGAGCCTAGCTGTGCAGCGACGGGGCATTAGGTATGTATCAAGGCTTTCAGAAAACACCCCACCTCCACACTCCAGGAGATAACATGTTGACTTTATTAATGGTATGGGAACAAGGTTCTACAGACTTGAGCCTTAGTCCAGATTCTTACCAATTTAACCTGGACAAGCTAAGACAGTTTATTTCTCTGGGCCTCGGTTTCTACACAGAGGGAGTATCCTCTACATGAGGGTGTTAGAAAGAGGCTCACAAGCTCTCTCCCAAGTTTCAAATTAGATAGCAGATCAAATAGTTTGTTCTTAATTTTTAGATTAATTTAATTACTCAGTAACCCCATTGTCATTTAAACACTCAAATAATACTGATTAAAAGATGTTCCCCTTCAATCCTGGAATTCTTCCCTCTAGTTCTTTACACTGCCAAAAGCCATCATTTATTTAGTTACTCTTTTGTTGATTGACATCGTGGTTGCTTCTAATTTGTCTTATTATATACAGTGTTGCAGTGAATATCCCGGTAAGAAGTTGTATGTTCTCTAATGTATCTCTGCTTTACTTAGAGCAAAAGTCTGTGTTCTGGGCTTTGTCCCCAACACAAATGCAGATGAAAGTCCCTTGACATGGGAAGTAGAGAATAGTAACAAAGTATTTTCTGTTGATGCCAAAGGAAATCTAGCAACTGTAACCAGGAGCTAAGTGGACATCAGCTGTGGGCAGCGTTCCCTTGGAAAAAGATGTCAGGGCTGACATGTAGGGTGCTGCCTCCTCCAAGGTTTGGGCCAAGGCTGAGCACAAAAAGGGGCTTAGACAGGGGAGTTAATCCTTAAGAGAACCCCAGAACCTCACAGCAAGGTGAGCGCCTTGGTTCGTTGAGTCACTCAAGCCATAAAGACAGTACACAGCAGGGAATCTCTTCTCTCGCCCCTAATATAGCACCGTGGGGCTTGTAGTCACTGACCAGAGCAAGAAGAAAATTGGAAACTTCACTTCTGCCAGCAGGAAAGTTGCTAAGGTCAGTGACCACACTGACCTGGTGAGGAAGAAGCTCGGGACAAGGGGAGGGCGGCACTGCAGCACAAAGACAACAAATAAATAAATAAATCAGAAAACCAATCTTCTCTGAAGTTTCAAACGAGCCAAAGAGAATTGGTAACCTGACTTGAAGTGCAACAGGAACTCTACAGACCCAGCACTACTGAACACCAGCGTGGTGCTAAGGGCTTTTACAGTCAACGTGTCCTGGGGCCCTCACAAGTACTCTAAAAGGGGTGTTTTCACGTATCCCCACCGGACATGTGAAAACACAGACACTCAAGGAGGTCCATTCTATCTCCCTCTCTCCACCCCTGCACCCTTCCATCCCCTTCACCCAACCGCCCCTTCCACAAAGATTTGTTCAGAGTCTATGACGTAGCAGGTACTATTCTTGGCCCTGTGGATACAGAGGTAAGCCAGGAGATAAGGTCCCTGGTTTCATCATCCTATAGTCTAGTAGGTGACAAATAATACAACAACAAATGAGTAAAAATACAAATAAACACACAAACAAGAAAGAATATTAGACTGCAATAAATTTAATGTGGAGATTCAAACTACGGTGATAATGAAGGAACTTCAGTGCAGTGATGGGAATGCTCCACATTTTGATTACGGTGGTTCCACAATCGCATGTAAATTATATCTCAAAAAACCTGACCTTTGAAAACTAGAATCCTGCAACAAAAATTGATGGGAGGCTACCTTAGAGTGGGCAACAGAAGCTTCGTTGAGAGGGTGATAATTAAGTTGAGATATGAGGACCAGAAAGAAATGAAGGGAAAGCTTATTCCAGAGAAAGGGAACAGTAACTGGAGAATCCTTAGCATGGGAATGAGCTTGGTGGATGAGGTGGGAGGTGCTGACAGGAACCGGAAAATGGCAGGTTTTAGAGTCAAGATCCAAAGATCGATGTTATTTTTAGTGCCACAGGGAAACTTGGATCTTTAGCAGAGGACTCCAACTTTTGACTTACACTGTCAAAAGATCATTCAGGCTGCTATGCAGAGGATGACTTGTAGGAAGCAAGAGTAGAAGGTGGAAACCAGGGGGCTATGTAGCAGTCCAAACAAGAGACTATGGTGTCGGGCACGGGGGTGGAAGGATAAAGGTACAAGGAGGTGGGTACTCTTCAGTCCCCCTTCATTCACAGGGCGTAAGTTCCCCAGACGACCAGTGGATACCTAAGACCAAACATATTACCAAATCCTATAGATACTCTGTTTTTTCCTATATACACACATACCTATGATAGTCTAATTTATAAGTTGCACACGGTAAGAGATTAACAACAGAAACTAATATTAAGAACAATGATAACAATATACTGCAATAAAAGCTATGTGACTGTGGTCTCTCTCTGATAACTGAGCTGATACCCAAGCTGGCTGCTGAGTGACTAAGAGGTGGGCAGCACACAAAGCCTCCGTGCCCAGGACAAAGGGATGGTTTGCAACCCAAGCAGGATGGAGGGGGGCAGCCCGAGACTTCTTCACACTACTCAGAATGGCAGGCAACTGAAAACTTACGAATTATTCCTTTCTAATGTTCCATTTAATACTTTTGGACCACAGTGACCGCAGGTAACTGAAACCTCGGAGAGTGAAACCGAGGATGGGAGGACTACCGTACTGCAGGGTGATGCTGTTAGTCGGGGTACAAGTGAGTCCCACCCTCAGTGGCTGACAGAGTAGAGTTTTATTCTGAGTTTCCCACTGGTCTGCTTCTCTACCTGGTCACATAGACAATGAGACACCATCTACCTTTTCACTCTATTCTCCCGTAAGGCCACAAAAGTCCTCCTCATTCAGTCATCAGAGGGCAAAGAGGTGACCACATGTGGGAGATTTCTGGGAACCTGGTCTGCCACTGTTATACATCAAGTTAACCCACACTCTATTAATGAGGCACATGCTAATTGCACCTAACTGCAAAGGAGGCAGAGAAATGTAGTCTATGATGTGTCCAGGTGCAAAGGGAACTTGGTGTGGTAATTTCTAATGATCTCTGCCACCATTTTGTTTTGGAGGTAGAGACCACAGAAGAAGGAAATGGATTGGATGAAACTGCTGAGAGGAAGAGAGGATTCAGGAACAGAATGAAGCCTTGGGCCTGGCCGGGTGGCTCAGTTGGTTAGAGCATCATCCCCATATGCCAAGGCTGCAGGTTTGATCTCCAGTGGGGCACACACAAGAAACAACCAATGAACGCATAAATAGTTGGAACAACAAAATTGATGTTTCTCTCGCTCTCTTCCCTCTTCCTCTCTCTCACTAAAAGTCATTTAAAAAGAATAAAAAAGAATGAAGCTTCGGACTTTTCTCACTAGTGATGCTTGGTAACAGTGGTGAAAGAGGATCTAGGAAGTATACTTGATTCCTCTCCTTCATGCAGTCTCATCTGTTGTACTGAAAGAAGGGACCATGACTGGAAGGGGTCACAACGCAATTTGAAGACTTAGTCAGAGGTATAGGGAACAGTCTGATTGGAATGAATGCACATGGGGGAGTACTGGTGAACAAATTTAGAAGGCAGCTCAGAGACCGCTTGGGGAGCTCTGTGTTGTAGGAGGTGGGATGGTGGAGAGAGGGGATAGTAAGTGTATTAATTATTGTTTCCTTCCCTTTTTCCTCATCACCTCCTTTTCCTCTTTCTCCTCCTTGTAGTAACTTTCCTATCTGAATGTCCCTAGACCCCCAACCTTCTCAAGTCATCCTTTGCTTTAATGTCTGTATAAGCTCACTTCTTCCTATAAATCAGAACGGATTAAGTGTTGCTAACAGTAACAAACAACCCCGAAATATCAGTGACTTAAAACAATAAAGAGTTATCTTTTGTTCATGCTTCATAGCATTAGACATCAGTTAGGGCTTCAGGTGATCAGGCAGCCGCCTTCTCCAATGTCACCCTCCATACCAGGGGAAAGAGAGTTCTGGAGCATTGGCAATCAAATGCTCATCTCTGAGATAACACGTCTAATTTCTGCTCACAATTTTTTGGCCAGAAATAATCACACGACCCCACCAAACCACAGAGAGCCAGGGAATACAATGCTACTGTGCTGCCCGCAGGTGGAGAACCAGAAATGCTTGGTGGGCATTACTAATGACTCTCACACCATATACCTATGGAAAGTTCCATGGCAACTTCACATCTCTTTCTGACACATGTTTTCTCATAAACTTGAAAGCACATTATTCTATTCAGTGTCATATTCCCTTTTAAAAGGTGTTTGATGTAAAATAGTTAAATGTTTCACTTTTCCGTACACTTGCCATTGTTTTATATCGGCTCTATCCTGTTTACCGGCCCCGCAAAGGCTTGCAGAGTTCTACTTCAAGATTCTTGTGTATGTGTTGAATGAATGAGTGGGATGCCACGCATTTCATTTCCTTAAAGTTATTCTGTGCTATGCACTAGAATTTCTCTCCAGTCGCATTAAATCACGCTGAAAGAGAATGAGCTTTATGTTTCATGTTGCCTTTACCCCATCCTAGTCCCTTCGGAGATGGTCAGGTGAGTGGGGCATTCCTGCCTTGTAATTTCATGGCCGCTGGCAGTGTTCGTGAAGACGTCCTCTGCTGACATATTTTGTAAGTCACAGAGCTCCACCCTTTTCTTTCCTTCTCCTCTTGCGTTTTCTTCCTCTTTCCAACATTGCAAAATATAATCAATAAATGATACAATTTGTTTTATTTTCATACTATTTGTCCAAGAATTTCACTTTCCTACAATGTGTTGGTATTCAAATCCAGTCTTTTTTTTTTTTTCTGCTTTTTAAAAACTCCTGTTTATTCTATTACAGTTGTCCCAAGTTTCCCCCCTTTGCCCTCTGCCATCCAGCTGCTCCCCACCCCCACAGTCCATCCCCACACTGTTGTCCAAGTCCATGGGTCATTCATACATGCTCTTTGACTAATCCCTTCCTCTTCTTTCCACATTTCTCCGCCCTCCTCCTTCCTCTGGCAGCTGTCAGTCTGTTTCCTCATGTTTCCATGTTTGTGCAAATCCAGTCTTGAAGTAAAATGTGATCTCTTAGAACTTGTTTCTCTTTCCTCTCTTCCTTTCTTGAGTCTGTCCCCAAGCCCCTGACATTTGTCCATACATTTTCCCTCTCGGCAGAGACTGAGCGGTAAGTCAGAGGGAAAAGGACAAAACCGGTGTGATCTCACTCATATGTGGGATGGAAAACAAAGAGTAACAAAAGGACTAACGAAGCAGAACAAAACAAACTCAGTGATTACCAGAGGGGGTGGATGGGAGAAACTGGGTGAAGGAGGTCAAATACATGGTGTTTGGAAACTAGAGGAAAACTAGACTTTTGGAGGTAAATACACACTAGAATATACAGACATTAACCTATATCTGTAATTGTATATGGCATAATTATATAAGGGTTGTATATATGACATTTATGTTATAAACCAATATAACCTCAATAAAAAATAAATAATTAAAATTTTAGAAAAGGATTTAAAAGGCCTCATCCTCTCGCCTTCTGAAATTCTACTTTAGAGTTCATTTTTTTAAGAGTGTTTGTGTGATAGTGACGTCAATAAGGGAGTGCCAACTGAGGAGATCCTAATCTTCTTGTTCAGGGCAGGCTCAACCCAAAGCAGATGTGGACTTCCCCCAACCATGTCTTTAGGCATCAAGTAGGTGCTTACGCTTATGGGCATAGGAACGTGGCAGGAAAGCAACCAAAAGGGGAGCTGCCTCTGCAAAAAGCAAACAAGAAAACAGTCTTGCTGGCTTCTCAGCCAGTCACTGGCATGTGCAGAAGGAGCCAGTGTACACCCGGTCCAACAGATCAAGAGATGTGGCGGACAGGGTGGGGAAGGTAAGTTGAGGGCGTGGTGGCATTTAACCACGAAGGCAGAGCATTTCACTGGCAATTTTCTAAGCCCTTGAAAGGAGTTTTTACCCAGTGTATCTTCTCTCTGCTCCTCAGACACATCCTAGGTCATGTGTACTGGGAGTTGGGTGGGGTGCCCACTTTTCTTCAGCAACTTCCAAGGTAGGTTCGTTGGTAACACTCCTGCTGCTTCTCCCTCTTATTCTCCCCTGTTTGCCACCTACACCCACACTGCATCTTTTCCACACAAAATCTCACTCTCCTTTCTTCCACAATAGAACTGAACACCCCCTTGTGAACAAAAAAAGGGACACATACTAAACCTGATAAGCTCAGGGGAGGCCAGCATGGCAGGCCCTACAAACTCAGAGACTGAAAATAACCACAGAGGGTGGTCTGAACATAAAAAAGTGGGTCAAGTAGGGTATTCATGTGCTAGGTCTGTAGCTTCCTGGACAAAGGTCAATCTTTACCTTAAGTGAGCCTTCCCCATTGTCCTTCTGTGTCTAGGATAACATATCTTTGAATTGTCAGAGTAATTCCCCTTTCCAGACCCCTCAAGGCACACATCCCAGAGCTCCACGCCACAGAACCCTCCACTGTTGTCTTGTTTCCCACTTACCATCTCTACCTGCTGTAAGGTTAGCAACTATCCTGCACCTGCCAGTGTGACAGAAGTATGTGTCTCTCTGCTTTACTTTTTATCTAATCACAGAGATTCCCCAGCTTTGCTTTCTCTTGCCTCCTTAATCAATCACCAATGGATTTCATGCCATGTCCTTATGTTTGCACCTTTGATTCTAATGTATAAAATAAGCTGTAAAACTGCCACCTTCTGGAGCATTTTCTCAATTCATTGAGATTTTGCTTCTTGGCAAAATTATGGTCAGTTTAGTTCAGATAAACTCATGAACTTCTCTACAGTTTTAGACATTTCTTAACCAACCCTCAAAACCAGAGCCCATATCATTAGGCAGTTTTTCAACTTGCGGATGAGAGGAAGGACAGGGTGTCCAAACTTTGTAGGGAGAAATCCTTGTCCTCTGCATGGAGAGCTGGGAAAAGGGAAGAGAAATTGTGCACCCTCGATTGGGTTAACCCATCAAAACAATCGTTAAATTTCATATTAAAATAAGATGAACATTCACACCCTGCTGTACCTGGACCTTCATTAAAATGCAAATAAATAAAGGATGTGTATCTGTTGTTAGTTATTTGACCTAAGTAAAGATTCATTTCTAACCTTCCCTGAGAGTAATGTTTGATAAATGAGAACAAGGGACATGGGTACTTGAAGAGATGCAGAGAGGGCAAGGCCAGTGGCTGTAACCAGGCAAAGACTAGGGAAGGCTGGGAGGGTTTTGCTGTATTCCTGTGCAAGGAAAGTTATATTTACTTCTTAAGCCACAAACTTAAAATACTCATGTAATGCTTCTTTCCAAAGCAATATCACAGTTTGTGCCTTCCAACTGTCCATTAGTCCTTTCTTGCTGACCACGCCTAAACTTTCTAACCCTGTCAGTGAACTGGGATACAGTTCTCTCATCTCTCCTTTGCTGTGGGCCCCAAATAGAGATTTTGAACCCTCATAACGTTATGCATACCTCAGGGAGCATCCAATAAATTCTGCACCCCCAACCTATATCCCCTCAACTGCTTTTCTGAGGAGAGAGGAGACCAAGACAAGCCTTCAATATTCAATGCAGTGAGGTCTACGGGATTGAAGGCTAACTTCAGACCGGAACATGTCCAGAAATCTGGTTTTTTCAAAGAATTCCTATCACTGAGAGAACTGTGAAAGTGTTCAAGATGAGAGAAACAAACATAATGGAAGCAAATGGGAAGCAGTTGGGCAGCAAGAGTAGAGACACTAAGTAGCAAAGAACGACTTACAAGAAAGGCAAAAGCTGCCAAAAATTGGCTGTCAGTCAACAGGAAATGTCACTAACATCAGAACACTGGGGTTATCGCCAGACATATTATCAAAGGACCCTTCACATAAGGAGAACAAAGTTTGGGATATTTTAAGGCGTATTTTGGGATATTTTACTATGGGAAGTATTACCTGCTATTTTGATCATCTTCAAGGTTAGAGTGTTGGGAAAAGTAGGACCATAATTTTATTAAGTGTGACTATCTACCCACCCACATTTCCCCCCCAGATTTCAAGGATTTGTGCCTGGGGGAAATTTGTGTTAAAATGCTGCTGGAATGTCTTAAGGCTCTAAAACTGGACTACTTTTCTGGGAGCTGATGTATTTACCTGCTGACCACAATAAACCAAGGATGCAACCGACTCTGCCCCAGGAGAAAAGCAGACAGAAGGTAAAGAAATCCTACATCCCTGGAGATGGATTAGGATCTGCCAAATTGTGCACACTTTTTGTTTTAAATCACTGCTGAATCTGCATCAAGTTACACCAACTTCCTAATAGAAAAGTGTCTGTGATGCTCAGAATTAATGAACACCTTCTGGTGTAAGTGAATTTTAGAGTGTAGATGATCACTATATCCTCAGTTGTAGTTGCCAATGCAAATGAGCCAGAGGATTTGGTTCAGACACTGAGTTAATTGTGAAACTCTGCAGCGGGAAATGCCATTGGAGAATAGTTGCTGACCTCACAGTTGAAAAAACCATTTAAAAGATATGGAAACCAAATGTTCCAGTCGCACGGCAGCCTCTGCTCTTAGAATTTAACCTGAGGAACCCCTAATACGCTATTACTTCTCAACGACCAAGATATGATCTTCTTAATATACTTCTTTGTCTTGCTGTGGGTAGGGGCTCACGGATGGGGAAAAATGAACGATATTTTTGACACATCCATAGAGCTTGGTAAGAAACTTCATTTATTGAGCTTCTTGTTGGGAATGTCACTTCTTTGAATTGATGGAGAAGTGAATCAAAGCAGTGGTTTTTTCTGTTATGTTCAAGCCTGATGTTTTCAAAGAAAATGCTTAGGAAAGAGAGCTTTCAGAATGCCTATACCACTTTTAAATAGTGTTCCTGTCTTCTAAACTTTAAAAATAGCTTTTTATAAATTGTTCAGTAAGAAATAGAGGTTAATATTTATGTTCCATATGAAAATATATTTTAAATTTTTCATAGCAGATGTGGTGGTATAGTGGGGCATGTTCTGTAAAAAAAAAACAAAAAAACCACCAATATATTATTTTGCTTTTATTTCAATGCATTTGCAGTCAGATTTTATAGCAGGTAATAGTACCAGGACCATAACAGGTAAAATGGAATATACAATAACTATAATCATTGCTCCAGGCATTCTGACCTGTAGTACATAGCTTGCTTTTTCCAAACAACTTTTGATTAGTTTGACAAAGCCAGCTTGTAATACAGAAAAAAAACATATAAAGTTTGTATTTCTGAATGCTGTCTTACCACTTTGATTCCTTTTCTTAAACTATCCATGTACTTTCTTACCCCTTTAGTTAGACAGGAGAAGTTGCTTTTTTGTTTGTTTTGTTAAATATAAGTGAGGAATGACATGGGCCTCATGGTGACTATGAACAATAGACCGAAAAAGCCAAATACTCAAAGCCCCAAATACCCTTAATAGTATTCTAAACAATGCTTTCATTTTCATGATACAAATTAATATGGCTTCATGCCCATTATTGTGTTTGACAGTAAAAATATTTTGAATTCTCAAGAAGGAAATTGAGGGATTCTCGTATAAAATAAAGAAATAAAGTGAAAGCAAAATTAACCTACATCCTGGTTTTATGCTTGCTAAGCAGCCCACAGTTATAGAATATTCCAGCCTGTTTCTCCCTGGTAATAATAACTGCAGTCAGGCGGATTTCATTAAAACGCTTGATTTGCAATGCACGGCCTTGCCCCCTCTTTTTGCAGCTGGAGCCAGTGAGCTAGTTTCGTGCCGAACAGTGAGATCCATTTGGCCAAGATGGGGCCTGGGATTCACTAGAGGAATGAACAAGTCTGTTTATTGTCACTGCACACAATCAAACTTTGGAAACATGCACATATTTTTGAGACATGACAAAGGCTGTCATGAAGCTAGGAAGGATGAAACCCACATGGACGAACTTTGAAATGCTGAAAACTTTCAAGTAATGATCAAGTAATGATGATCAAGTAATTTGGAGCTATTGTTGGTTTTCTTAAAAAGCAATTTTGTATTTTACAACAATACAAACCCAAATAATAGAAGTGCAGTCCCAGAGGTAGAGAGAGCAAACCCGATGTTTGTTAACAGTGTGCTGTGAATTTGAGGCTTGGGGTAATGGCACATTGCTTCAATGTGGGACAAATTATTGACCAGTCAACCTAGCACAAATTATTTATAGTCGGTTAGATCCATACAGTATTAGAAACTATTTAAGGAGGAAAGGGAGTTGGATTAGAAGGCAAGAATCAGAGAGCAACTATCAAGAACAAGGGCTTTTAAACCCTTGGTCTCAGTTCCACCCTGGTAAGAGGAGAAGGCTGACATAGAGGACCCCTAAGGTTGATTTTTAACTCTGGTATCCTAAGTTGAACCAGCATAAATGGGGACCACCTGTGCTTGCACTGCCCACTAGTGTCCAAGGTGCTTGGGCACAGGACTTGTCCCATGGCACCTGGCAAAGTACGTCACAGTATATGCTGAAAACAAGCAGATTGGTAACAGTGAAAGTGCAGTTACTGAGGCTTTACCATAAAAAGGGGAAAGTGACCTCGTGTTCTCTGACTTAGAAGTATCAGATTAAGGTCTTCGGTAATGGGCCTTTACCATGTAATGTATAAGAGGATCCCCTGCAGTCCAGAAAACCAGGGGAAACACCAAACAGCATCCCCTCTTCAACTGTGGCAATGTCAGCTTCAGCCTAGGGAGGAGAGCAAGGAACAGTATTTCTAACAGAGCTGGCTTCATGTCACCGCGTGCCAAGATATATGTGTTCTCGTTGAAAGTGGTCTTGATGGTAGCTGATGCACAGTTCAGGGTACAGGGACTGGACCCTTATGACAGTCTACACGGGACTGTTAGAGCTGTCTGATGAAAATTGTCCTGGGAATCCTTCCACATTGTTTCCATGGCAAAATGCACTCCCAACTCAAAACAAGCAGTCTAAATAGTGATCTACTGGGAGACAACTCATGTATAATTTAACACCACCAAAAATATGTTGGGAACAAATGTGAGCTAAAAGAAAACAAAACAGACAAAGAACTTAGGAACCAGTAGTTAGGTGTGCCCAGGTTTTCCCCTGCTGTGTTTGAATCTAGTTGTTTTTCTTAACTTTTTTGTTTATTGATTTGAGAGAGAGAGGAAAGAAGAGAGAGAGAGAAACAGCTCTTGTTGTTCTACTTATTGATGCGTTCATTCGTTCATTCTTGTATGTGCCCTCACTGGGGATGGAACACACAACCTCCGCGCACTGGGGACGAGGCTCCAACGAACTGAGCTTACCCAGCCGGGCAGTCTTCTTTTCTTAAAAGCAGTATTTGTTTGCTTTAGATTCATTCAAACTTTCCCTCGGCTTTGATTTGTTTACTAAATTCTCAATTATATTGCATTAGTCATTTCCCTCGAATGGATATTTTGGCTTATTTTTCTCCATCACTGTGAGCCTACACAATGGATCGATTTTCATGGTTTCCTTTGCCTTCACCTCCTTTTTTTCTCCTATGAGTTACCTTTCCAAGTTTTTATGTGACTTAAAGCCAAAAAAAGTAAAATCTTTTCCACCTTTGGTAGTGTAGAAATACAATGTGCTAAAATATTGCCTGCTGTCAGTTCAGAAGCATAATTTAGCCTTGAATTTCTATGCCATGAGATTCCATGAAAATCCCATCATCCATAGTTTTTCCCCAAAGCTTTCTAATAATGAAAAATGTAGTTACCCAAGGCAGCTGAACTAGGGAACCCTTTGGCAAGAACAATAGCTGATGTAATCTTCTGGCTGAAGTCGCAAAATTTCCCTTGTTCTGCAAGAATTATAGTAGTGCATTAATGACATTTTGTGAATTCACAGAACAAGTAGGAGGCGTGTGCCACATAAAAGCTCCGTCTGGCAAATACAAGCTCACCTATGCAGAAGCAAAGGCGGTGTGTGTATATGAAGGTGGCCATCTCGCCACTTATGAGGAGCTAGAAGCAGCCAGAAAACTTGGTAAATGACTTGACAATGACTTTCTTTCTCTGTTACCCTTGGGGAAAAAGTATTCCTCCTTTCCTGTAACTCCTCAGTAAATCTTCTCTATTCTACCCTGCTAACCTTTCTCTAAGCCCCTATGCCCCCTCTGACCTCTGACTCTTCCCATCTTTTCTGCCTAGAGCTAGCTACTGGAAAGTCCCTAGTACTAGCAACTTATTTGAGGTCACAATCCACTGTGAGATAAAAAAAAAAAACTACTAAGAAAATGAATACATTAACTCAATATCATTTAAATTCCTCATACATTTAAAGCCATTGTTATTCATCTTTAATATTCTTCAATCTGTTATTGACTTCTGAGTATGGGTTTCCTCAGCAGTTAAATGATGTTCCTACATCAAATTTTACAAGGAAATTTACTTGGCAGAAAAAAAAAACACTGAATTTAGTGGCCTTTTTCTAATTTTTTCGGTATTTTTTTTTAACATTGAGTGGGAGAATGCATTTGTATTTCAGGATTAAAAGCTATGAGGAAAGGGAGGATAAGCAAGTTATAAAATGGCAGGAGAAAGGAGAAAGGAGAAAGGAAAAGACCTGGTAAAAACCCAATAATTAACTCGTGCTTTTTGTTTCTTTATTTGAAAAAAATGGCCTGTCTCTCTTGGGCTTTCAGGAGTCTCCAAAAGGCCATTCACATTTTGAACTCTTCTCCATTGAAGAAACCCCTTTGTTGATAGGGAAATAGCTGACAAAGGTTGTGCTATTATTGTACATTACCCAAGGCAAAAATACAGGTGTCCTCTAAACGCCCCAAAGTCTTCCCAGATAACTGCTCATTCTGATCCCACAGGACTGAGTGACACAGTAACTGGAATGATGGATACAAAAGCCAGAGCCATTACTAGCTGCCCTGGACTTCAAGTAAAATTGTTCTTGGATGGCACTGGCAAATATTTGAACAGCCTCCGGAGCTGAGCAAGAAAAATAGGGCTGAGACCTTGTTTGAAATTTATGAGTGCTTTTATCCCTCTTCAAATTTTTAAAAATATTAGCAGTATCTTTTTTTTAAAGATTTATTTATTCATTTATTTTTAGAAAGGGGAAGGGAGGGAGAAAGAGAGGGAGAGAAACATCAATATGTGGTTGCCTCTTGTGTCCCCCCTACCGGGGACATGGCCTGCAACCCAGGCATGTGCCCTGAGTGGGAATTGAAGTGGCAACCCTTTGGTTCGCAGTCCAGCACTCAACCCATTGAGCCACACCAGCCAGGGCAATATTAGCAGTATCTTAATTGGCCCTGAAATAGAAATTAATTAAACTATCATCTGAAAAATTTTTTTATGATTGATAGTCATTTCAGAAATTATCTCATTGCACTAGATAGGTTGTTGGTGAAAAGCCAGCTCGGGACATGCATTGTTTTGATATTCATTGTATTATGTTTTCTAGTTCATCTGCATCTTATTTTTTAAGATGTCATTTTCTAGTAAAAGTCAGATGTTGTATTTTATAGGTGTTCCAGTTTTATTTTATTTTTTTAAAAGAACAATTTTTCCCCTCGCCACTTACAAGCAGCTAGAGGCAGCCAGAAAAATTGGTAAATGATTTGACAATGACTTTCTTTCTCTGTTGCTCTTGGGGAAAAAATATTCCACCTTTCCTGTAACCCCTCGGTAAATCTCTTCTACCCTGCTAACCATTCTCTAAGACCCTATGCCCCCTCTGCCCTCTGGCTTAGGGGCCATCATTGTAAAGATGAGCTTCTCTCAGCTGCGTAACCAGTTAAGTGTAAAACCCATTTATTCTCTTGCAGGATTTCATGTCTGTGCTGCTGGGTGGATGGCCAAGGGCAGAGTTGGATACCCCATGGTGAGGCCAGAGCCCAAGTGTGGATTTGGAAAAACTGGTATTATTGATTATGGAGTCCGTCTCAATAGGAGTGAAAGATGGGATGCTTATTGCTACAACCCACATGGTTTGTTAAAAATAATAATTTTTATATTTTGCAAAAAGTTACTTTACTGTGAGCTTGTGAAAACAAAATAACTTCTTTTTCTAGAGATAAATCAATTTAGTGATGATAATTTCCAATAACTACCATGCATTGAGTGATTATCCATGTCAGACACCGATTTATGTTCCTTAATCTACTGTCACTCAGTATTCACCACCCCACAAGGAAGCATTTTTGCACCCAGTTAAAAATTTTAAAAATGTTTCTTGAGTTGAGAGAGAGAGAGAGAGAGAGAGAGAGGAACACCAATGAGTTGTCTCCCATCCCCATCCCCACTGGGGATCAACCTGTAAACTAGGTGCCCATATTTTGCCATGTATAATGCACACCTATGTTTTTGGCTCAAACTTTCAGGAAAAAAATCTTTGTTTTAATTTCTTAACTAAATTATTCACTTATTTTTATATAGATACTTCTTTTTTGTATTATAAACAATTTTAATGTTTATTTTTGAACATATTTTGGTACAAGTACAAGAACTTTTATGTGCCAGTAGCAAATTTGTGGTATTTATGCATCCTGGGAGGCCAAGAACTCTTCATCACTGTCAATGTCAGAAGTATCATCTTCTTCAATTTCTACATTACATTATAAACATAAATAAAAGAATTAAAAACATTTATATAGGTACAGAATTAGTACTACCCATGCATAATGCACATCCTTATTTTTCCCTCAAAAATTGGGGAAAAATGCGCACATTATAGACAGCACAATACAGTATGTGCCCTGACAGGAAGTTGGACCTTGAACCTTTTGGTGTACAAGATGATGCTCCAACCAACTGAGCCACACTGGCCAGAGCTATACTGTTTTAGAAATCAGGAAAGGGGTTTAAGAGCTTAAGTAATTGCCCTGGCTGAGTGCTCAGTTGGTTGGAGTGTGGCCCCTTACACCAAGAGGTTGCGGGGTCGATCCTGGTTGGGGCACATATGGAAGGCAACCCATTGAAGTTTCTCTCTCAAATCAATGTTTCTCTCTTTGTCTCTCTGTCCTTCTCTGACTCTTTCCTCTCTCTCTAAAATCAATAGAAACTTATCCCCGGGTGAGGATTAAAATATAAATGAATAGCCCTCACTGGTGTGGCACAGTGGGTTGAGTGCTGGCCTGAGAACAGAAAGGTCATGGGTTCCATTCCCAGTCAGGACATGTGCCTGGATTGCAGGCCAAGGTTCCCAGGTGGAGGTGTGTGAGATGCAACCAACTGATTTTTTTTTTCCTCTGGCACATTGATGGTTCTCTTCCTTTCTTTCTTTCTCTCTTCCCCTCTCTCTAAAGTACATATATACATACATATATACATAAAATCTTACCAATAAATAAATAAATAGGAGACTTTCGGCCAAGATGGAGGCGTAGGTAGACACACTGTGAGTCCTCACACAACCAAAAGAAGGACAACTACTTCAAAACAAAAAACAATCAGAAAGTTGAACTGAATGGAAGTCCGACAACCAAGGAGATAAAGAAGAAACATTCATCCAGACCAGTAGGAGAGGCGGAGAGGGCAGAGAGGACTCACGGCAGGGCGGTGGCTGGTAGACCCAGGGAGGTGGTGGATTGTGGAACCTGGTGGGCAAAGCTGCAGCTGGCCGGTGAGGCAGCAGCGGGTAGAACAGGTGACAGACCACAAAATCCAGAGTTCCAGTGTGGGGAAATAAAGCCTCAAACTGCTGACTGAAAACACCCATAGGGTTTGAGGTGGCAGCAGGAGAAACTCCCAGCCTCACAGGAGAGTTGTGGGAGAGACCCACAGGGGCCTAGAATGCTCACAAGCCCACCCACCCAGGAAGCAGCACCAAAGGGCCCAATTTGATTGTGGGTAGTGGAGGGAGTGACTGAAAACTGGCAGAGAGTGGAGCAAGTGCCATTGCTCCCTCTCGGACCCTCCCCAACATACAGAGTCACAGCGCAGCGACCAGCGTTACCCTGTTCTGGTGAACACCTAAGGCTCTGACCCTTTACATAAGAGGCATGCCAAGACAAAAAAAAAAAAAAGGCCCAAATAAAAGAACATATCAAAGTGCCAGAAAAAATGCAGCTAAGCGACAAAGAGATAGCCAACCTATCAGATGCACAGTTCAAAACACTGGTAATCAGGAAGCTCACAGAATTGGTTGAATTTGGTCACAAATCAGATGAAAAAATGAAGGCTGTGCTAAGAGAAACAAAGGAAAATGTACAGGGAACCAACAGTGATGGGAGGGAAACTGGGACTCAAATCAATGGTGTGGACCAGACGAAGAAAGAAACATCTAACCGGAAATGAAGAAACAAGAATTCAAAAAAATGAGGAGAGGCTTAGAAACCTCCAGGACATCTTTAAACATCCCAACATCCAAATTATAGGGGTGACAGAAGGAGAAGAGGAAGAGTAAGAAATTGCAAACTTATTTGAACAAATAATGAAGGAGAACTCCCCTTATCTGGCAAATGAAATAGACTTCCAGGAAGTCCAGGAAGCTCAGAGTCCCAAAGAAGCTGGACCCAAGGAGGAACACACCAAGGCACATCATAATTCCATTACACAAGATTAAACAGAAGGAGAGAATCTTAGAAGCAGCAAGAGAAAAGGAGACAGTTACCTACAAAGGAGTTCCCATAAGACTGTCAGCTGATTTCTCAAAAGAGACCTTACAGGCAAGAAGGGGCTGGAAAGAAGTATTCCAAGTCATGAAAGGCAAGGACCTACACCCAAGATTGCTCTATCCAACAAAGCTATCATTTAGAATGGAAGGGCAGATAAAGTGCTTCTCAGATAAGGTCAGGTTAAAGGAATTCATCATCACCAAGCCCTTATTATGTAAAATGTTAAAGGGATTTATCTAAGAAAAAGAAGAAAAAAAATATGAACAGTAAAAATGATATCAAACTCACAGCTATTAACCACCACGCCTAAAACAAAAACAAAAGCAAACTAAGCCAACAACTAGAACAGGAACAGAACCACAGAAATGGAGATCACATGGAGGGTTATCAACTGGGAAGTGGCAGGGAAAGAGAGGGGGACAGTACAGAGAATAAGTAGCATAAATGGTAGGTAGAAAATAGACATGGGGAGGGTAAGAATAGCATAGGAAATGTAGAAGCCAAAGAATTTATATGTATGACCCATGGACATGAACTATAGGTGGGGAATGTGGGAGGAAGGGGGTGTGCAGGATGGAGTGGAGTGAAGGGGGGGGGGGAAATGGGACAACTGTAATAGCATAATCAATAAAATATATTTTTAAAACATAATAAATAAATAAATACCTTGAATAACTTATCCAAACTTAGGGTAAGTCCTCAGAGACCTAGTCAACTTTGTGAATCTATTATTTTCAAAATAAAAACATGAGGCAATAACTATATGTAAAATAAAATATCCAGCTGAATAGATATAGCTAAATAGACAACCAAAATTCTTCAATATTTGAATTTTTATCCTAACCTAATAATGTATACAACAAAGAAAGGACTTTGTGGGACAGAGCGAGTCGCTCCAAAAGCTGGCACTGTACAGACTTAAGTACACATACAAACTATGCATTGTATAAATTTTAGTAATGGAATAGGAATAGCTTGCATTTTGTATAACATTCTTAAGTCATCTTCCCTATTTTATCCTCAGAATAATCCTGTGGGAAGTGATAGGAGAAACGTGATTATGCTTACTTTCCCAGTGAAGAAACTGAGATCTGGGGTGCTCACAGAGCACTCGGACTTGACCTCCGATCTTTGTCACTCCCCAACCTTTCTAAGACCCTATTCTACCTTGGAGATAAGCTTCCTTAACATCTGTGGCAGTAAAGATGCTAATAAAAAATTTTAAATAGTTACTTTAAAGGAGAATATTCTTGGAAGAAGCCCGAAATGGATAAAATGAAAAATACCGACTGCTACCAGAGTCAGCACTACCCAGATTATTTTTGAGTTTCCAGGTTTTGTTTTATTTTTCAAGACACTAGACCCTTACTTGATATGGAATTAAAATTAATCAGGGACCATGCAGCTTTGCCTCTAGGTCATACTACAAGTCATTGGTTCTGGCAGAGGTTGTTCTTTTGACAGGTTATGTGACACAATATAAATCTATAAAAGAAAAAAAAATGAGTGCTGGCTGTGTAGTTCAGTTGGTTAGAGCCTTGATCTGTTATGCCAGGGCCGTGGGTTCCATCCCTGGTCAGGGCACATACAGCAATCAGCCAATGAATGCATAAATAAGTGGAACAAAAACTGATGTCTGTCTTTCTCTCTCCCTCTCAAATCTATAAATACTTGTTTTTAATTTAAGAAAAATGACTTAACAAATAAACATAAATATGTGGCCCAAATTCTCAAATAAGATTAGGTGTTAGTTTAAAACCCATAAAAAGAGTATTAAAAGATTATAAATTATTCCTTTTAACTGGATTAGAGTGACCTTCAAGGTCTCTTGTACTCATGAAATTCTATAATGATTTTCCAAACAAAATTTATTAGACTCTTTATTCTAAATATTCAAGTCCCTGAAGACACAGGGATGACACCCTAGGACAAAAAAAATCCCTGCCATCTTGCCTGAGCTGTTGGTAGCATGAATGTATGTATTTGTCAAAGCATGTGGATGTATACTATTAGGTTTGTGCATTTTATGCTGAAATGATAAAAAGAAGCAAAAAATGTGACCTGGAGCACTATTAAATTACTATATTTTATTGCTGCTTTATTTTTTAAAAATTCATAAGTGTCTGTTTATTTTAGAGGATTGAGCAATTATTGATGAAAAATACATTTATTCTTTAGCTGCAAGAATACATTATAACTATAAGTGATGTATTTAAGCTATTTCTTTACTATTTCATAAAGAGTAATAAATAGATGAACACTAAGATGTGAATGTCATTTTAAAGTACCAATAATTTTTCTCTAATGCTTTCTTATCTTTTTTCCCCTTTTTAGCAAAAGAATGTGGTATTGCCTTTACAAATCCAAAGAAAGTTTTTCAACCTCCAGGCTTCCCAAATGGGTATGTCGATAACCAAGTCTGCTACTGGTACGTTAGACTCCAGTACGGTGAGCCTATTGAACCGAGTGTCCCGGACTATGACAAGGAAGGTGACCAAAATGACTTGGCTACAGATGATCTATATGACAGTTACGATGATACCTCTGAGGATGTGGGAAGGTATGTGTTGTTTCCCCTTACATGAAGTTAAAGGAACATTCGATATTGTGTTTAATGTTTCTTTAATTTTCCCCAACTGTCCCTACAATATTCATTTTCCAGTGTTTCTACACTCCTACAAACCATATGCTTTTTAAACGAAGATTTTTCGTAGCATGCTAAATCACCGTCAGCTGGTACTTATTTTTAAAATAGTGATAGCCTCCTTTTGATTATTGTTAAACTCTAACAATTAGTTTTATAGTCTATTTAGAAAGACCTCAGGATTAACTAACAACAGGAGGAAGAAGGATGTGAGATGGGAAATTCGTTGAGGTTTTGAATGTTCTAGTTTCTGTCAACCTCTAAAAATAATGATAAATTCAGTAACTGGTGCCTTTCTTCTGTGTACAAAGCATTGTGCTAAGTACTATGGGTATAAAGTAAATACGCAAATCACAGTCTCTTCTTTCACACAGTGCAGCTAAACCTACAATAGGAAGCTTCTTAAAAGTAGCTTTCTTTGTCATAAAAAGCAACTGCTCCTTTCCTCAATATTTCTCCCTTGGTTTTCAACATGTGTGTCGGGACACAATATTTTTATGTTTCACTCCCCCCCACAGTTAATATAGTTTGAATTTTGAAAGCCTTAGAAAATATTGCAATTTAAAGAGTGAGCAATTAGGTGTTTTCTAAATACAGGTCACTATTTAGTAATGTATATTTTAGACCATCCTTTGTCCATAGACTAACAGTTATCAATTCTCCATTCTCCATGACAGTTACCTAATAAAAGAATGTGATATTGGAGAACATTCAAAATGACAAACTCCACACAACTGTAATTGAATAACAATAAAAAATTTTAAAAAAAGAAAGAAAATGACAAACTCAATAGTTTTTACATTGACTTTGAAATGTGTAATTAAATACAAAGAAAAACAAAGGCGTTTCTTGCATGAATGAACAAGTTTTTGGAGAGAAGTGTTTTTTGCTTTGTTTTGTTTTGTTCTTTGGCTGAGACACTGCTACATAAAAAATAAAATAGTTTTTAAAGTAGTTTCAAAAAGACATGAAGTGGGTTGAAGGAATTAAGGACA
This sequence comes from Desmodus rotundus, assembly GCF_022682495.2. Lineage (NCBI taxonomy): Eukaryota > Metazoa > Chordata > Mammalia > Chiroptera > Phyllostomidae > Desmodus > Desmodus rotundus. The sequence continues at coordinate 141,289,051 of NC_071388.1, forward strand.
AAATATTTTTTGAAAGAACATACCTCCTCCCTTGGATTTAGGATGATGTTTTTATATTAAACCTAGTTTCACAAATCAATTACAGCCCTAGATTAATTTTAAAAAAACCATTTACCATTTTTAAAGTATTTCAACAGGTTATATAAATTTATATGGCGTAATTTACCTTTGTAATAGACTTCCCACCACTATGAAATAAATTACCCTTTTAGAAACTGCCAGAGCCCTTAGCTTTTACATAATGTGCAAGGGAGTCCCTTTCAAGGCATGATTTTTATTAAAATCAAACCCTCTTATAAGTTCCAATGTAATTTTCCCATGTTTAAATCTGTATAATCTAGAATTTTAAAATATAATATCACTAACTACACATCCATTGTCTTTCTACTGTGAAGAAAACTTTATGAGATTAATCAGAAGCAAATTTTTAATTTTTCCAAGAAGATTCAATTTGTCTGCTACACAAATAGTTTTGTAGGTACAGAGAGTAGAAATGCCACATATCCTTTCTTAAGAATCTCATTAGTTCTTTGAGAAGATTACTTCAAATAACTTTTTATCCTCTTCTCCCTAACAAATTCAAATTTTAAAAAGACAATAAAATATTAGTAAAATGAGCCATTACTGAGGGGAAATAAAGCACTTTAGTTATCAATAAGAGCTACTTGCAATTGCGATATAATATTCATTCATGTGACCTCTCCTTTTAATAAAATTCCTTTTCAGTGACTCTGATGAAGACATTCTACAAGGCTCCAGTAGTACAGGTAATGGCTCTAAATTAAGGGACAAAAAACTATAATTGCTTCTCTCAGGGTCATTGAAAGTGAAAGGCCCAGCAGCCATTACTATTTACTTTTTCAGGTTGAGAGAACTGTGGACAGATGTAGCTTGCTGGCTTGTAAAATTCAAAGTGTTTATTTATACTTAAAGAAAGATTTATGCCAACTTCTTACACTGAAAATGTGTAGACTCTTGCTATTTGCAGAAAATGCAGTCTGAGATACGTGTGAATCTGCAAATCCATGAATACTGCTGTGGCTTATGATTTCCATAAATGTAATAAAAGGCCAACATTTTTCATTGATAAACAATTGAAGTAATTTATAAAGTAGTTAAAAAATACCTTCTGTTGCCCCAGCTGGGTGGCTCAGTTGGGTGGAGCATCATCCCATTCACCAAAAGGTTGTGCTTTGACGTCCTGTCAGGGCACTTGCCTAGGTTGTGGACTCCATCCCCAGGCTGGGCAAGTATGGGAGGCAACCCACTGATGTTTCTCACATGGATGTGTCTCTTTCTCTCTCTCTTTCCCTGCCCCTCTCTCTAAAATCAATAACCAGGGCCTCAGGCAAGGACTGAAAAAAATACCTTCTGCCACTGAAACAATTTTACAACTTAGTTACTGCATTTTTTAATCTTAGTATAGCATTTCCCAGAGAGAGTTGTGAAGAGCATAGTACTGTGAAAAGTTTTTAAGTAGGTGCCACATGAGAAAAGGGCTCTGAGGTCAAATAAATTTGGGTAACATTGGGTTCAATAATGTTAAACAGGTTTCTTTACTGGAAGACAGCAAAGACCTTTTAATGTGCTTATTGTGCATAGTGCATCTCAAAAGGCTACCTGTGGCGGGCAACGCTTTTCAAATGGTTTTCCTCCTGCAAATTATTTTGTGTGCCTTTGTTCCACGAAATGTAACCTCGAGAAATGTCCTTGTAGTAGCATAAACTTATCTCATTAAGCAATACCACTGCTCTTAACCCAAACTGCTATTTTCTGGCTAAGAACGTTTATTTTCTTAGATGTCATTTTTTCTTTTTATTTTCATCACCAGCATTAGTACTTGGCATTTTACACGCTATATTTTTCCTTCAGGCCATAAAATTATCACAATGCTTATGCAATTAAAAGCAACAGTCCTCAAGCTCAGATACTATTAGCTCCATTACTCACACACCCTAGCCTTGCACACAATTCTCATTTATTCATCATTATCAGAAAACATTGAACTACTTGTTCAATTCTTGAGTGAATAGTGCTTCAAACTTATGAATTCATTACTCTGTTACAATCTCCCAAGGAAAAACAAACTTTTAAAACCTTTTGTTCATCTGGTATTCTTGTCTTAAGGACATATTTTGTTAACTGAAAGTTAAAGGAAGACATCTTATGAGCTGTAGGAGGTAGATGGGGGCTGAGAACCCCGTTTTTAAAAAGGAGGGAGGGAGAGCCAAAAGGAAGCCCTGAAAGGACATTTTTGTTGGCTAAACTGAAGGAGAGACTAACATCTTTGTTCTTTTGCATCCTCTTCCTCCCCAGGAAATGTCATGACCTTAAAGTTTCTAAGTGACGCTTCCGTGACTGCAGGAGGTTTCCAAATCAAATATGTAGCAGTGGACCCTCCATCAAAATCCAGTCAAAGAAAAAATACGAGTACTATCGCCACCGGAAATAAAAACATTTTAGCTGGAAGATTTAGCCATTTATAAAACAAAAAAAGGACATTTAGTATTTATGTTAGTATCTTATGGAGCCCCTTGGATACTACTTTTATATTATTATTATTATTATTATTATTATTATTGTTATTAGCATTTATTTATTAACCCTCTTTAACCCTGAGAGGCAGTGTTGTGCACTCAGAGCAAACTTGGACTTAACCCACCTTCAATAGAACTACACTCCTTATATATTCCCCTTTTCCTGACTAACCACGTCTGTTTCTCTTTGGAATTTTTCAAAATTTCTGCTTGATGATAGCATTATTCCTAGTTCTTAGTCATTCATGGATGTATTGGTTTTGATCTTTTTCTTAAATGGCAGCTGTGAAATTTCTATGTAGGAGAGATTTAAGGGCTAAGAAAGGGACATTCAAATCCAATGGTATGCATTGGATGCTGTTGAAGCATAGGTAAAAATAATTACTTTAAAAATGTATGTATGTTTTTCCTTGATTATATTTTTATTTATTTGTTGCTTTGTTGGTTTATTTATTTATTTATTCATTCATTCTCCCAACAGGGATGGCAAGGTATACCAATATATGGTAACATGCACACACCCACACACTTTTCCATTGCATTGACAATTCTCTCCCTTTCAAACACTGCAGTCCTTTGCCTGGCCAGGTGGTTCAGTTGGTTAGAACATTGTCCCATACTCCAAACGATTGCAAGTTTGATCTCTGGTCAGGGCACATACCTCGGCTGCAGATTTGATCCCCAATAGGAGTGTACACAAGAAGCAACCAATCAATGTTTATCTTTCACATCCATGTTTCTCCCTCGCTCTCTCTCTGTCCCTGTCTCTCCGTGTCTCTCTCTGTCAAATCTCTCAAATAAATGTATAAAAGTGGTCCAAAGAGTCACAGGAGTTCATGAACAAGAAAGGACTCTTGAAAGCAGGTGTCTGGCAGGTTGAATTAAGGAAAGAAACCTGTTGTAGACAGTTTCTTGACCCCTAAGAGGTGCCCTGTAACTTCCAGGATAAAATTCAGACCCCTTAAGTTTGCAAAGACTTGGCTTGTGCTTCTACTGTGCCCTGTTCCCCAGCTCTGCTGAAGAGCTTGCTGCCCCTCAAAGCAGTCAGCTGTTTCAGTCTCCAAACCTCCATGTGTGTTTCCCTTGGCTGGGAACTTTCTGGCCCTGGCAAGTTTATGTCATCCAAATATTCACATTGTTTAAAGATAATTCTTTGTTTAACGAATGCAATTGCTGGTGTGTTACTGCAATCAGCTACCATGTTTCATCTCATTATATGCAACACTATCTTCCTTTTCAAGGATGCCGCAAAATTTCTTGCGGGGCAGCCTCCCCTCGATCCCAAGGCCATCGACAACTCAGAGTGTAGCTGTGCAGCGACGGGGCATTAGGTATGTATCAAGGCTTTCAGAAAACACCCCACCTCCACACTCCAGGAGATAACATGTTGACTTTATTAATGGTATGGGAACAAGGTTCTACAGACTTGGGCCTTAGTCCAGATTCTTACCAATTTAACCTGGACAAGCTAAGACAGTTTATTTCTCTGGGCCTCGGTTTCTACACAGAGGGAGTATCCTCTACATGAGGGTGTTAGAAAGAGGCTCACAAGCTCTCTCCCAAGTTTCAAATTAGATAGCAGATCAAATAGTTTGTTCTTAATTTTTAGATTAATTTAATTACTCAGTAACCCCATTGTCATTTAAACACTCAAATAATACTGATTAAAAGATGTTCCCCTTCAATCCTGGAATTCTTCCCTCTAGTTCTTTACACTGCCAAAAGCCATCATTTATTTAGTTACTCTTTTGTTGATTGACATCGTGGTTGCTTCTAATTTGTCTTATTATATACAGTGTTGCAGTGAATATCCCGGTAAGAAGTTGTATGTTCTCTAATGTATCTCTGCTTTACTTAGAGCAAAAGTCTGTGTTCTGGGCTTTGTCCCCAACACAAATGCAGATGAAAGTCCCTTGACATGGGAAGTAGAGAATAGTAACAAAGTATTTTCTGTTGATGCCAAAGGAAATCTAGCAACTGTAACCAGGAGCTAAGTGGACATCAGCTGTGGGCAGCGTTCCCTTGGAAAAAGATGTCAGGGCTGACATGTAGGGTGCTGCCTCCTCCAAGGTTTGGGCCAAGGCTGAGCACAAAAAGGGGCTTAGACAGGGGAGTTAATCCTTAAGAGAACCCCAGAACCTCACAGCAAGGTGAGCGCCTTGGTTCGTTGAGTCACTCAAGCCATAAAGACAGTACACAGCAGGGAATCTCTTCTCTCGCCCCTAATATAGCACCGTGGGGCTTGTAGTCACTGACCAGAGCAAGAAGAAAATTGGAAACTTCACTTCTGCCAGCAGGAAAGTTGCTAAGGTCAGTGACCACACTGACCTGGTGAGGAAGAAGCTCGGGACAAGGGGAGGGCGGCACTGCAGCACAAAGACAGCAAATAAATAAATAAATCAGAAAACCAATCTTCTCTGAAGTTTCAAACGAGCCAAAGAGAATTGGTAACCTGACTTGAAGTGCAACAGGAACTCTACAGACCCAGCACTACTGAACACCAGCGTGGTGCTAAGGGCTTTTACAGTCAACGTGTCCTGGGGCCCTCACAAGTACTCTAAAAGGGGTGTTTTCACGTATCCCCACCGGACATGTGAAAACACAGACACTCAAGGAGGTCCATTCTATCTCCCTCTCTCCACCCCTGCACCCTTCCATCCCCTTCACCCAACCGCCCCTTCCACAAAGATTTGTTCAGAGTCTATGACGTAGCAGGTACTATTCTTGGCCCTGTGGATACAGAGGTAAGCCAGGAGATAAGGTCCCTGGTTTCATCATCCTATAGTCTAGTAGGTGACAAATAATACAACAACAAATGAGTAAAAATACAAATAAACACACAAACAAGAAAGAATATTAGACTGCAATAAATTTAATGTGGAGATTCAAACTACGGTGATAATGAAGGAACTTCAGTGCAGTGATGGGAATGCTCCACATTTTGATTACGGTGGTTCCACAATCGCATGTAAATTATATCTCAAAAAACCTGACCTTTGAAAACTAGAATCCTGCAACAAAAATTGATGGGAGGCTACCTTAGAGTGGGCAACAGAAGCTTCGTTGAGAGGGTGATAATTAAGTTGAGATATGAGGACCAGAAAGAAATGAAGGGAAAGCTTATTCCAGAGAAAGGGAACAGTAACTGGAGAATCCTTAGCATGGGAATGAGCTTGGTGGATGAGGTGGGAGGTGCTGACAGGAACCGGAAAATGGCAGGTTTTAGAGTCAAGATCCAAAGATCGATGTTATTTTTAGTGCCACAGGGAAACTTGGATCTTTAGCAGAGGACTCCAACTTTTGACTTACACTGTCAAAAGATCATTCAGGCTGCTATGCAGAGGATGACTTGTAGGAAGCAAGAGTAGAAGGTGGAAACCAGGGGGCTATGTAGCAGTCCAAACAAGAGACTATGGTGTCGGGCACGGGGGTGGAAGGATAAAGGTACAAGGAGGTGGGTACTCTTCAGTCCCCCTTCATTCACAGGGCGTAAGTTCCCCAGACGACCAGTGGATACCTAAGACCAAACATATTACCAAATCCTATAGATACTCTGTTTTTTCCTATATACACACATACCTATGATAGTCTAATTTATAAGTTGCACACGGTAAGAGATTAACAACAGAAACTAATATTAAGAACAATGATAACAATATACTGCAATAAAAGCTATGTGACTGTGGTCTCTCTCTGATAACTGAGCTGATACCCAAGCTGGCTGCTGAGTGACTAAGAGGTGGGCAGCACACAAAGCCTCCGTGCCCAGGACAAAGGGATGGTTTGCAACCCAAGAAGGATGGAGGGGGGCAGCCCGAGACTTCTTCACACTACTCAGAATGGCAGGCAACTGAAAACTTACGAATTATTCCTTTCTAATGTTCCATTTAATACTTTTGGACCACAGTGACCGCAGGTAACTGAAACCTCGGAGAGTGAAACCGAGGATGGGAGGACTACCGTACTGCAGGGTGATGCTGTTAGTCGGGGTACAAGTGAGTCCCACCCTCAGTGGCTGACAGAGTAGAGTTTTATTCTGAGTTTCCCACTGGTCTGCTTCTCTACCTGGTCACATAGACAATGAGACACCATCTACCTTTTCACTCTATTCTCCCGTAAGGCCACAAAAGTCCTCCTCATTCAGTCATCAGAGGGCAAAGAGGTGACCACATGTGGGAGATTTCTGGGAACCTGGTCTGCCACTGTTATACATCAAGTTAACCCACACTCTATTAATGAGGCACATGCTAATTGCACCTAACTGCAAAGGAGGCAGAGAAATGTAGTCTATGATGTGTCCAGGTGCAAAGGGAACTTGGTGTGGTAATTTCTAATGATCTCTGCCACCATTTTGTTTTGGAGGTAGAGACCACAGAAGAAGGAAATGGATTGGATGAAACTGCTGAGAGGAAGAGAGGATTCAGGAACAGAATGAAGCCTTGGGCCTGGCCGGGTGGCTCAGTTGGTTAGAGCATCATCCCCATATGCCAAGGCTGCAGGTTTGATCTCCAGTGGGGCACACACAAGAAACAACCAATGAACGCATAAATAGTTGGAACAACAAAATTGATGTTTCTCTCGCTCTCTTCCCTCTTCCTCTCTCTCACTAAAAGTCATTTAAAAAGAATAAAAAAGAATGAAGCTTCGGACTTTTCTCACTAGTGATGCTTGGTAACAGTGGTGAAAGAGGATCTAGGAAGTATACTTGATTCCTCTCCTTCATGCAGTCTCATCTGTTGTACTGAAAGAAGGGACCATGACTGGAAGGGGTCACAACGCAATTTGAAGACTTAGTCAGAGGTATAGGGAACAGTCTGATTGGAATGAATGCACATGGGGGAGTACTGGTGAACAAATTTAGAAGGCAGCTCAGAGACCGCTTGGGGAGCTCTGTGTTGTAGGAGGTGGGATGGTGGAGAGAGGGGATAGTAAGTGTATTAATTATTGTTTCCTTCCCTTTTTCCTCATCACCTCCTTTTCCTCTTTCTCCTCCTTGTAGTAACTTTCCTATCTGAATGTCCCTAGACCCCCAACCTTCTCAAGTCATCCTTTGCTTTAATGTCTGTATAAGCTCACTTCTTCCTATAAATCAGAACGGATTAAGTGTTGCTAACAGTAACAAACAACCCCGAAATATCAGTGACTTAAAACAATAAAGAGTTATCTTTTGTTCATGCTTCATAGCATTAGACATCAGTTAGGGCTTCAGGTGATCAGGCAGCCGCCTTCTCCAATGTCACCCTCCATACCAGGGGAAAGAGAGTTCTGGAGCATTGGCAATCAAATGCTCATCTCTGAGATAACACGTCTAATTTCTGCTCACAATTTTTTGGCCAGAAATAATCACACGACCCCACCAAACCACAGAGAGCCAGGGAATACAATGCTACTGTGCTGCCCGCAGGTGGAGAACCAGAAATGCTTGGTGGGCATTACTAATGACTCTCACACCATATACCTATGGAAAGTTCCATGGCAACTTCACATCTCTTTCTGACACATGTTTTCTCATAAACTTGAAAGCACATTATTCTATTCAGTGTCATATTCCCTTTTAAAAGGTGTTTGATGTAAAATAGTTAAATGTTTCACTTTTCCGTACACTTGCCATTGTTTTATATCGGCTCTATCCTGTTTACCGGCCCCGCAAAGGCTTGCAGAGTTCTACTTCAAGATTCTTGTGTATGTGTTGAATGAATGAGTGGGATGCCACGCATTTCATTTCCTTAAAGTTATTCTGTGCTATGCACTAGAATTTCTCTCCAGTCGCATTAAATCACGCTGAAAGAGAATGAGCTTTATGTTTCATGTTGCCTTTACCCCATCCTAGTCCCTTCGGAGATGGTCAGGTGAGTGGGGCATTCCTGCCTTGTAATTTCATGGCCGCTGGCAGTGTTCGTGAAGACGTCCTCTGCTGACATATTTTGTAAGTCACAGAGCTCCACCCTTTTCTTTCCTTCTCCTCTTGCGTTTTCTTCCTCTTTCCAACATTGCAAAATATAATCAATAAATGATACAATTTGTTTTATTTTCATACTATTTGTCCAAGAATTTCACTTTCCTACAATGTGTTGGTATTCAAATCCAGTCTTTTTTTTTTTTTCTGCTTTTTAAAAACTCCTGTTTATTCTATTACAGTTGTCCCAAGTTTCCCCCCTTTGCCCTCTGCCATCCAGCTGCTCCCCACCCCCACAGTCCATCCCCACACTGTTGTCCAAGTCCATGGGTCATTCATACATGCTCTTTGACTAATCCCTTCCTCTTCTTTCCACATTTCTCCGCCCTCCTCCTTCCTCTGGCAGCTGTCAGTCTGTTTCCTCATGTTTCCATGTTTGTGCAAATCCAGTCTTGAAGTAAAATGTGATCTCTTAGAACTTGTTTCTCTTTCCTCTCTTCCTTTCTTGAGTCTGTCCCCAAGCCCCTGACATTTGTCCATACATTTTCCCTCTCGGCAGAGACTGAGCGGTAAGTCAGAGGGAAAAGGACAAAACCGGTGTGATCTCACTCATATGTGGGATGGAAAACAAAGAGTAACAAAAGGACTAACGAAGCAGAACAAAACAAACTCAGTGATTACCAGAGGGGGTGGATGGGAGAAACTGGGTGAAGGAGGTCAAATACATGGTGTTTGGAAACTAGAGGAAAACTAGACTTTTGGAGGTAAATACACACTAGAATATACAGACATTAACCTATATCTGTAATTGTATATGGCATAATTATATAAGGGTTGTATATATGACATTTATGTTATAAACCAATATAACCTCAATAAAAAATAAATAATTAAAATTTTAGAAAAGGATTTAAAAGGCCTCATCCTCTCGCCTTCTGAAATTCTACTTTAGAGTTCATTTTTTTAAGAGTGTTTGTGTGATAGTGACGTCAATAAGGGAGTGCCAACTGAGGAGATCCTAATCTTCTTGTTCAGGGCAGGCTCAACCCAAAGCAGATGTGGACTTCCCCCAACCATGTCTTTAGGCATCAAGTAGGTGCTTACGCTTATGGGCATAGGAACGTGGCAGGAAAGCAACCAAAAGGGGAGCTGCCTCTGCAAAAAGCAAACAAGAAAACAGTCTTGCTGGCTTCTCAGCCAGTCACTGGCATGTGCAGAAGGAGCCAGTGTACACCCGGTCCAACAGATCAAGAGATGTGGCGGACAGGGTGGGGAAGGTAAGTTGAGGGCGTGGTGGCATTTAACCACGAAGGCAGAGCATTTCACTGGCAATTTTCTAAGCCCTTGAAAGGAGTTTTTACCCAGTGTATCTTCTCTCTGCTCCTCAGACACATCCTAGGTCATGTGTACTGGGAGTTGGGTGGGGTGCCCACTTTTCTTCAGCAACTTCCAAGGTAGGTTCGTTGGTAACACTCCTGCTGCTTCTCCCTCTTATTCTCCCCTGTTTGCCACCTACACCCACACTGCATCTTTTCCACACAAAATCTCACTCTCCTTTCTTCCACAATAGAACTGAACACCCCCTTGTGAACAAAAAAAGGGACACATACTAAACCTGATAAGCTCAGGGGAGGCCAGCATGGCAGGCCCTACAAACTCAGAGACTGAAAATAACCACAGAGGGTGGTCTGAACATAAAAAAGTGGGTCAAGTAGGGTATTCATGTGCTAGGTCTGTAGCTTCCTGGACAAAGGTCAATCTTTACCTTAAGTGAGCCTTCCCCATTGTCCTTCTGTGTCTAGGATAACATATCTTTGAATTGTCAGAGTAATTCCCCTTTCCAGACCCCTCAAGGCACACATCCCAGAGCTCCACGCCACAGAACCCTCCACTGTTGTCTTGTTTCCCACTTACCATCTCTACCTGCTGTAAGGTTAGCAACTATCCTGCACCTGCCAGTGTGACAGAAGTATGTGTCTCTCTGCTTTACTTTTTATCTAATCACAGAGATTCCCCAGCTTTGCTTTCTCTTGCCTCCTTAATCAATCACCAATGGATTTCATGCCACGTCCTTATGTTTGCACCTTTGATTCTAATGTATAAAATAAGCTGTAAAACTGCCACCTTCTGGAGCATTTTCTCATTTCATTGAGATTTTGCTTCTTGGCAAAATTATGGTCAGTTTAGTTCAGATAAACTCATGAATTTCTCTACAGTTTTAGACATTTCTTAACCAACCCTCAAAACCAGAGCCCATATCATTAGGCAGTTTTTCAACTTGCGGATGAGAGGAAGGACAGGGTGTCCAAACTTTGTAGGGAGAAATCCTTGTCCTCTGCATGGAGAGCTGGGAAAAGGGAAGAGAAATTGTGCACCCTCGATTGGGTTAACCCATCAAAACAATCGTTAAATTTCATATTAAAATAAGATGAACATTCACACCCTGCTGTACCTGGACCTTCATTAAAATGCAAATAAATAAAGGATGTGTATCTGTTGTTAGTTATTTGACCTAAGTAAAGATTCATTTCTAACCTTCCCTGAGAGTAATGTTTGATAAATGAGAACAAGGGACATGGGTACTTGAAGAGATGCAGAGAGGGCAAGGCCAGTGGCTGTAACCAGGCAAAGACTAGGGAAGGCTGGGAGGGTTTTGCTGTATTCCTGTGCAAGGAAAGTTATATTTACTTCTTAAGCCACAAACTTAAAATACTCATGTAATGCTTCTTTCCAAAGCAATATCACAGTTTGTGCCTTCCAACTGTCCATTAGTCCTTTCTTGCTGACCACGCCTAAACTTTCTAACCCTGTCAGTGAACTGGGATACAGTTCTCTCATCTCTCCTTTGCTGTGGGCCCCAAATAGAGATTTTGAACCCTCATAACGTTATGCATACCTCAGGGAGCATCCAATAAATTCTGCACCCCCAACCTATATCCCCTCAACTGCTTTTCTGAGGAGAGAGGAGACCAAGACAAGCCTTCAATATTCAATGCAGTGAGGTCTACGGGATTGAAGGCTAACTTCAGACCGGAACATGTCCAGAAATCTGGTTTTTTCAAAGAATTCCTATCACTGAGAGAACTGTGAAAGTGTTCAAGATGAGAGAAACAAACATAATGGAAGCAAATGGGAAGCAGTTGGGCAGCAAGAGTAGAGACACTAAGTAGCAAAGAATGACTTACAAGAAAGGCAAAAGCTGCCAAAAATTGGCTGTCATTCAACAGGAAATGCCAATAGCATCAGAACACTGGGGTTATCGCCAGACATGTTATCAAAGGACCCTTCACATAAGGAGAACAAAGTTTGGGATATTTTAAGGCGTATTTTGGGATATTTTACTATGGGAAGTATTACCTGCTATTTTGATCATCTTCAAGGTTAGAGTGTTGGGAAAAGTAGGACCATAATTTTATTAAGTGTGACTATCTACCCACCCACATTTCCCCCCCAGATTTCAAGGATTTGTGCCTGGGGGAAATTTGTGTTAAAATGCTGCTGGAATGTCTTAAGGCTCTAAAACTGGACTACTTTTCTGGGAGCTGATGTATTTACCTGCTGACCACAATAAACCAAGGATGCAACCGACTCTGCCCCAGGAGAAAAGCAGACAGAAGGTAAAGAAATCCTACATCCCTGGAGATGGATTAGGATCTGCCAAATTGTGCACACTTTTTGTTTTAAATCACTGCTGAATCTGCATCAAGTTACACCAACTTCCTAATAGAAAAGTGTCTGTGATGCTCAGAATTAATGAACACCTTCTGGTGTAAGTGAATTTTAGAGTGTAGATGATCACTATATCCTCAGTTGTAGTTGCCAATGCAAATGAGTCAGAGGATTTGGTTCAGACACTGAGTTAATTGTGAAACTCTGCAGCGGGAAATGCCATTGGAGAATAGTTGCTGACCTCACAGTTGAAAAAATCATTTAAAAGATGTGGAAACCAGATGTTCCAGTCGCATTGCAGGCTCTGCTCTGAGAATTTATCGTGAGGAAACCCTAATACGCTACTACTTCTCTGCGATCAAGATATGATCTTCTTAATTTACTTCTTTGTCTTGCTGTGGGAAGGGGCTCACGGATGGGGATACAAGAACGGTATTTTTCACAACTCCATATGGCTTGGTAAGAAACTTCATTTATTGAGCTTCTTGTTGGGAATGTCACTTCTTTGAATTGATGGAGAAGTGAATCAAAGCAGTGGTTTTTTCTGTTATGTTCAAGCCTGATGTTTTCAAAGAAAATGCTTAGGAAAGAGAGCTTTCAGAATGCCTATACCACTTTTAAATAGTGTTCCTGTCTTCTAAACTTTAAAAATAGCTTTTTATATAGTAAATTGTTCAGTAAGAAATAGAGGTTAATATTTATGTTCCATATGAAAATATATTTTAAATTTTTCATACCAGATGTGGCGGTATAGTGGGGCAATTTCTGTAAAAAAAATAAATAAATAAAAAACCCACCAATATATTATTTTGCTTTTATTTCAATGCATTTGTAGTCAGATTTTATAGCAGGTAATAGTACCAGGACCATAACAGGTAAAATGGAATATACAATAACTTTATAATCATTGCTCCAGGCATTCTGACCTGTAGTACATAGCTTGCTTTTTCCAAACAACTTTTGATTAGTTTGACAAAGCCAGCTTATAATACAGAAAAAAAAATTTAAAGTTTGTATTTCTGAATGCTGTCTTACCACTTTGATTCCTTTTCTTAAACTATCCATGTACTTTCTCACCCCTTTAGTTAGACAAGAAAAGTTGTTTTTTTGTTTGTTTTGTTAAATATAAGTGAGGAATGACATGGGCCTCATGGTGACTATGAACAATAGACCGAAAAAGCCAAATACTCAAAGCCCCAAATACCCTTAATAGTATTCTAAACAATGCTTTCATTTTCATGATACAAATTAATATGGCTTCATGCCCATTATTATGTTTGACAGTAAAAATATTTTGAATTCTCAAGAAGGAAATTGAGGGATTCTGGTATAAAATAAAGAAATAAAGTGAAAGCAAAATTAACCTACATCCTGGTTTTATGCTTGCTAAGCAGCCCACAGTTATAGAATATTCCAGCCTGTTTCTCCCTGGTAATAATAACTGCAGTCAGGCGGATTTCATTAAAACGCTTGATTTGCAATGCACGGCCTTGCCCCCTCTTTTTGCAGCTGGAGCCAGTGAGCTAGTTTCGTGCCGAACAGTGAGATCCATTTGGCCAAGATGGGGCCTGGGATTCACTAGAGGAATGAACAAGTCTGTTTATTGTCACTGCACACAATCAAACTTTGGAAACATGCACATATTTTTGAGACATGACAAAGGCTGTCATGAAGCTAGGAAGGATGAAACCCACATGGACGAACTTTGAAATGCTGAAAACTTTCAAGTAATGATCAAGTAATGATGATCAAGTAATTTGGAGCTATTGTTGGTTTTCTTAAAAAGCAATTTTGTATTTTACAACAATACAAACCCAAATAATAGAAGTGCAGTCCCAGAGGTAGAGAGAGCAAACCCGATGTTTGTTAACAGTGTGCTGTGAATTTGAGGCTTGGGGTAATGGCACATTGCTTCAATGTGGGACAAATTATTGACCAGTCAACCTAGCACAAATTATTTATAGTCGGTTAGATCCATACAGTATTAGAAACTATTTAAGGAGGAAAGGGAGTTGGATTAGAAGGCAAGAATCAGAGAGCAACTATCAAGAACAAGGGCTTTTAAACCCTTGGTCTCAGTTCCACCCTGGTAAGAGGAGAAGGCTGACATAGAGGACCCCTAAGGTTGATTTTTAACTCTGGTATCCTAAGTTGAACCAGCATAAATGGGGACCGCCTGTGCTTGCACTGCCCACTAGTGTCCAAGGTGCTTGGGCACAGGACTTGTCCCATGGCACCTGGCAAAGTACGTCACAGTATATGCTGAAAACAAGCAGATTGGAAACAGTGAAAGTGCAGTTACTGAGGCTTTACCATTAAAAGGGGAAAGTGACCTCGTGTTCTCTGACTTAGAAGTATCAGATTAAGGTCTTCGGTAATGGGCCTTTACCATGTAATGTATAAGAGGATCCCCTGCAGTCCAGAAAACCAGGGGAAACACCAAACAGCATCCCCTCTTCAACTGTGGCAATGTCAGCTTCAGCCTAGGGAGGAGAGCAAGGAACAGTATTTCTAACAGAGCTGGCTTCATGTCACCGCGTGCCAAGATATATGTGTTCTCGTTGAAAGTGGTCTTGATGGTAGCTGATGCACAGTTCAGGGTACAGGGACTGGACCCTTATGACAGTCTACACGGGACTGTTAGAGCTGTCTGATGAAAATTGTCCTGGGAATCCTTCCACATTGTTTCCATGGCAAAATGCACTCCCAACTCAAAACAAGCAGTCTAAATAGTGATCTACTGGGAGACAACTCATATATGATTTAACACCACCAAAAATATGTTGGGAACAAATGTGAGCTAAAAGAAAACAAAACAGACAAAGAACTTAGGAACCAGTAGTTAGGTGTGCCCAGGTTTTCCCCTGCTGTGTTTGAATCTAGTTGTTTTTCTTAACTTTTTTGTTTATTGATTTGAGAGAGAGAGGAAAGAAGAGAGAGAGAGAAACAGCTCTTGTTGTTCTACTTATTGATGCGTTCATTCGTTCATTCTTGTATGTGCCCTCACTGGGGATGGAACACACAACCTCCGCGCACTGGGGACGAGGCTCCAACGAACTGAGCTTATCCAGCTGGGCAGTCTTCTTTTCTTAAAAGCAGTATTTGTTTGCTTTAGATTCATTCAAACTTTCCCTCGGCTTTTGATTTTTTTATGAAATTCTCAATTATATTGCATTAGTCATTTCCCTCAAATGGATATTTTGGCTTATTTTTCTCCATCACTGTGAGCCTACACAATGGATCGATTTTCATGGTTTCCTTTGCCTTTACCTCCTTTTTTTCTCCTATGAGTTACCTTTCCAAGTTTTTATGTGAGTTAAAGCCAAAAAAAGTAAAATCTTTTCCACCTTTGGTAGTGTAGAAATACAATGTGCTAAAATCTTTCGTACTGTCACCTCAGAAGCATAATTTAGCCTTGAATTTCTGTCTCTGCCACCAGATTCCCCCAAAGTTCCCCCTCTTCCACAGTTTTTCCCCAAAGCTTTCTAATAATGAAAAATGTAGTTACCCAAGGCAGCTGAACTAGGGAACCCTTTGGCAAGAACAATAGCTAATGTAATCTTCTGGCTGAGGTCACAAAATTTCCCTTGTTCTGCAAGAATTATAGTAGTGCATTAATGACATTTTGTGAATTCACAGAACAAGCAGCAGGCGTGTACCACAGAGAAGCTCGGTCTGGCAAATACAAGCTCACCTATGCAGAAGCAAAGGCGGTGTGTGAATATGAAGGTGGCCGTCTCGCCACTTACAAGCAGCTAGAAGCAGCCAGAAAAATCGGTAAATGATTTGACAATGACTTTCTTTCTCTGTTGCCCTTGTGGAAAAAGTATTCCACCTTTCCTGTAACCCCTCAGTAAATCTTCTCTATTCTACTCTGCTAACCTTTCTCTAAGCCCCTATGCCCTCTGCCCTCAGACTCTTCCCATCTTTTCTGCCTAGAGCTAGCTACTGGAAAGTCCCTAGTACTAGCAACTTATTTGAGGTCACAACCCACTGTGAGATTAAAAAAAAAACAAACAACTACTAAGAAAATGAATACATTAACTCAATATTATTTAAATTCTTCATACATTTAAAGCCATTGTTATTCATCTTTAACATTGTTCAATCTGTTATTGACTTGTGAGTATGGGTTTTCTCAGCAGTTAAATGACGTTCCTACATCAAATTTTACAAGGAAATTTAATAGGCGGGAAAAAAAAACCCACTGAATTTAGTGGCCTTTTTCTAATTTTTTCGGTGTTTTCTTTTTTTTTTCCTTAACATTGAGTGGGAGAATGCATTTGTATTTCAGGATTAAAAGCTATGAGGAAAGGGAGGATAAGCAAGTTATAAAATGGCAGGAGAAAGGAGAAAGGAGAAAGGAAAAGACCTGGTAAAAACCCAATAATTAACTCGTGCTTTTTGTTTCTTTATTTGAAAAAAATGGCCTGTCTCTCTTGGGCTTTCAGGAGTCTCCAAAAGGCCATTCACATTTTGAACTCTTCTCCATTGAAGAAACCCCTTTGTTGATAGGGAAATAGCTGACAAAGGTTGTGCTATTATTGTACATTACCCAAGGCAAAAATACAGGTGTCCTCTAAACGCCCCAAAGTCTTCCCAGATAACTGCTCATTCTGTTCCCACAGGACTGAGTGACACAGTAACTGGAATGATGGATACAAAAGCCAGAGCCATTACTAGCTGCCCTGGACTTCAAGTAAAATTGTTCTTGGATGGCACTGGCAAATATTTGAACAGCCTCCGGAGCTGAGCAAGAAAAATAGGGCTGAGACCTTGTTTGAATTTATGAGTGCTTTTATCCCTCTTCAAATTTTAAAAAATATTAGCAATATCTTAATTGTCCCTGAAACAGAAATTAATTAAACTATCATCTGAAAATTTTTTATGATTGATAGTGATTTCAGAAATTATCTCATTGCACTAGATAGGTTGTTGGTGAAAAACCAGCTCGGGACATGCATTGTTTTGATATTCATTGTATTATGGTTTCTAGTTCATCTGCATCTTATTTTTTAAGATGTCATTTTCTAGTAAAAGTCAGATGTTGTATTTTATAGGTGTTCCAATTTTATTTTATTTTTTAAAAGAACAATTTTTCCCCTCGCCACTTACAAGCAGCTGGAAGCAGCCAGAAAAATTGGTAAATGATTTGACAATGACTTTCTTTCTCTGTTGCTCTTGGGGAAAAAATATTCCACCTTTCCTGTAACCCCTCGGTAAATCTCTTCTACCCTGCTAACCATTCTCTAAGACCCTATGCCCCCTCTGCCCTCTGGCTTAGGGGCCATCATTGTAAAGATGAGCTTCTCTCAGCTGTGTTAAGCAGTTAAGTATAAAACCCATTTATTGTCTTGCAGGATTTCATGTCTGTGCTGCTGGGTGGATGGCCAAGGGCAGAGTTGGATACCCCATTGTGAAGCCAGGGCCCAACTGCGGATTTGGAAAAACTGGTATTATTGATTATGGAGTCCGTCTCAATAGGAGTGAAAGATGGGATGCTTATTGCTACAACCCACATGGTTTGTTAAAAATAATAATTTTTATATTTTGCAAAAAGTTACTTTACTATGAGGTTGTTAAAACAAAATAACTTTTTTCTAAAGAGATAAATCAATTTAGTGATGATAATTTCCAGTAACTACTATGCATTGAGTGATTATCCCGTGTCAGACCCGATTTACGTTCCTTAATCTACTGTCGCTCAGTATTTACCACCCCACAAGGAAGCATTTTTGCACCCAGTTAAAAATTTTAAAAATGTTTCTTGAGTTGAGAGAGAGAGAGAGAGAGAGAGAGGAATACCAATGAGTTGCCTCCCATCCCCATCCCCATTGGGGATCAACCAGTAAACTAGGTGCCCATATTTTGCCACGTATAATGCATACCCATGTTTTTGGCTCAAACTTTCAGGAAAAAAATCTTTCGTTTTAATTTTTTAATTAAATTATTTATTTATTTACATGTAGATACTTCTTTTTTGTATTATAAAGAAATTTTAACATTTATTTTTGAACATATTTTGGTACAAGTACAAGAATTTTTATGTGCCACTAACAAATTTGTGGTATTTATGCATCCTGGGAGGCCAAGAACTCTTCATCACTGTCAATGTCAAAAGTATCATCTTCTTCAATTTCTACATTACATTATAAACATAAAGAAAAGAATTAAAAACATTTATATAGATACAGAATTAGTACTACCCATGCATAATACACATCCTTATTTTTCCCTCAAAAATTTGGGCAAATTATAGACAGCACAATACAGTATGTGCCCTGACAGGAAGTTGGACCTTGAACCTTTTGGTGTACAAGATGATGCTCCAACCAACTGAGCCACACTGGCCAGAGCTATACTGTTTTAGAAATCAGGAAAGGGGTTTAAGAGCTTAAGTAATTGCCCTGGCTGAGTGCTCAGTTGGTTGGAGTGTGGCCCCTTACACCAAGAGGTTGCGGGGTCGATCCTGGTTGGGGCACATATGGAAGGCAACCCATTGAAGTTTCTCTCTCAAATCAATGTTTCTCTCTTTGTCTCTCTGTCCTTCTCTGACTCTTTCCTCTCTCTCTAAAATCAATAGAAACTTATCCCCGGGTGAGGATTAAAATATAAATGAATAGCCCTCACTGGTGTGGCACAGTGGGTTGAGTGCTGGCCTGAGAACAGAAAGGTCATGGGTTCCATTCCCAGTCAGGACATGTGCCTGGATTGCAGGCCAAGGTTCCCAGGTGGAGGTATGTGAGACGCAACCAACTAATTTTTTTTTTCCTCTGGCACATTGATGGTTCTCTTCCTTTCTTTCTTTCTCTCTTCCCCTCTCTCTAAAGTACATACATACATACATACATACATACATACATAAAATCTTACCAATAAATAAACAGCTTGAATATGTTATCCAAACTTAGGCTAAGTCCTCAGGACCTAGTCAACTTTGTGAATCTATTATTTTCAAAATAAAAATATGAGGCAATAACTATATGTAACAAAATATCCATCTGAATAGATATAGCTAAATAGACAACCAAAATTCTTCAATATATTTGAATTTTTATCCTAACCTAATAATGTATACAACAAAGAAAGGACTTTGTGGGACAGAGCGAGTCGCTCCAAAAGCTGGCACTGTACAGACTTAAGTACACATACAAACTATGCATTGTATAAATTTTAGTAATGGAATAGGAATAGCTTGCATTTTGTATAACATTCTTAAGTCATCTTCCCTATATTATCCTCAGAATAATCCTGTGGGAAGTGATAGGAGAAACGTGATTATGCTTACTTTCCCAGTGAAGAAACTGAGATCTGGGGTGGTCACAGAGCATTCGGACTTGACCTCCGATCTTTGTCACTCCCCAACCTTTCTAAGACCCTCTTCTACCTTGGAGATAAGCTTCCTTAACATCTGTGGCAGTAAAGATGCTAATAAAAAATTTTAAATAGTTACTTTAAAGGAGAATATTCTTGGAAGAAGCCCGAAATGGATAAAATGAAAAATACCGACTGCTACCAGAGTCAGCACTACCCAGATTATTTTTGAGTTTCCAGGTTTTGTTTTATTTTTCAAGACACTAGACCCTTACTTGATATGGAATTAAAATTAATCAGGGACCATGCAGCTTTGCCTCTAGGTCATACTACAAGTCATTGGTTCTGGCAGAGGTTGTTCTTTTGACAGGTTATATGACACAATATAAATCTATAAAATAAAAAAAAAATGAGCGCTGGCTGTGTAGTTCAGTTGGTTAGAGCCTTGATCTGTTATGCCAGGGCCGTGGGTTCCATCCCTGGTCAGGGCACATACAACAATCAGCCAATGAATGCATAAATAAGTGGAACAAAAACTGATGTCTGTCTTTCTCTCTCCCTCTCAAATCTATAAATATTTGTTTTTAATTTAAGAAAAATGACTTAAAAAATGAACATAAATGTGTCAACCAAATTCTCAAATAAGATTAGGTGTTAGTTTAAAACCCATAAAAAGAGTATTGAAGGATTATAAATTATTCCTTTTAACTGGATTAGAGTGACCTTCAAGGTCTCTTGTACTCCTGAAATTCTATAATGATTTTCCAAACAAAATTTATTAGACTCTTTATTCTAAATATTCAAGTCCCTGAAGACACAGGGATGACACCACAGGACAAAAAAATCCCTGCCATCTTGCCTGGGCTGTTGGTAGCATGAATGTATGTATTTGTCAAAGCATGTGGATGTATACTATTAGGTTTGTGCATTTTATGCTGAAATGATAAAAAGAAGCAAAAAATGTGACCTGGAGCACTATTAAATTACTATATTTTATTGCTGCTTTATTTTTTAAAAATTTACAGTTTTCTGTTTATTTTAGAGGATTGAGCAATTATTGATGAAAAATACACTTATTGTTTAGCTTCAAGCTAAAGAATATATTATATTCTATAATATAGAATAATGTATAAATAATACATTAAATACTATAAGTGATTATTTAAGCTATTTCTTTACTATTTCAAAAAGAGTAATAAATAATGAACACCAAGATGTGAATATCATTTTAAAGTAGGAATAATTTTTTTTCTAATGCTTTTTTTTTTTTTTTTGCCATTTCAGCAAAAGAATGTGGTGGTATCTTTACAGATCCAAGGAGAGTTTTTAAATCTCCAGGCTTCCCAAATGAGTATGATGATAACCAGATCTGCTACTGGCACATTAGACTCCAGTACGGTCAGCGTATTCACCTGAGTTTCTTGCACTTTGACCTTGAAGATGACCCAGCTTGCTTGGCTGACTATTTTGAAGTATATGACAGTTACGACGATATCCATGGCTTTGTGGGAAGGTATGTGTTGTTTCCCCTTACATGAAGTTAAAGGAACATTCGATATTGTGTTTAATGTTTCTTTAATTTTCCCCAACTGTCCCTACAATATTCATTTTCCAGTGTTTCTACACTCCTACAAACCATATGCTTTTTAAACGAAGATTTTTCGTAGCATGCTAAATCACCGTCAGCTGGTACTTATTTTTAAAATAGTGATAGCCTCCTTTTGATTATTGTTAAACTCTAACAATTAGTTTTATAGTCTATTTAGAAAGACCTCAGGATTAACTAACAACAGGAGGAAGAAAGATGTGAGATGGGAAATTCGTTGAGGTTTTGAATGTTCTAATTATTGTCAACCTCTAAAAATAATGATAAATTCAGTAACTGGTGCCTTTCTTCTGTGTACAAAGCATTGTGCTAAGTATTGTGGGTATAAAGTAAATATGCAAATCACAGTCTCTTCTTTCATACAGTGCAGCTAAACCTACAATAGGAAGCTTCTTAAAAGTAGCTTTCTTTGTCATAAAAAGCAACTGCTCCTTTCCTCAATATTTCTCCCTTGGTTTTCAACATGTGTGTCGGGACACAATATTTTTATGTTTCACTCCCCCCCACATTTAATATAGTTTGAATTTTGAAAGCCTTAGAAAATATTGCAATTTAAAGAGTGAGCAATTAGGTGGTTTCTAAATACAGGTCATTATTTAGCAATGTATATTTTAGACCATCCTTTGTCCATAGACTATCAGTTATCAATTCTCCATTCTCCATGACAGTTACCTAATAAAAGTATGTGATACTGGGGAACATTCAAAATGACAAACTCAATAGTTTTTACATTGACTTTGAAATGTGTAATTAAATACAAAGAAAAACAAAGGCGTTTCTTGCATGAATGAACAAGTTTTTGGAGTGTTTTTTGCTTTGTTTTGTTTTGTTCTTTGGGTGAGACACTGCTACATTAAAAATACAAACAGTTTTTAAAGTAGTTTCAAAAAGACATGAAGTGGGTTGAAGGAATTAAGGACAAAATATTTTTTGAAAGAACATACCTCCTCCCTTGGATTTAGGATGATGTTTTTATATTAAACCTAGTTTCACAAATCAATTACAGCCCTAGATTAATTTTAAAAAAACCATTTACCATTTTTAAAGTATTTCAACAGGTTATAAATTTATATGGCGTAATTTACCTTTGTAACAGACTTCCCACCACTATGAAATAAATTACCCTTTTAGAAACTGCCAGAGCCCTTAGCTTTTACATAATGTGCAAGGGAGTCCCTTTCAAAGCATGATTTTTATTAAAATCAAACCCTCTTATAAGTTCCAATGTAATTTTCCCATGTTTAAATCTGTATACTCTAGAATTTTAAAATATAATATCACTAACTATACACCCATTGTCTTTCTACTGTGAAGAAAACTTTATGAGATTAATCAGAAGTAAATTTTTAATTTTTCCAAAAAGATTCAAATTGTCTGCTACACAAATAGTTTTGTAGGTACAGAGAGTAGAAATGCCACATATCCTTTCTTAAGAATCTCATTACTTCTTTGAGAAGATTACTTCAAATAACATTTTATCCTTTTCTCCCTTACAAATTCAAATTTTTAAAAAACAAAAAAATATTTATAAAATGTTTAAAAACAGTTAAAATATTGTTTGTAAAAAAACAATACAATAAAGCACTTTAGTTACCAATAAGAGCTACTTGCAATAGCCATATAATATTCATTCATGTGACCTCTCCTTTTAATAAAATTCCTTTTCAGATACTGTGGTGATGAGCTTCCAGAAGACATCATTAGTACAGGTAATGGCTCTAAATTAAGGGACAAAAAACTATAATTGCTTCTCTCAGGGTCATTGAAAGTGAAAGGCCCAGCAGCCATTACTATTTACTTTTTCAGGTTGAGAGAACTGTGGACAGATGTAGCTTGCTGGCTTGTAAAATTCAAAGTGTTTATTTATACTTAAAGAAAGATTTATGCCAACTTCTTACACTGAAAATGTGTAGACTCTTGCTATTTGCAGAAAATGCAGTCTGAGATACGTGTGAATCTGCAAATCCATGAATACTGCTGTGGCTTATGATTTCCATAAATGTAATAAAAGGCCAACATTTTTCATTGATAAACAATTGAAGTAATTTATAAAGTAGTTAAAAAATACCTTCTGTTGCCCCAGCTGGGTGGCTCAGTTGGGTGGAGCATCATCCCATTCACCAAAAGGTTGTGCTTTGACGTCCTGTCAGGGCACTTGCCTAGGTTGTGGACTCCATCCCCAGGCTGGGCAAGTATGGGAGGCAACCCACTGATGTTTCTCACATGGATGTGTCTCTTTCTCTCTCTCTTTCCCTGCCCCTCTCTCTAAAATCAATAACCAGGGCCTCAGGCAAGGACTGAAAAAAATACCTTCTGCCACTGAAACAATTTTACAACTTAGTTACTGCATTTTTTAATCTTAGTATAGCATTTCCCAGAGAGAGTTGTGAAGAGCATAGTACTGTGAAAAGTTTTTAAGTAGGTGCCACATGAGAAAAGGGCTCTGAGGTCAAATAAATTTGGGTAACATTGGGTTCAATAATGTTAAACAGGTTTCTTTACTGGAAGACAGCAAAGACCTTTTAATGTGCTTATTGTGCATAGTGCATCTCAAAAGGCTACCTGTGGCGGGCAACGCTTTTCAAATGGTTTTCCTCCTGCAAATTATTTTGTGTGCCTTTGTTCCACGAAATGTAACCTCGAGAAATGTCCTTGTAGTAGCATAAACTTATCTCATTAAGCAATACCACTGCTCTTAACCCAAACTGCTATTTTCTGGCTAAGAACGTTTATTTTCTTAGATGTCATTTTTTCTTTTTATTTTCATCACCAGCATTAGTACTTGGCATTTTACACGCTATATTTTCCTTCAGGCCATAAAATTATCACAATGCTTATGCAATTAAAAGCAACAGTCCTCAAGCTCAGATACTATTAGCTCCATTACTCACACACCCTAGCCTTGCACACAATTCTCATTTATTCATCATTATCAGAAAACATTGAACTACTTGTTCAATTCTTGAATGAATAATGCTTAAAATTTATTAATTCATTACTCTGTTACAATCTCCCAAGGAAAAACAAACTTTTAAAACCTTTTGTTCATCTGGTATTCTTGTCTTAAGGACATATTTTGTTAACTAAAAGTTAACAAAAGGAAGACGTCTTATGAGCTGTAGGAGGTAGATGGGGGCTGAGAACCTCGTTTTTTATAAAGAGAGGGAGGGAGAGCCAAAAGGAAGCCCTGAAAGGACATTTTTGTTGGCTAAACTGAAGGAGAGACTAACATCTTTGTTCTTTTGCATCCTCTTCCTCCCCAGGAAATGTCATGACCTTAAAGTTTCTAAGTGACGCTTCCGTGACCGCAGGAGGTTTCCAAATCAAATATGTTGCAGTGGACCCTCCATCAAAATCCAGTCAAGGAAAAAATACGAGTACTATTGCCACCGGAAATAAAAACTTTTTAGCTGGAAGATTTAGCCATTTATAAAACAAAAAAAGGACATTTAGTATTTATGTTTGTATCTTTTGGAGCCTCTTGGATCTCACTTTTATATTATTATTATTGTTATTAGCATTTACTTATTACTTTTCTAAATGTAAATGCAATACCTAATAATTTTGAGAAAACTGGAAAATGTAACAGTGTACAGATGATGCGTTGTAAAAAATACAGAAAACTTTAAAGGAATAAAATCTCTCACAATCCCCTAGATGAAAATAACAGGTATTAACATTTACATATTTTTTTAGTCATTTTTTTATTTGTGGTATCTGTGTATGTGCATTTGTATTTGAAATTTTGGGATTCCGTTGTATATTTTATATTGTTTTTTAACCTTGAAATATATAGCTGAAGCATTTTCCCATATCATTGAGTATTATGCAAAATCATGATTTTGAACAGCTGTAAAATATTCCATGGTATGATTGGTCCTTACTTTATTTTAGCCTCTATTATGGGATCTTTAGGTTGTTTTTCACAAATATTGCTTCAATAAACATCTTTGAACATATGCATTTGTACATCTCTCTAATTATTTGGGGTAGGGTGCTAGAAGTAGCCTTACTGGGTCTCAGATAAATTAAAATAGAATTTCTTTTTTGATAAGCAAAAATAACATAACATTGTGGTTTGAATTTGCAGTGTGATTAATGGTTGATTTATATATTATTTGTCCAGTTTCATTTCTTTTGTGAATTATTATTCTTTTTTACTTTTTTAGTATATTTTATTCATTATGTTATTACAGTTGTCCCACCTTATCCCCTTTTGCCCCCTTCCACCCAGGACCCACCTTCCCTCCAGCAATCCCCCCTTAGTCCATGGGTCATGAACTTTGGCTTCTCCATTTCCTATACTGTCCTTAACATCCCCCTGTCTATTTCGTACCTACCAGTTATGTTTATTATTCCCTGTACCTTTTCCTCCATTCTCCCATTTCCCCTTCCCCATTGATAACCCTCTAAATGATCTCCGTATATATATGACTCTGTTCCTGACCTGGTTGTTGGATTTGTTTGTTTGTTTGTTTGTTTGAGCTGTTTATAGGTGTGAATTTCTTGCCTTTTTAATGTTCATAGTTTTGATCTTCTTCTTTTTCTTAAATAAGCCCCTTTTACATTTCATATAATAATGGCCTGGTGATGATGAACTCCTTTAGGTTTACCTTGTCTGGGAAGCACTTTATCTGCCCTTCCATTCTAAATGATAGCTTTAGAGTAATCTTGGATGTGTTCCCTGCTTTTCATGACTTTGAACACTTCTTATCAGTCCCTTCTTGCCTGCCAGGTTTCTTTTGAGAAATCACCTGAGAGTCTTATAGGAAGTCCTTTGTAGATAACTGTCTCCTTTCCTCTTGCTTCTTTTAAGATTATCTCCTTACCTTTAATTCTTAGGTAATGTAATTATGATGTGCCTTGGTGCATGCTTCCTTGGGTCCAACTTCTTTGGGACTCTCTAAGGTTCCTGGACTTCCTGGAAGTCTATTTCCTTTGCCAGATTGGGGAAGTTCTTCTTCATCATTTCTTCAGATAAGTTTTCCATTTTTTGCTCTTCCCCTCCTCCTTCTGGCACAACTATGATTCAGATGTTGTAATGTTTTAGGTTGTCCCGGAGGTTTTTTTAAAAAAAGCCTCTCCTCAGTTTTTTTAAATTAATTTCTTCTTTGTGTTCTGGTCAAATGTTTATTTCTTCCTTCTGTTCCAAATCGTTGATTTGAGTCCTGGTTTCCTTCCCTTCACTGTTGGTTCCCTGTATATTTTTCTTCATTTTGCTTTGCGTAGTCTTAACTTCTTCCTCTCCTTTTTTTTGCAACCATACTCAGCCATTTCTGTGAGCATCCTGATTACCAGTGTTTTGAACTCAACAATCTGCATCTGATAGGTTGGCTATCTCTTCATCGCTTAGTTGTATTTTTTCTGGAGCTTTGATCTATTCTTTTATTTGGGCCATATTTCTTTGTCTCAGTGTGCCTTACATAGTAAGGGGTAGAGCCTTGGGTGTTCACCAGGGTGGGCCAACCCATGTTGATGCGTTGTGGTGTTGTATGTGGAGGAGGAGTCCAAGAGGGAACAATGCTACTTGCTCAGCTCTCACCTCACTTTGAGTCACTTCCCCCGCTAGCCACAAACAAATTGGGCCCTTCTGATGCTGATTCCCAGGTGGGTGGGTTTGTATATATCTAGGACCCTGTGGGTCTCTCAAACAAACTGTCCTGTGAGGTTGGGAGTTTCTTGTGCCACTGCAACCCCCACAGATTTAACAGCCAAAGGTTTTGAGGTTTTATTTCCCCATGCTGGAACCCTGGGTTGCAGTCTGTCTTGCTCCCCAGTTATTTCTCCCGATTTATCTACACACAAATGTGGGACCACCCACTCTGCCAGCCACCTTCTTGCCACATGTCCTCTCCACCTGGGCTGCATACCTTCACCCCCCTGCCTGTCTCAATGAATGTTTCTTCTTTAACTCCTTGGTTGTCAGACTTCCATACAGTTTGATATTATTTCAGTTCTGGTTATTTTTTATTTTTAAATTTGTTGTTGTCCTTCTTTTGCTTGTTCAAGGAGGTAAAGTGTATCTACTTATGCCTCCATCTTGGCCGGAAGTGAGCTGATAGTGTAACAGGTACTCCTTTGTACATAACTCTCTGCTTTTCTCTTGCTGCTTTAAGATTCTCTTTCATCTTTGCCATTTTATTTATGATGTGTCTTTGTGTGGTCTTCTTTGGGTCCAACTTGTTTGGGACTCTCTGTGATTCCTGGACATGTATGTCTATTTCCTTCACCAAATTAAAGAACTTTTCTTTCATTACTTTTTCAGATTAGTTTTCAATTTCTTGCTTTTCCTCTCCTCCTTCTGGCATCCCTATGATTCAAATGTTGGTACATTTGGAGATGTCCCAGATGTTCTATCCTTGTTTTTTTTAATTCCATGTCTCTACCCCTCCTACTCATCTGTATGAATATAGCCTCTTTAAATCCTTGGTTGTCGGACTTCCATACAGTTCAATTTTCTGACAGTTCTTGGTGTTACCTGTTTTGAGATTTAGTTGTAATTCCTTTTTGTGGTTGTGCAAGGGGGCAAAGTGTGTCAACTTTTGCTTCCTTTTTGACGGGACTCTTTTGTGAATTATTCTATGTCTTTCACCCATTTTTTAACTTGTGTCATCTTTTCTCTTAGTGATAAGAAATAATTATATATTAGTATATAATTTCATGTCTGTCAAACAGGTTGCAATTTAATTTTGTTTCAAGTTTGATTATCGTATGAGGTTTTTAATGTACAAAGATCAATTTTATTTGTTATCATATTTATTGCTGTGGTCCTTTGTATTTATATTTATGATAAATATTCCCATTACAAATTGTTGAATGAACTCCAAAAGAGTAAAGAGGCTTTGCTAGAAAACAAATGACAAAGACTAATTCAGGAATCAGAGTTTACAAACTGGAAACACAGCTAAGCAAAACCTATATGTGTTCTAAAGGAGAAAGAAAAGCTGAGGGTTGGTTCTTATAGTAAAAAAAATACATTCTTGAGAAGAATCAGTTCTGCATTCTTAGTGTCAGGATTTGCCCAAGACAGTGTAAATGAAAAAGGGGCCAAATACTAAACCTGACAAACTCAGAGGAGGTCTGCATGGCAGGCCCTACAAACTCAGAATCCAAAAGCAACCACATAAGACAGTTTGAACATAAAAATTCTTAAATGAAAGCAAGTCGTGTGCCTTGTCAGTGTGGCTCAGTTGGTTGGAGCCTCATCCCATACAACAAAAGGTTGAGGGTTTGATTCCCAGTCAGGGCACATACGTAGGTTGTGGGTTCACTCTCTGGTTGGGGCACATATAGGAGGCAACCAATCAATGTTTCTCTCTCTCCTTTCCTCTCTCTTTAAAGTCAATAAACATATTTTTTAATTAAAAAAAAGTGACTCATGATGAGTAGTCACATCCTAGGTGTGTAGCTTCCTTGACAAAGGTCAGTCTTTACCTCAAGTGAGCCTGTCCATTGTCTTTTTGCATCTAAGATAACATACCCTGGGAATGTCAGAGTAATCCCCTTTTTCCAAACCCCTCAGGGTACACCCATTGCACCACAGCAGGAGACCACAGAACCCCTCATTATTATCTTGTTCTCTACATACCATCTCTATGTGCTGTAAATGTTAACTGTTTACTATCCTAAACCCACCAATGTAAAAGAAGTGTGTATCTCTTGATTTTACTCTTTATCTAACCTCAGGGATTTCTCTGTTTTGTTTTCTCCTGCACCTTAATCTACCACCAATGGATTTCATGTAACCCTGCTTATGTTTCCTCCTTTGATCCTAATGTATAAAATAAGCTGCAGCCCTGACTGGTGTGGCTGAGTTGGTTGGGCATCATTCCCTAAGGAGCAGGTTCGGTCCCTGGTTGGGTGTGTATGAGAGGCAACAGACTGATGTTTTTCTCACACATTGACATTTCTCTCCCCCTTTCTCCCTCCTGTCCTCTCTCTCTAAAAATAAAATAAATAAAATCTTAAACATAAATAAAGAAATAAGCTGCAAAACTGCCCTTCTCCAGAGCATTTTCTCAATTCATTGAGATTTGCTTCCTAGCAATTGTCAGTTTGGCTGAAAACACTCGTAAAAATTTTCTAAAGGTCTGGCTGTTTCTTACATCGACAATGGTAATCTTCAGATGTCCAGTAGTCTGGACAATAAAACAATTTCTTCTTGAGGTCATTCAGATGGTCATCTGAGGGTGATATATATCCAGGCATTCAGGTACTGATGCTTGAGTGGAAAGTTCAGAAATTTAAGTTCCCAGAATAGTTAAGGCAAGAATAGAATTATATCCTCATGCCTCAGCCTATTTTACTTTAATAATTTAGCATCTTGACCATGGTGACTCCATTTTATAACTTCACTCTATTCCTCAAAGTTTAGATATTTATTCATTCATCTATATTTTATTCTTGTTGTTTTATGACTTTGCTTTTTTAGAAGGAAAAATTCATAGTTGTTACTCTGTATATGAGAGATAACAGTCACTATGCAATTCAATTTAACAAAAAATTTATTCCAGCAAGTGTTCTGGATACTTGTTGAACACCCAAGACCCAAATGAACAAAAAACCCTAGGCTTGGGAAGCTTATGTTCTGGTGTGGATGAGACATTCAATAATTAACAAATATGATAAATTAGTAAACTATATATTAGAAATGGAATATTACTTACTAAATTACTAATGGAATAAGTATAGATTTTTTTAAAAGGCTAAGAACTAAACCCTGGAAGAGGAAGATCAGCAGAGAAGACTGAGAAGAAGCAAACGGTGAATTAGGAGGAAAATCCTTTGGGGTTCTGGAAGCAAAGTGGAAAATATATCAAGTTGGAGAAAATGGTCAACTGTGTTAAATACTGCCAGTGGATCTACAAATGAGTATTGAGAATGATCGCTGGATTCAGCAACATGAAGATTGTCAGTGACTTTGATGAGCGATTTCAATGGGAGGAAGGCAAAAGACCAGTGGAGCTTATCGAGGACTGATCTAGAGGAGAGGATTGGAGATAGTGAGTTTGGCTATCAAGGAAGTGGTAGCTGTGAGGTGAACTGGGTTGAAAGGCTTTCTTGATGGGAATAAACTTAGAGAAGGGAAAGATGCTGGGGTGATTTCCTTGAGTCCATACAGTACTCAGGGAGTAGGTGGCACACTCAAAAGTGAGAGACAGAAGATACTATTACAGAGATATGGGTTGACTTATGGGACGCTCCCAAGGGATGGTGCCTCACTGGGTGTTCACCACAGTTGGAGGTCCCCCTGAAGAGGAAAATCAGGGACCATTATCTGAATCCAGAGAAGGATCTTCAGCCCTAGGAAAGGGTTGTAAACAGAAGTTGGAACAGAGCTTCTACCAACCCAAGGCTATGGGAGGGTTTTTGGATGAGTTCCTCAACTTCTCCCTCCTGCCACCTTTCTGTGCCCTGATAGTTCCTCCCCTCATCTGAGTCCAAGCAGAAGTCAGAATACAAGGAAACCCGGTTGATGCTGTCCAAAGAGATCAGCTCCAGGTCCCAGAGCAAGGAGGAGAAGGTAGAATGAAGATCTTGAGGAGCGAAAGGAGATACCTTGCACAGAGGGTGAGGGAAGGCAGGATCTAGGGCACAAGTAGAGGGACTGGCTTTAGATAGGAGCACAGACAGTTCCTTTACAGAAGCGGTTCTTAATTTGTGTGTGTGTGTGCCATGAACTCTTTAATAATGAAACCTATGGACAGTTCTTAGTATAATGTTTTTAAATTCATAAAATACACTAGAGTACAAAAAGCCCCCTAATTTTATTGAAACAATTATCAAATCATTTAAAAATTGAATCTGTAGTATCCTAACACATGTGCATCTTTATTAATGCTAAAAATAGTAAGATCTAGTAGTGGGCCTAATAACTACCATAATTTCAAAGTAGGGATATGTGTGTACAATATTGTGAGATATCTGAAAAAACCTGTTTTACAATATAAGTATATGTATTTATAATGTCTTCTGGTGACAAAAGTATAGGTATTGTTAATGCTATTGTAGTTCACTGTGCTTTGCTACCTACATCATAGTCGAAGGAAATGCTAGATTTAAGAGTTAACGGAAGTAAAGATGCATTTTTGCATGCAAGATCATGAATGCCTGGATTCAGTCCAAGGACCCATTAGGAGGAAGCAGAGTATGAGGACACAGAAGCTGATCTGTGGAGAGATACGTGGGAATCTGCAGAGACTTCTCCTGCATACTTTGCGTCTCTCAGTGAAGAAAGAGTCGACTCATGAGCCAAGGGGGAGGATGAAGAAGTAGATGTAAAAGGTTTAACAAGATAGGAGAAGGCAAGAAATAGTCTTCTAGGAAAGTAGGAAAATAAACAGACAAGGAAAATAGCATTTCAAACAGCATTAAGGGCCCATTTGAAACTTGTAGGAGACTGGTCAGCAAGACTATGTTTTCTTCCAGCCATTTTCAGCTACACAAGAACAAAGACAGATTAGGGAGAGAACTGGAGTCACCAAAGCTTGGGTTCTGCCAAGTGAGTGTGACAAAAGAGGCCAAGGGAGTAGAGGATGTACATAAGAAGGGAATGTAATGACAACCCATGGGGTTTAGTTTGATAAAAAGGGGAAAAGGATATGAAGGAAATGAGGGACAGTGAAAAAAGTGGTTGACTTGATGAAGTGATGGTCCCACAAGGGCTCAAAGGTTGTAGAATCAGGGTATGAGAGGCAGGAAGTAGTGATGAAAGAATGCGATGTTAAACATAACCTTTCGTGGTAGGCAGACTATTGTCCTCCCACCCCGCCCCAACCTGTCTACATACTAATCCCCCCAAATTTGTGAATGTTACCTTATGTGACAAAAGGGATTTTGCTCATGTAAGTGAAGAACCTTAAAATGGGATATTATCCTGGAATATCCCTAGGGGCCCAATGTGATCACAAGGGTCCTTAAAAGTGAATGAGGTAGGCATTAAAAAAGTCAAAGAAAGAGATGTGATAAAAGAGGGAGGATCAGAGAGATGCAACTTTGATGGCTTTGAAGATGGAGGAAAGGGGCCATGAGCCAACAAATGGGGGTGGCCTCTGGAAGCTGGGAGAGGCAAGGAAGGAGATTCTCCCCTAGAGTTTCTGGGGCAAATGCATCCCTGCTGACACCTTGATTCTAGCCCAATGAGACCCGAGTCAGACTTCTGAACCACAGAACTCTAAGATAAATTCATATCATTTTAAGCCACTAAGTGAATTATACTTTTTTATAGCAGTGATAAAAAAGGAACACAACTCTTAATCAGTTTCATGCAGGCATAGAGATTGAGGAATTAAAGTATAATTCTAGATGACAAAGCATAAACAAGAAATACTATACTGTAGATAGCTATTTTTCTAAACTTGCAGAAATTAAACTAGGTGAATAATATTTAAGGCTAGTATAACATCTCTCTGTTTATATGTTCTCTGGCCTACATTTAATAGCTTTTGACTTCCTTGCTCGTGAATTTTTTTTCACTCTTCTTTATTCTTTTTCTCACCTCCCTAGGCTTCTTGGTCTTTATCAGAATTCACATTTTTTGTTCGTTTTCTTTGGGAGTCTTGATGAATGGGATTTAAATAGGAAATTGCAGAATGAGTATAAATGTGAAGAGTATAATACACTCTAGGATATAAGGCATTATTATTCATAATGGTAATAAATGTAAATCTGTAAGATTTTCCTAAGAATATTCAGATGTGTGAAGTATTTAGACTGATAATAATCACCATCTATTACCACTGACCTATATTGCCCTATATCTCAATAGTGTAGTGAGAGTAGCATACACAGGATCAGATATGGGTTATAATGACTTCCAGGCATTTGGCTGCATCATTTCCAAACCTTCCCAATAAGCTTTGGGATAGATTCTGATTTGTTCTAAGACCTATAGAAATAGTTGGAAAGGAAAAGTTATGATACACATAGATGATTTTTTAGTAAATTGCTAAGTGACCTTGTAGATCATTTCCTAAAATTTGATTTTCTTTATTCATTTTAACATACTTTTGTGTCTACTTTAGTATTCTTTACATTCTACTAATTCCACTTTATTTGAATGTTTCAGTTTAATACCTGACCAGATGTAGTTATAAAATATTTTTCTCTTTGTCATGTTTATGTATGGGTTTGAGAGTTTCTGGTTTTTAAGTTTTCCTTACTTTCAATTTAATGTGATCTTTATATCAATATCATTTCTGAAAATATAACAAATGTACTGATGTTGTTGTATGTATGTATATTCAGTGTCTTATTCAATATGATACTCAAGTTTAGCCCTGGCCGGTGTGGCTCAGTGGATTGAGCGCCAGCCTGCAATCAAAGGGTCGCCTGTTGGATTCCCAGTCAGGGCACATGCCTGGGTTGTGGGTCATGTCTCCAGTTGGGGGTGTGCGAAAAGCAACCACACATTGATGTTTCTCTCCTTCTCTTTTTCCCTCCCTTCCGCTCTCTTCAAAAATAAATAAATAAAATCTTTTAAAAAAATATGATACTCAAGTTCAGATTTTATGGAAGAACATTTGAAAAGGAAGTTTTTTTAGAAATATGCTTTACAGTTCATCTCCCTCAAAAAAATATGTTTTCCGGGCTCTGTTATTGTAAAGGCAAGTTGTTTACATGTCTTGCAATTTTTTAAAGTTTTCTAAAACATGTACCCGCAGCTGTTTAATTTCCTTCTGAACCAATGGCCAACAAAGAAAACCACAAGAACTCACATCCCACAAAACCTAAATGTATAAAAGTAAACTCCTTAATAGCTCAGGCTCCACTGGAGGAGCCACACTCTTAAGAGCATTTATAAAATACAAAACAGTTTTTGAGCATTTATTTGACTGTCAATTATAAATAGGACTTCCTTGCCTAACTATTAACAGCCTCACAGTGATTCTCATCATGTCAAAGGAAAAGTTACATGATATTGGATTTAATTGAATCAAGATTCATTTTAAATGAAATTATATGTAAAATACAGTATAAAAACTAATTTTTGTATTGCTCTCTGAAATTCTATCCCTGCTAGAGTGAATGGGGGTCACTCACAAAACGATCTTAAAAGGGTTATTTTTGTTTTTCTATTCTAAAATACCAAATATTTTAGTAATTAATATTTTTCAAGCACAAACAATTGCAGTTAAAATAATAGTGCATCAATGATGATGATGATGATAGCTTCCTATCTCACTCAGAAAAAGAAGCCAGTTATTCCTGTGACCTAGAAGACCCACCATGATCCGGCCCCTCCTCTAAACTCTCTCATCTCATCTCTTATCTCTCTCTGGCCCCTCCTCTACCATTATCTCCACCAGCCACACAAGTCCTCACTGTACTCTGACATATTAGCCCTCTTCTATCTCAGGGCCTTTAGTGTTGCTGTTCCTCTGCCTGGAATATTCTTTCCCAGTTAGCTCCATGGCTCACCCTCTCCTGCCTTCAGATCTTTACTTAAATTCCCATTCTCTGTCTCCCTAGGTCCTTTATTTTAACTATTATCTATAATCTCACATCCCCTTCCCTATTTTATCCTAAGATCTTATCATTATTTAGTGTGATAAACAGAAACCTCCCTTTTCTGAGTTGGGAGAGCCTGCAGGGGTAGTTCTCAAACCCTGCCAACTCACTATCAATTAGCCCAAACAGGAAGAGACTGACTTTACATCTCCAACAGAAAGATGCTTTATCTCTTCTACTACTCCAGCAGGAACAAGGAGGATCTCCTCCCCACCCAGCAACCAGTCAACCAATGGAAGACTGTTTCAACTCTAGCAGCGAAAAGCCACTAAACTTCATACTCCCACTGTCCTCCTATGGGTCCTTTGGTTACAACAGCCCCTATGAAATTCCCCTTCCCTCGGTAAGAAAATGTTCCTCTCCTTCGTGCCCCGGACCCGTGCTGTGGTTCACCATTAGATCATTGCATGTCCCGAACTACAATTCTTTGTTGCTTTCAAACAAACTCATTTTGCTGGAGAATTATCTGGCTGTCTATTTATTGAAGGTCAACATTTACATACTCCATATTTGAACTCTTTACCTTGGTCTGTTCCCCCACTAGAATCTAAGTTCCATGAGAACAGTAGTTTTTGCTATTATTTTTCCCACTGTTGTATCCACATGCCCTGAAACAGAGCCCTCACATTGAAGATCCTCAATTAAATGAAGGAACAGATTACTATTAACCTTTTCTTAAGAACGAAATATGGTAATAAAATATAACTAGCTCAAAAATGACAAAGCCAAGTGGAAAAACTGTTAAGGTATGAGCTATCATAAACATTCTTACTGTTTGCCAAGAGCTAATTAATAGAAAAATGTATGTTTTACATCTGCGTTAGTTAGGGTCCAGTCAGGACGGGAACCACACAGTAACTTGAACAGAGAAAGTTTATATAAAGAATTGTTAACTATTACAGGGCAGTGGAGCAACAACAGATTGGTGGAAAGTAAACATAAAGAGATGCAAAGCATGCATGTATATATATAGTGCAGCCATGACCCTTAGGGCAGAGAGAAAGAACCCTAGAAAGAGTGCCAGCCCAGGACTGAGATCTAGACCTTGCTGGAGAGGATAAGAGTGCTTCCTAGGTGACAGAGAAGTGGCATGTGGTGTGGCTCTGGTGGAACTTGCTGGAAAGCATTCTGCCAGGGAAAGCCATTTACAGAGAGGTAGGTATCTCACAGAGGACCCTTCATTACCAAAATCATCTGAGGTGGGTGCCTGCGTTGCAGGAACTCGCTGTGCAAGCACACTGAAACCACAAAAGCCTTCCTCTCCCCCTCATCTCTCCAGTGCCCTCTACTGACAACGTTTAACATTGCCTAACATGACGAAAATAAAATTTAAAGGGCCTATCTCCATTTTCAGAGGGCAGGAATACTAAACTTGATACAGGCACAATATCTATGTCCAAAAATTATTATAGTAAATATGTACTATATTATATAATCTGGAATATTTGGAAAAATGTTTATCTCCTACTCTAAACCTGTATCCTTCGAGAACTTCATGGTATATAGGTCAATATTTTCCTCCACAGAAGTGCCATCTGAAATATATAGGCATTCAGAGTAGTTGGACTTCCTAAATTAAAAATTCCAACTGTGCTCAGAGTCTTCTGGACAAACTCATTCAAGTTTTATGAGTGGTAACTACATTAATAAGTTAATAAGCTGTTCAGGAATGGTAAATTCAAAGATAAAAATGGAAAAGGATAAAAGGAAGACTTTAGAACTGGAAACATTTAATGTTAACTGCAGCAATTACAAAATGTCTTTTATGTTGTCATTTTTGGTGTAAAGTATTCCTATTTGAATTACAGTAATACAGATTTGCTTAAAATATTGTGGTAAACTTTGAACAAAAGCCTAGGAAATGTCAATTCTAAGAATACTTGAGTCCATTATAATAACAATGGACATGAAAATTGCCTCTTTTCTACTAACTTAAGTTTTTATGTGTTATGTTTCTTTTTAATCCAAAATGACCAGAATGTTCTTGGACGAGGCTGCTAAACATTCTCTCTCAAGGGCTTTCGGTCAGTTACACTCAAAACATTTTCCAGTAAAATCCCACAGTTTCTTCTTTATATGAGTTTACTCAAGATATATTAAACATAGCTGCTGCCCTAAGGTCAATCTGAAAATATAAAATAAGACTTTTAAATGTCACAGAAAATCAGATGTTGGAAGAGTACATACTGAGGAGTCGTTGACAAAACCCAGCAGGCTGAGCCTGGAGGTTTGTTGCATTTGGAATCAACTTTCCCCACATCACTAATACATTTATACATCAGATAAGAATGCCTCATCGACAGTTTAGTCACACATTTTAGGCAGAAGTAGAAAAAACTGCTGCAGTGTATGTGTTATTTCTTACAAAACCTGAACAGCAAGCTTAGAAGGTAAAAATGATTCCAGAGTTGTGATGAGCTTTTTCTTTTAAAAAAATTTTAAATTGCAGTTTATATTTAATATTATATTGTATTAGATTCAGGGGTACAGCATAGTGGTTAGACAACCACACACTTTATAAAGTGTCCCCCCTGATATTTCCAGTACCCAACTGGCACCATAGTTATTACAATATTATTGACTATATTCCCTATGCTGTATTTTACATCCCTATGACTGTTTTGTAATTACCAATTGGTACTCCTCAATCCCTTCACCTGTTTGACCCAGTCTCTCAACGCCCTAGTGTTTTGGGGTTTTTTATCAATTTAAAAGTTATAGGTGGTCGAGTTTAAAAGCGCTGTAGAAAATGATGCAGTGCTAGACAAATATCAGAGTTCTGTCTAAAATGTAATGCCTTGGGGGAAAAGCAACACATGCTCTCTGCTTAAAAAGCACAATCTTTAGCACACTTATATAACTATTTATCTAATCAACTAATTTCTTTCTTTCAATTTAATTTAATTTGGGGGTAGTTCATCTGATTGTATTTACAGAACTTAGAACTTACAGATGCTGTATTATGAACATTCTTCCTTCTATCCCAGTCTCCATCTACCCATTTCTACTGCTCAGGAGCTATTATTTCCAGTGTCTTGATATCCTTCAAAAGTCGGTCTACTTAGATGCGTATGTATATTATCTTTTCTCCCTTCCCCACTCCAGTTTTTTGATAGCATATTATACATACTTCTATGTTAATTAATTTTATTGATGTCCATCTGCTATATTGTACATAGAATACAATTTCACCAAATTTATGTGTACAAGTCAGTGAGCTTTGGTATACAATCATATAACAACCACCATAAGTATGATATAGATCATTTCCTCAAATTGTGACTTTCTGCCTCTGTAGTCAGTCTTTTCCTGCCATCTGTGGAACCTGACAGTAACTGAAATTTTCTTTTAAAAAAAAAATAACTATTGTTTTATCTTCCCTAGAGTTTAATAAAAATGGAATCACAGAGTATTTATTCTTTTGTGACTGGCTTCTTTCACTTAGCACAGTTCTTTTGAGATCCGCATGCTGTTGCTTGTACCCTCCCTTACTATGGCTGAGTGCTATTGCATTGCATACCACGATCTGTTAACGTTCGTCAGCCGATGCATATATGCTTTTTCCAGTTTTGGAGCACTATGAATAAAGCTCTTATGAACATTCTTGCACAAGTTTTTGTGTTGACAGATATTTCCATTTCTCCTAGGTAAATACTTAAGACTGAATTTACAGGGTTATATAGTGAATTTATATTTAACTTTTAAAGCATTTCCCTACTAGTCTCTAAAAGTCTGCCATTTTGTATTCCTGCCAACAATGCATAAAAATTCTAGCTAGTCATATCCTTATCAAAACTTGGTGTGGTAAAGTTTTTTAAAATTTTGCTATTCAGTAGATAAGTGGATTAAAAGACTATGGTACATTTACACAACGGAATACTATGCAACAGAAAAAAGAAGGAAGTCCTACCTTTTTCAACAGCATGGATGGAACTAGAGACTATCATGCTAAGTGAAATAAGCCAGCCAACGAAAGACAAATACCATATGACCTCACTTATAACTGGAATCTAATGAACAAAGTAAACTCATGAGAAAAATAGAACCAGAGACATGGAATCATGGACTGGTAGCTATAGGAGGGGAGGAGGAAGAAGGGGAATGGTGGAAGGAAGGGGAAGGGACAAGCCAAAGAACATGTATGAATGACACATGAACATAGACAATGGAAAGGGGATTGACTATTTGCTAAATGGGTGGGTGGGGTGGAGGGGACAAAAGGGAAAAAACTGGGATAACTGTAATAGAATAAGCAATAAAAATTGCCACTCAAGCAAATATCTAATGGTATTAATTTAAATTTCCTTAATGACTAAAGATGTTGAGCCTCTTTTCATGTGCTTATTTGCCATTTTTATACCTTTTTTTAGTGAAGTGTCTGTTCAAATATTTGCCTATTTAAAAAGTTTGTCTATTTATTATTTAATTCTAAGAGTTCTTTGTTCTGGATACAAAGCCTTTGGTAAATACATGTCTTGCAAATATTTCTATCAGTCTGTTCTTTCATTTTCCTAACAGTGTTTTTTGAAGAGCAAAAGTTTTAAGCTTTTTAAATAAATTTTTATTTTTAAATTACAGTTGATGTACAATATTACATTAGTTTCAGGTATACAACATAATGATTAGACATTTATACAACTTAAAAAGTGGTTCCTCTGACAATCTAGTATCCATCTGATGCATACATAATTATTACAATATTATTGACGATATTCCCTA
Organism: Desmodus rotundus; assembly: GCF_022682495.2. Lineage (NCBI taxonomy): Eukaryota > Metazoa > Chordata > Mammalia > Chiroptera > Phyllostomidae > Desmodus > Desmodus rotundus. The sequence continues at coordinate 141,328,301 of NC_071388.1, forward strand.
TGCTGTACTTTACATCCCCATGACTATTTTGTAATGACCAATTTGTACTTCTTAATCCCTTTATCTTTTCATCCATCCTCCCAACCCTGCTCCCATCTGGTACCCTCAAAATGTTCTCTGTATTTATGAGTCTGTTTCTGTTCCGTTTGTCTGTTTATTTTGTTTTTTAGATTCCACATATAAGTGCAGTCATCTGGCATTTGTCCTTCTCCAACTTATTTCACTCAGCACAACACCATCTAAGTCCATCCATGTCATTGCAAATGGCAAGATTTCATTTCTTTTTTTATGGTCAAGTCACATTCCATTGTATAAATACACCACTTCTTTATCCATTCACCTGTTGATGGACATTTAGGTTGCTTCCATATCTTGGCTATTGTAAATAACTCAGCAATAAACATATATAGACGCAGATGTCTTTTCAGTTTAGTGTTTTAGGTTTCTTCAGATAAATACTCAGAAGTAAAGTTGTTGGGCTGTTCTTTGTCTCTTGTTATAGTCTGTGTTTTAGTCTATTTTGTCTGGTATAAGTATTGCTAACCCGCTTTTTTTTACATTTCCACTTTCATAAAATATCTTTTTCCATCCCTTTATGTTCAGTCTGTGTATGTCTTTGAAAGTGAGTTTCTTGTACACAGCATACATAAGGGTTTTGTCTTCTTATTCAGCCACCCTATATCTTTTGACTGAAGCATTTAATCTTCTGCATTTAAAGTAATTTTTTTATTTAAAAAATTCAGAATGTTGATATTACAACTTTTATTTTTAAGAAGACTGAATTGCTTTTTAAAGATTTATTTTTATTTTTTAAGCAGGTATAATTTATACAAAATACATAGACTTTATATGCCCTGTTCAATGAGTTTTTAAATTTTTTAAATTTATTCTCTTCCTCCTCCTCCTCCTCTACCTTCTAATCCTCACACAAGGATATCTTTATTGATTTTAGAGAGAGTGGAAGGGGGCAGAGAGAGAAACACTGATGTGAGAGAGAAACATCAACTGGCCCTGACTGAGGATCGAACCCACAACCTAGGTGTGTTTCCTGACCAGAGATCAAACCCACAACATTTTGGTCTACTGGACAATGATCCAACCAGTTGAGCCACCTGGCCAGGGCTCAATGTGGCTTCTTCTTTATATTCTTATTTATAGGACTTCTGTTTAGTTAGACTTCAGGTGGTCTCTTTGATGGTCTCTTTATAATTTAGTTGTGATTTTGATGTGGTAATGGGAGAATGTGAGTACTGCACTTACCTACTCTGCCATCTTTACTGGAAGCCTATATACAAAAGTTGTAAATTTATGGCTATGTAGAAAATATTTGCCTACTCCAAAGTTACTAAGATTTTCTCCTGTTTTCCTCCAAAAATTTTATAGGTTTTATTTTGACATTTAATTCCATTAATGTGAGTTAATTTTCTTATGTTATAAGGTAACTCTCAAATTTCTTTTTCCTCTTTTTCTTTTTTTGCATATAGATATCCAATTGTTCTAGCATCCCTTTTTTTTAAAAAAAAGGTCCCTTTTCCCACTGAATTGCATAAGCATCTTTGAGGAAATTCAATGGACCGTACACATGTGGGTCTATTTCTGTACTCTGTTCTGTTCCATTGACTTACAGGTCCACCTTTATACCAATACCACATTTTCTTGATTACTGTAGCTTTACAACTTTTGAAATAGAAAGTTTTGCAAATTTCTGCTCATTTTTCAAAATTGTTTTAGCTATTCACATTTTTCTTGTTATGTTGTACCTGTGATTTGGCCACGTTTTCCTATTTCTTTGTGCCTTGTGCCCATTTGTTGAGATTTAGGCATTTGAAAGGCCAGTCAGCTTGTGTAGAGATTCTGGGGACTCCTCGAACCTTTTCTGGCGGTTTGCGTTCTCAGGGTCTGTGGACCTAATTTCACAGATCAGGAGGTTTGCCTCTGTGTTATCTCAGGAGCCCATCATTTCCTTTTCCCCCTAGTGTCTGTCTGCAGTACTGTGGTCTCTCTGGAGCTGTAACAAGCTACCGCGCTGGTAATTGTTCTCAGCTACCCCCAACCTAGCATCCAAAGGACACTTCCCTTCCCATCAGTAGTCTGAGTCAGGTAAGGCAGACACCAACCCTTTGAGCAGCCCACGGAAAAGCCAGAGCATTAGATGCACATTCCATTTTCTCTTTACCTCCCCAGGGAGAAGCTGGGAGTTAGGGGTTTTCTATTGATAGCTAGCATGGGGCTATGCTTGGGAGGGTAAGGGCCAGGACAGACGAATGGGAAAAACTTTCCTACCTGATTACACAGATCTCTTCTTGGCTTTGCACTCACCTGGGGTGCTGCAACCTGTTAACTGTTTTGTGGAGTTCTCACTAAGGTAATTTATCACATATAAGTGTTGTTTGTTAAGTTAGCTTCTCCATGGCAGAACAAGGGCCTGGAACTTCCTATTCTGCCAGTGTGACTATATCACCATTCTTGTTCATGTTTTTTAATTTTGAAAAATATTTTAAATTTACAGAAAAGTTGTAGACTACTATAATAAACTGTCACCTAGATTTATTAACAAAATATTAATATTTTGCCACATTTGCTTTATCTCTCTTTTTCATATAAATGGACTTTTCTGAACCATCTAAAGTTGTAGGCATCTCATGTTTTACTCTCAATATTTCATGTGCATCCATCCTTTAAGAACAGTCACATTTTTCGTATGATGATAAGACCAACACTCAATATCTGACATACAAAAATGTTGAATTCATTGTTTACCACAGAAAAGGATTTTTTTAATGATTTTATTTATTTATCTTTAGAGAGAGGGGAAGGGAGAGAGAAAGAGAGGGAGAGAGAATTGGCTGCCTCTCAATCACCCCCAACTGGGGATGTGGCCTGCAACCCAGATGTATGCCCTGACAGGGAATCGAACCTGCAACCTTTTGGTTTGCAGGCCGGCATTCAATCACTGGGAACACCAGCCAGGGCAGAAAATGATTTTTATAAGGTTTTTAGGACTGGCAGATTTTCAGAGGTTTACGTGGATTAATACCATCAGTCGAAGTGTGGTTAGTCAGGTGACAACATTGTTGATTGTTTGGCACTCCAAGGCATGTTTACTGCATTGAAGCATACCTCACTGGCAGGCTTTCAAAAGTGATGAGCTGATGCTGGTTAGCTGACTTTTAAAATTGTGTTCACTGAGGTGAACAGTGTCTGGAAACAGTGTCTGCCCAGGCTCCCTTTACTGCCCAGGTCCTGAGACACTCTTGTTCATGAATGATCTCTTCACAAAGCAAATCCACTCCCTGCTGGGTTTATCATTTCAAAGGTCAAAAACTTTCTCACAAAGTCCCGGTCCAGTCTCTTGCCTTAGATGCTATGAGTAGGCCCTCATCACTTTGTCTTCTTGTTTCTTTTCAGGTTTGGCATAAACTGTGTTAAGTAGAAAACCAGGCTCTCCAGGAATGGGAAAATTAATGATTCCCAGTGTATACAACACCTTTCTTTCTTGCCTTGGCTTTTGGAATTGTACTTTAGGAGTTTCTGGAAACACTCAGAAATTTAGAGAGTTATGCATATCAAGGTTCTATCAGCTTCATTCTTAATTTCATAGTTTTTGAAGAAGACATTGGCCTTGAAGTAATAGATGGCTTCATCCACAATATCTGTAGGTTTTGTCTCTCTAGAGGCAGGTCCTTTGACCTGACTCTCTGATAGGCAACAGTGCCATGTTTCCAATGAGTCTGGTGTCGGGGTCCATGAGAGAAGAGTGGTAAGCAGGCATCTTCGTGGCCCTCTAGTTTCAACCCAGATGAGGACGACCTGGTGAGAGCCTGGACCTGGGTCTGGCAACTCCGGAGGGGTAGGCCGAAGTGAGCTGGGGTGGGGAGCGGAGAACAAGAGCTTCTGGCCTTGCTGTTGGCCACTGGCTGCTGCTTCACAACTGTGGTTGATGGTTCTTAAATGTGAGGTTTCCTTTGTGGAGATAGGATCTTCAATTTGCACATTGATATTGTGATTTTTATCTTGATTTTGCCTTTGAATCATTTGTTGAATCACTGTTAGCACAGTGCCTGTGCAGAAACATCTACTATTTTGGACCACAGACATTAAACAACAGTGAAACAAACAGGTAAACTAGAAGTAGCTGTCATTTTAGAAGGGAAAGGAAGATAATTCACAACAGGAACCAAGATTCCATAGGTCTGATGAATAAAACAAGGCTTATCGACTGCCTGACTCTTAAGTGAGTTTGTGTTTTCTTTTAGCTACATAAAGATTGTCTTTGTCTCACCTAACGTGTTATTCCCTGTGCAAGAAGAAGTTGTAGAAATGGCACAGACTCATTGCTGGTGGGCCAGAAAAAAACCTTACGGTATTCTATTCTCAGTCTGTGTGAAGGGTTACCACTTTATGTTGTGCTTCTGGATGGTGGGAAAACACCCTTGGGAAACTTTTCTCAGAAAGGACTTTATCTTTCAGACTCTTTTATTTTATTTTATTTTATTTTCAGACTCTTTTCTTAAGATCTATTATTTCATTGAGAGTTTGGGAATTATATGCATGGACTGTCCTGTAGGTCGGTTAACCCTGGTTCTGGGTCAGCATTGAAGAGATTGATTTCCACATAGGAGAAAATACCCAGGACATGCCTAAGAGATATGTTGAATTTTACTGAAGTTGTAGAAATACTGTTTCTGGGTGTGGTTATAAGAAACAGTTACTGCTACAGACCAAGAATAACTTTATCCTCCTCTTCTAGCAAAAGAACATTTTTCTTCATTATTGTAAACAGTAATAATGTAATTTTATATAATGTACTTTAATATATTGTTAACTAATATATTGTATATTATATTAATATAATTATTAATACATGTGTTATAATATATCTTATTGTAATAGAAGTTATTATATTTTTATTACATAACATACCTTCATATTATTTTTCAAATTGGTTGAACTACCAAGAGCCTAATAGAGCTAAATTACAAAATCATGAAAGTGATTGTTTTTATTTTTAATTTTTCCAACATTAAAAATATTATTTATTTATTATTTAGTTCCATTTTTATTGGAGAAAGGTAGTGGTTTTTTTAGTAAAGCTTATGTCTAAGCACATCGTTATTAACGGTTAGGGGAGCATGATAGATGGAGTCAAAATATACAATTTTAAATCACTACGGAAAGAAGTATGGACAAATAAAAGTGCTTAAGCAAGTGTGACACGAGAATGTAAAAGTACAGCATAGAGAATATATCAATAATATTGTAATAACTAAGTATGGTGTCAGATGGGTACTAGGCTTATTAGGAGATTACCTTGTAAGTTATATAAATGTCTAATCGCTATGCTGTACACCTGAAACTAATATAATACTGAATGCAAACTGTAATTGGGAAAGAAGAATAGACATGCAAAAGAACATTGTTCTGGTAGTCCTGGGCAGACACACTCTATAGTGTATAGTTGCCAGCTTATTCCTAAGATCGTGAATCAGCAGTCAACTTTCAGGAACCATCAACTTCTGGAGGTTCTCTGGAGAATCTCAATTTAGAATTGAGAATAGAATTTAGAATCACGGAGGGAACCAAGATGGCGGCGTAGGTAGACACACTGCACCTCCTCACACAACCAGAACTGACAGAGAATCGAACAGCAAGGGGGACCGATACCAAGGAAATAGAAAATAAGCATTCATCCAGACTGGTAGGAGGGGCGGAGACGGGCACCAGGGTTGAGAGGACTTGCGTGGCTGTGGCGGGACTGAGACTGGCGGAGTGTGGGACAAATGGCACAGGCAGTCTGAGCACTGGCATACCCTGCGGCCCCACATTTGCACAGATAAACCCAGAGGGCCGGACTCAGAGTGGCGGAGAGTGGGGCAGGCAGAGTGGCGGGTAGCACCCTGTGGCACCACATTCGCCCACAGATAAACGAACGGCGGGCAGCGAAGCAGACCGCGCAACCCAGGGCTCCAGCTTGGGGAAATAAAGCCTCAAACCTCTGATTGAAAGCGCCCCTGGGGGTTGGGGCGGCAGCAGGAGAGACTCCCAGCCTCACAGGAGAGGTCCTTGGAGAGACCCACAGGGGCCTAGAGTGTGCACAGGCCCACCCACTTGGGAACCAGCACCGGAGGGGCCCAGTTTGATTGTGGGTAGCAGAGGGAGTGACTGAAATCCGGAGGAGAGTGGAGCGGGCTCCATTGCTCCCTCTCGGCCCCTCCCCCACGTACAGCGTCACAGCGCAGCGACCAGCATTACCCCACCCCGGTGAACACCTAAGGCTCCGCCCCTTAAAGTAACAGACGCGCCAAGACAAACAAAAAAAATGGCCCAAATGACAGAACACTTCAAAGCTCCAGAAAAAATACAACTAAGCGACAAAGAGATAGCCAACCTATCAGATGCACAGTTCAAAACACTGGTTATTAAGACGCTCACAGAATTGCTTGAATTTGTTCGAAAACCAGATGAAAAAATGAAGCCTATGCTAAGAGAAACAAAGGAAAATGTACAGGAAACCAATAGTGATGCGAAGGAAACTGGGACTCAAATCAACGGTGTGGACCAGAAGGAACAAAGAAACATCCAACCAGAAAAGAATGAAGAAACAAGAACTCGGAAAAATGAGGAGAGGCATAGGTACCTCCAGGACACCTTGAAACGTTCCAACATCCGAATTATAGGGGTGCCAGAAGGAGAAGAGGAAGAACAAAAAATTGAAAACTTATTTGAACAAATAATGGAGAACTTCCCCAATCTGGCAAAGGAAATAGACTTCCGGGAAGTCCAGGAAGCTCAGAGAGTCCCAAAGAAGCTGGACCCAAGGAGGAACACAAAAAGGCACATCATAATTACATTACCCAAGATTAAACTCAAGGACCTACATCCAAGATTACTGTATCCAGCAAAGCTATCATTTAGAATGGAAGGGAAGATAAAGTGCTTCTCAGATAAGGTCAAGTTAAAGAAGCTCATCATCACCAAGCCCTTATTATATGAAATGTTAAAGGGAGTTACCTAAGAAAAAGAAGATCAAAAACAGGACAGTAAAAATGACAGCAAATTCACAGTTATTAACGGCCACACATAAAACAAAAACGAGAGCAAACTAGGCAAACAACTAGAACATGAGGGTTGTCAATAAGGGAGTGGGAGGGGGAGAAAGGGGTAAAGGTAGAGAGAATAAGTAGCATAGATGATAGGTGGAAAATAGACAGGGGGAGGGTAAAAATAGTGTAGGAAATGTAGAAGCCAAAGAACTTACAAGTATGACCCATGGACATGAACTATATGGGGGGGGAATGTGGGAGGGAGGGGGGTGGGCAGGATGGAGTGGAGTGGGGGGGGAATGGGACAACTGTAATAGCATAATCAATAAATATATTTTTAAAAAAAAGAATTTAGAATCACATCTCTCTAACAGATGTGATTTTGGTTATGTTAAGGTCCTTTATATTTTTCTAGAAGATTTTCAGTAATATACATAATGAAATTTTGAAGTAAAGAGCAAACTTCTATGTAAATAAAATTTCATGAATAACTTCCAGTTAAATGTATTCCTACATTACTGGATACATAAGATGAAATGCCCTATGTAGATCACTATGAGATCTAATGGTATTTTAACCATAGTGAGTGTGGTGGCTGTTCAATAAAACGTGTCTTAATCTATCCTGAATATCAATTACTATTAAAGTCCGTATTCATAAAGAGGGAGGGAAGCAATTGATACAATTCATTCAGTGATGCTCAGAAGATCTTGTAGGGAGTGGTCCTAACCTTTGCCTTACCTTTACAACATTTCCTGGCTAATTTGGTTCCAGATAGGACACGAACTGGCTAAATCCTCTGTCCTAGAAGGTGTCCCATAAAAGTTGGATTCTGTGGACAATTTATTCCTACCGTGAATGGTTTATTCCATGAAAGATTTCTGCAAGCATTCATTTGGGGTTTAATGGGCACTATCAAGTGGCCATTCTGGACTTACCAGATTTCATCCTCATGGATCTTATAACTTGATCCTTCTCAATGATTATTTTCAGAATTTGAATGTCTAGATTTTATGAATCTATGATAAAATCTTTGAACTTCTACATGGATTTATTGTTAGCATTTTTGTTGTTTTATATGATGTCCTACACAAGGGCTTTAATCAGAGAAATCTGTTTACCATGAAGATCTGTAAATGTATTTCTATAATATATGTAAAGTTTTCTATAGTAATTGTAGTAGTATATTAATTTCTGTAAGAACTTTTTTGTGAATCTGTAGCTTTATGAAGAATTATTTTAGCATGAAGATGTCAAGCAATTGATATATTTGTTATTTCAATTTTAAAGAAGTCTGTATTTGTATATCTTTTTTAAAAAAGTGAATTATTTGTCCTGGCCAGCATGGCTCAGTTGGTTGGGCATCATCCTGTGAAGCAAAAGGTCCCCAGTTTGATCCCTGGTTCAATTCCTGGTCAGGGCACATGCCTGGGGTGGGGGACTGGTCCCCAGTTGGGACGCATGCAAGAGGCAACCAATCAATGTTTCTCTCTCGCACTGATGTTTCCCTCCATCTCTCCCTCCCTTCCCCTCTCTCTAAAAATAAATAAATAAAAGTCTTTTAAAAAGTAAATTATTCTAAAAGTTTACCAATCTTAATCTACATATATACTTTTATGTAGATTAACACATATAAACACATATGTATATAAACACATATACACTATGTATATCCATATGTCCATACACACACACACACATGCTTTTTTATAATGACAATCTAATATGCCCTAGAAAGATCAACATTCACTCACTTGAATAATTTTTGGCTTTTGGTAAGAAACTGGGTTTTATGAGACAAGACTATTTTTTATACATCAAGTCTGATTATTTTTCATATTTTTAACATAAAATCTATCAATAATATTGAGTTAGGATTTGGTACTATGGTGTCAGAAGTTCTTTTTTGATTATCGACATCTTGAATTACAGAGGCACAAGTGTGGTATTCCCCTTCATAGGGTTATGGAATTACTGGACTAAGTGTGTTACACTAGTATTTCATTCAATGAAAATGATAATTAGTTAATAAGTAAAAATATTAATTTTTATTAATTAAAATTTAAATTAATTAATTAATTAATAGATCTGAGGCTATTTTGACTTCTTATTTGAGAACTGTAATTGCTCTGACACAAGGCTTATTTTTTTTTCTTATTTAAGGGATACATTTTATAGATAATGTTTTTTAGTACCTAGAGCATGGCCTAGTGTTTTCATGTTTGTACAAAAGACAGATTTATATACTGAAGGAACAGAATCAATCTCATCTATGGGCTCTGCTCCAAGTTAATCTGCCCGTCTGTGGAATCTTTCATAGAATTCGGCAACCATAGCTTTTTTTTTTCATAGTTTCTTGAATCATACATAGCATCTACATTCTCATATCTAGATGAACTATAATCTGATCACATACAATATTTTGCAGTATTTTGTCTAAAAGTAGATCTTATAAATTTGTAGATGTTTGGGTCACATAGAGATCCACAAGACTACCCCAGGTACGATGATTTTCTAGGAGGGCTCAAGGGACTCAGCATATAGTTGTATTCATGGTAAAGGATTCTGAACATTATAGAACAAAATCAGCAAAGGGAAAAGGCACCTGGGCATAGTCTGGGAAAACCACACACAAGCTTCCAAGGACCGTCTCCCAGTTAGCCACACAGGGATATGCTTTATCCCCTAGTATTGAGTTGTGACAACATGCATGGAATGTTGCCAACCTCAGAAGCTCAAGACTCAGTGCCCAGAGTTTCTACTGGAGGCTAATCACATAGCCAAGCCCTGCCGAAGCTCTGACTCCCAGGAGGAAAAGCAAGTGTTCAGCAAAAACCATATTGGTCCTATAAACAGTTTAGTGAGGCACTCTTTTACCAGTTAATGTTGGGAACATCCAAAATCTAAGTTTCCAGATTCCAGCCAAGGGCCAACCTTACAAACTGTCCTTTCCAAGGATAGCAGTTCAAGCCTACCATGATGACTGTATTCTACACAATGTTGTATCACAGAGAATAAAGAATATACCTCCGATAATGATCTCAAAATATCAGTTACAATGAGACACTGAGTTGTTGGAGATTTTTTAAGTTCAGCAGTTCTATTAAACCAAAGTAGATAAAATTTATTTCTCCTCAAGCCTGTCAGAATTTGCAGTATATATTCAAATTTGTCTTTTCTTTTTTTCAAACAATCTGACACTGTCATTTTTTCTGTAATACAAAAGTTTTTCTTGTTTTCTTTCGAATGCAAAGCCAATTTGCCTTTCCTCTTGGTTTTTTAGACAACTTAAATTTTTACTCTGATACAGAGGTAGAACTAATAGTAGATAAGTGATACCTATATAAACAAGAAAGCTGTCTTGTTCCCCTTGGGACATAAAAAAAAAGAATCGGCAATTGCTGGGGGCTCTTGTCTACACTGAAGCTGTATCACTAGATAGATTTTTGGATAGTGGTCCATTTTTTAGCCAGTGTGGTACGTAGTTTCTTTAACGGCCCTTCTGCTTGCTACATTTACAAATATCCTTACATGTAGGTTCCTACATCTTAGGGAACAAAGATACTTTGGGGCATTTCATCTACAGAACCATATACTGATCTCTATCTTGTTTATTTTTTAAAGCTATCTGGAAATATTAAGCCACATATTAGATATTTTCTAAACTACAATTTCATGTTTTTAATTAATTTTTTATTAAATCCCGTAAGTCAAGTTTGAGCCCATTTATAAAAAGAGAAGACAAAGCTCCTTTTACTTCAGACACTGAATGTAACCCAGACTACTGTTTGAAAGCTTCCTGAAGTCTATCTTGTAATTTTATTTATGTTAACAATTTTGAATCTGTGCCTACCTTTAAAAAAAAAGGTGTATATAGTTGCTTTATATGGTGTATTTTCTTTTTTATTTAAAAAATTTTCACAGCTGGATTATTAAAATCTCTTTCATGCCTTGCTGACCTTAGACATTTTTCCCCTTGGAAGGGCTCAAAAATTAATTCAATTAGTTGGTACAGATCTGTAGTCCAGGACAATAAGTATCTAAGAGTCCTGGCTTCTATAGCAAAATTTTCTCTATCTAAAGATTAGAAAATTCTTTAATGATAGCCCTTAATTTGGCTTTAGACCAAGATTAAAATTTTTTTCAATTTCAGTGAACGTTCAATATTATTTTATATTAGTTTCAGGTGTACAGCGTAGTGGTTAGACATTTATAGTTTACAAAGTAATCCTCCCATAAGTCTAGTACCCACCTGACACCACACACAGTTATTAACTGTATTCCTTATGCTATTCATTATATCTCCATGATTATTCTGTAGCAATGAATTTGTACTTCTTAATCATTTCACCTTTTTCACTCAGCTCCCCCCAAACCTTCTTCCATCTGGAAACCATCAGTTTGTTCTATCTATGAGTCTGTTTCTGTCTTGTTTGTTCATTTATTTTCTTCTTTAGATCCCATATGTAAGTGCTTTCATAGTATTTGTCTGTCTGATTTATTTCACTTAACATAATACCCTCTAGGTCCACCCATGTTGTTGCAAATGATAAGATTTCATTCTTTTTCATGGCTGAGTGATATTTCATTGTATATATGGGCCACAACTTCTTTTTCCAGTCATCCATTGATGAGCACTTAGGTTGCTTCTATATCATGGTTATTGTAAATAATGCTGCAATGAATGATGACATATCTTTTCAAATTAGTGTTTTGGATTTCTTCAGGTTTCTATCAGGAGTCTCTTATAGATAGCACGTGTATAGGTCTTGTTTTCTTACCAATTCAGCTACTGCATAGCTCAGTGGAAAGAGTAAAACTATTTGTCCAGATAAGACTTCTAGTCTCTTAAAGAATTAAAGTATCTCTTCCTTGATACAAGTTAATAACATTACGGAGTAGGTCTGAAGGCAAGGGTCGCAGACTTCATGTTAGTCTTGGGGCATGTGTATGCTTATTGATGTGAACTATTGATGGGATGAAATAAAGTTTTAAAAACTCTTAAAAAACTCTTAAAAGTTTTAAAACTCTTTAAAAAAAGTTTTCCATCTATTAATTATAGAAAAGTTCATCATGGGATCTTTTAGCGATACAGAATTAAAAAGCTAAAAAGATCTCAAAGCGTAGTTCTCTTTAGTTATCTTGTGGGGTAATATTACAAATGTTCCTCAGAATGCTTACACTCCACAATGTCTAAAAGACAAACATTAAACTAATTCATACTTTAAAAACATATTTTCGATTAATATAATTTATCCATTCCTGTAATAAACACTTTTAAAATACCTACTATGTGTCAGGATTTGAGCTAGGTACTAGGTGGTAATAATTACCATTTACTGAATTTTGGTGTTGGTACATTTCTTCTCATTTTATTAATGAAGACATGGTGAAGCTAAGCATTTTTCTGGAAGATCTCGAGTTTTGCACAGTGGCAGAGTCATATTTGAATCCTCACCTGACTCCAAAGCTGGGTTCATTGCATTAACATTAGTAATTTGAACTACAGATGAATACTTTGTTTTGCTAAATGAAGTATTATAGGAGTCTTTTAAGTAGTGAGCTTCCAAAGGACTCTTTCTGTTGAATTTTCTTACAATGTTTAAGAGTAAATCTACCATGAAAACTATACCATGACAGGGCTTTATGCAGACTAGAGCTCATTAAATGTTGATGAATAACATAGCTTCAATAGATTAGTTTTGGAGTTCTCTTTAAGCTTCAAATGTTTATGTGTGTATCTGGGAAAAGTACTTTTTCATCTTAAGCAATTACTGAGGAATAAAGGAGATAATGTATATAAAGCATCTACCACTCAATAAAAGGTAGTTTAAAAATGTTATAATCCTGAAATGATATGTTTAGGCCATAAATTGGGACTCTAGGTAGATACTGGGTGGACAGATCCAAGAATTATTAGGACCATTCAGGGCAAGTAGGAGAAGAAGCCATTGACAGGCATAAGATTATACACTTGATATTTGCTATGTGATATTTGATGTGTGGTTAAAGACAAGAATGGGGAGGTTAGAAAGGAATATTGGAATGAGAGCGTAAGGTTTTTAGGCTTTTACTCCTGAAGAGACGGTCTGAAGAGAAAAAGAAAGATAAGATTTGGAAAGGCAAAGAAGATGGATGAAAAGATAGATGAATTAATACATAAACAAATTAACTCAAAATCTGTTTGAGTGTCAACTACTGTGGAATTGTTGCAGCGTGAGCAGATCCATGGCGGTGGCTCCAGAATTTCTGTAAAAATAAAGCTCGGGAGTAGCAATCTGGTTGGAAGAGTGCGTGGAGAAGAGTCAGGGTAGGGAAGGGGACGTGTCTTGACTCTGCAATTTCTTAGAACTTTAGATCAGATTCAGAAAATACCAAACAACAGGGAGGAGCACTGATTGAGTGAGATTGTGGCTAGACCTAATTCCCCTCCAGCTAACTCTAAACTCTGCCACAGCAGAGGTATGTAGCCAAACAGGAGCAAATTAATGAGATAGTTGTTTTGAAGGATCTCTGTACAAAGAGCTACCTCAGGTGGTGGTGGAAGCATTTATTCTCCATGGGGGGACAATAGACGGAAGGATTTCATTAAAAGGTGTGAATTTATCTGACTATATTTCGCACTTGAGAAATTGAATTAATGTTCTAAACAAACGAACAAAGGAACAACATAGACCTTCCAAGACACAGAAAAGTTAGAGATTCTGATAGACTGTTCAGAACCCGGCTTTAGTCTATGTAAGGCAGGAAAGAGGGTTGACCACGTGTAGGCTTCCTCATTCCAAGCACACGCCTTAAGTGCTGCAGCAGCACCCGAGGAACGTTCATAGCTCGGCTCACAAGAACTTGGATGCCTCCTTCCGTCCCCCTTCATTTTTTCGTTTAAGAAACACGTTATGTATCCAGTGTTTGTTTGGCAGACCCTTTGCTAGGTGCAGATAACAGAGAAACAAAACTTAGCCCAGAACTATGGAGCTGGTGGTTGTACTGCGTAGGGGTAAGCCCTACGCGTGGAACCCGTGAGGCCAGAGTGCAAGGCTGCTGGGCCTTAAGGTTCTGTGGAAAGCACTCAGAGGCCTATGAAAAGGGGGGCAACATATTAACAGTAAGAACTGACATTCATTAAGGGTTTACTGCAGTTTCTCCAGTTTGATGTCCAGGCCAAGACCCCACCCTTGAACACCTGGGGCTTAACAGTATGCAGATCCCCGGGGAGCCACCCAAATCCGCTGAATCACAATGCCCAAGGGCGGGCTCAGAAATCAGCAATTTAATCAGGAATATCTTCAGGCCATTGTTATGTGCAACTAAAACTTGAGAACCTTGACCTCTCACCTTTTCTTCTTTTTCACCCGAAGCAGATACTATTATCACCCCTATTTTACGGAGGAGTAAATTGTGGCATAGAAAAGTTGATGAACTTGCTAAAGTCACACTGAACGAGGACTGGAATCTAGACCAATCTAAACGCAGGTCTTACTCTCAAACATCGTAGTAAATGATTTGTTGCTAATACTTCAACAAGCATTAAACTCGGAGTTTGAAAACAGTCTGAAAGCCCGTTAAATTTAGTCTGGTGAATTTGGAAGATTCACTGACATTTGGAATTTCAAGTCCCTCTCTGATTAAATTCACCAGGGCCTAAATCCCAAAATACCTTCTCCTTCTGCAAGGTGTGACCCGAACTGCAGGGCGGGGCCACAGGCGGGGCCAGGAGCGATCGACGACATCGGCGCGCCGCGGCCTGGCGCGTGCGTTCGGGCCTCTCCCGCCAGGCCTGCCTACTCTCGCGCTCTCCTGGGCCCGCCCCTCCCGCCATCTTGGTCTAGGAAGGAGCGCGCTGCACGCGTGAGTAAACAGTTCGAGACGGGAAAGTCTAGGCCTGCCCGCGTCCGCGAGGTGCGGGACGGAGGCGGAGAGAACGCAGTTCTGATCTTCAGACGTGGGGGTAAATACAGGGGTCACAGGGCAACGCCGCGCGGAACCCTCAGTTAGGCGCCGCCTCCGCCCCTTCCCGGTGAGACGCCTCTCACTTACGGCTTCTCCCGCCCCACGCCGGTCTCCTCCCCCTGTTGAAAGCTGCCCGGGAAAGTGCTGGCGGGAGAGGGCCTGGGCCCGAGCGCCGTGGGCCTGGATGCGGGCAGTGAGGCGCAGGAGGTTAGCGTCTAGGGTTAGTGCGCCCGGGGCCAGGGGTGTGGATGGACTTGGTTGGTCGGACTGTGAGGCCCAGGGTGAGCGCGTGGGTCCGGGGCCCGGAGTCACGCCGCGCCGGGCCGTTTCCATCGGTCACTGGATTTTCTCCCTTTCTGTTCGGTGCTTCAGGGTGGCCAAAATGACGGCCCCGGATGAGAGCCCCCTCGCGCCGCTCTTGGAGACTTTGGAAGACCACTCCGCCTCCCCTGGAGAGCAGACCGACGCTTACCTTACTCTGACAAGGTGAGGCCCGTTGGGAGTGGGGTGGCTGTTCTGGTGGGTCTTGGGGAGAACGTAGTTGGGGGGCACCCGAGTCGCGTTTGTGTGCTTTACAAGCCTGGCGGCGGGGAGGACGCTGGGGTTGCGGGCGAACGCGTAGGGTGCGTGGGAGGGTGCGTGGCAGGCGGCGTCCGCGGCTGCTGCGTTGCCTAAGGTGCGCGTTCGGAATGAGGAAGCCCGCTCCGGCGTCTCGCAATCGAAGAATTAAAAAAAAGCTTGCTCGAAAGTGGGCAGGCTGGAGGAGTGGTTTTCCGTGTAAGTCGCTTCTGTGTTGGGACAGTGTAGCACCCCAGAATTGGTTTTTTAATCGAGAGCAGTAACCCGAGTTTTATTTTCATTGCAAATGTTCTTATTTTTTTTCCCCTGCAAAACATTTGAGTTTTCTGTAGTGACTGGGGATTTGCGTGGGGAAGATAACAATTGGTACAGAACGATAAAGATTTAGTGAGTTTGTAAGTGGGGTAGGTTTCTCTGTCCAAACTTGTACACTGTCGATGCAAAAATCTAAGGGTGTTTCTTGTTTTTTTGTTTTTTGCTTCAGATGTATATTGCATTCTGTACTTATGTAGCTTAAGCTCTAGATCAAGTGAATTTGCTAGAATTCTAACATAAATTTTGAAAAGATTGTACAGATATTTTAGGGAGTGGTTTTTTGTGCCTGTCATCTGCATAAACTTGTGTTGCTTCTGTTTTTAAGTCGTATTACTGGAGAAGATGGAAAAGAAGTCATTGTAGAAATTGAGAACAAACTGCCTCGGCTATGTGAAGTTTTAAAGGTGTGTGTCTCTGTTATTTATTAAATAGTTTTTATTTCTGGGAGAAAAGTTTTGCCAGTTCACTCATAAAAACTTTGAATTTAAATGAAATAAAGCAGATTATAGTACTATTTGAGATTTATCATGTATCAAGTACTCAATTACTGTAGAGTTTTCTCTCACTTAATTTAACTCCACATCCCTTTGAGGTTATTTTTTAATCCTCACTTTATAGAAGAGATTTGTTTAATTTGCCTAAAGTTGCCCAAGGCCATTTGAATCCAAAACCCTTTTCATTTAAAAGCAGTGATCAGAGATTATTTTATCTCTTAATTTCTTTTGTAGGAATGTACTGCTAAGTAAATGATTTCTGTCATTCTGTTTTTAGTCTATTCTTTATCTTCTCACATGCTTAGTTTCAGATGCTGTTGCCTGATTAGACACGATTATTAAGATTATCTTTATTCCTTGATTATAGGAAGGTGGTATAATTTAACCACAAACTGAGGACCTGTATTCTTGTCCTCATTTGACTACACTGTGGCTTTGTGACCTACCTAACACTTAACTTCCAGTTTTCTTGTCTTTAGAATTAAGAGGTGGAACTCAATCTCTTTTGAGTTCCTAATTTTATGATCCTGTTTTTGCTTTTAATAGAAGTATTCTATGAAGATATTCGTTGTATATTTTAGCATGATTTCTGGCTGAACGTTGAGGTATTTGAGGTATCTCCTACCTCTTCAGTTGAGTCATCAATGCTGTTCATGTAAGCAAGAACTTTATTATGGAATAATTCGCTCAAGATATTAATGGTATTAGGTTAATAGTATCAGTGGTATTATTACCACATTCTTCTTCATTGTCATGTACCACAGTCCAGCAGTATCGTCATGCTCCACATAATGATGTTTTGGTTAACAACTTGTACCAAAAGAGTATACAACAGTGGTCCCATAAGATTACAGTGGAGCTGAAGAATTCCTGTTGCTTCCTATCACCTAATGATATTGTAGACCTCATAATGTTGCAGTTGAACACATTCTTCTCCTGCTGTAAATCTGTGCTGCCTGTTGTATAAAAGTATAGTGCATACAATTATGTACAGTACATACTACTTGGTAATAAATAACTATGTTACTGGTATATGTATTTACTATACTTTTTATCGTTATTTGAGGGTATAAGTTTTCTGCTCAATAAAAAATGTATGGTGTAACACAGTGCTGTGTTTGTTATCCTGGCAGCAGCCTCATACATCTTGTACCTAACCATGTCTCATGATTGCATCATTTTCTTTCGTGCTTGATTTAATCTCATGTTTTGTACAGTAATATACTGTACAGGCTTATAGCCTAGGCGTGTAGTAGGCTGTATCCAGGTTTGTGTAAGTGTACTCGATGATGTTCGCACAATGACAAAATTGCCTAACGGTGCATATGAGGCACTTCACAGAACATAACCCTTTTGTTAAGCAGCATGAGACAGTGTATTTGATATGAAAACATGCATTTTCATATATTTGGTATTTAACAGCGTATAGGGTCAGGAACCGAATTGCATGAATTTTGAGTCAAATAGTGATGTTTGTAAATAGATTTTATAACTAAAATGCCTGATGAATAAAATTGACTAGGAACAACACAGGGTTTAGAGGCACCAACCCCCTCCCCCTTGCCGTCAAAAATCTACATGTAACTTCTGACTCCCCTAAAACGTAACTATTTAGAAGTACATGGGTGATTACTGATAGGAAAATCAACAGGTTTGTGTGTGAATTACTAAGCACTAAAACGATATTTGAATTCTTTCAGAACAGGAATCATACTGGTGAAATGTGCTACTTAGAATTCTGCTAGTATTGTTTCCATGAACCCACAACATTCTTGAAGATGAGACATAACACCTTTAAGAAACCCTCTCAGGCAATATGTATTTAATAAAAGTTTATTACAGATATGCTAGCTATTATCCAGGAGATGTATAAGTAGTTCTCAAAGTCTTAGGTGTATAAGGCTTTATGTATTTGTAGTTGTCTGAATAGATTAATATCCCTTATGCCCCAGGCATTGGTTTTTGTGTTGTTTTGTTTGATTAATTATAAAATCAAACAATGTCCTGGGGAAGTGCCCTTTCATATATTTACTACTAACATTTTTTCTTCCTACTAGTAACAAATAGAAGAATCCTAGGATATCTGATTCAGAGAAATGGGGGGATTTGCACCTAAATCACTTTGGAATAGGAAAGGTACCAAGAAAGACAGGGTTTCAAGTCATAGGGTTGGGAGATATATTTGACAAGTTTGGGAATTCATAGCTTTTACGTACATAATATGGGTTGGACTTTGAATTCGAGGTGAACATGGATTCAAATTCTGACTTAAAAGCAGGGATTTTTTTTTTTTTTTTTTTAAGATTGAGATGTTTAAATCTCCTTGCGGTAAATGCTACATTTCAACTACCTGCCCTCCCTGCCCCCCCCCCCACCCCTTCCACGTTAATGCTAGGGTTTCAGCTTTTGTGTTTGAGTCTTTTGCTTTCCCTTTGTAGAAAGAAGGGCTTTGCTCCTATTTATTTCCTGTCTAGTGTCTTTAGCATTTTCCATTTCTTGGCTTTTTCTTTGCTTTCAGGTATGTGGAGATGTTCTTTATCTTTTAAGAAAAATGTTCTTTATTCAGTTGATCTTTTATCTAGTTTCCCTCTTTGCTATGCTGTGTGTGTGTGTAACACATACATGGCCTGCTGATCTTATTTTATCTACTTTCAAAGATTTGTTGATTGATTATATTAAAATGTAATTTTGATTTTCAATCAAATTTTCCTCTCTAGACACCGATTCACAATTGTACTCATTTGTAACAAGTTGGTGATTTTGTTTGTTTGTTTTTATAGACTCACATTTCCAGTGAAAACTCAGAGCTCAGTTGTGCTGCTCTGCAAGCCTTGGGATTTTGTTTATATAATCCCAAAATTACCTCAGGATTATCAGGTAGGTATTTATTATGACTTAATATTTTGAAGTTTATAAGTATATACTTTAGATATTGTTAAAAGTACTGTTACCTCTGTTAGATATATAACTTATAGTTTAGGATTTGCTTTCAAGAAAGATGTTTAGATTATCATTGGAAAGTGTCTTTCTTAGATATAGCCCTTTGATAATGATAAAATTTGCTCTAAAATAAGTCTATTTATAATAATTACTATGAAAATTGAACTTTCTCCTTTGTAAAACACTTACTTGCTTTGGGAGTTAATAATTTTTTTTAATCTTTTAAAAAATTTTTATTTATTTTTAGAGAGAGGGGAAGGGAGGGAGAAAGGGAGGGAGAGAAACATTGATGTGTGAGGGAAACATCCATTGGTTGCCTGTTGCATGTCCCCAACCAGGGCCTGTCTCAACCCAGGTATGTGCCCTGACCAGGAATCAAACCAGCAGCCTTTTGGTTTGCAGGCCAATGCTCAGCCAGGGTGGAAGTTAATAATTTAGATGGTCATTTATTTTCTGTAAGCATATACATAGGCATATGCTGCATTGAAATGTTTTTACATAGTGGTAAGTGGGATGATTTAGAACTAAAAGTGGTATTGAAATAGAAGACTGACCTGATGCTTTCTAAGTTTTCAATTTAATCTTAATCGTTGCGCTAAAGATAGTAGTTTGCCATGGTAAAGGAAACCTAGGAGATGATCTTTAGAGAGGGGAAATCAGGAATAGGGAATAAAGATGTTAGAAAGTTGTAACCATGTCTTTCCTGAGGGAAAAGTTTCTGCCCTTTCTTATATACAGGGTGAGGCAAAAGTAGGTAACAGTTGTTTGTAAGAAAAATAATGAAGTAATTAATAAATAATAGAAGAATAAACTTTTCCATACTCATAACTATAAACCTAATTTTGGCCCATCCTGTGTAGAGATGTTAGCAATCTAAAGTAGGAGTTGTTCATTTTGGAGCATAGATGTAGAGTTCATAACATCTTGTCAAAATTTATCTTGTATGTCCAAACCTGCTGGTGATACCTAAAGTTACTTTAATTGCACAAAATAATCTGACTTAGAGTCTACCGTTTTCTCTAAATATACCCTTCTATCTTACCTATTTTTGTGTTTGGGGAAGAAAAATTTGATAGCAGCATTGGTTCTCTGGTCTTTTTCTGTGGATATGCATTTAATTTATTGACAGTGAAGAATATATTTTTCTCTTTATATTTGACATTTTAAAGGATGGAAACTATTGCACATAATTAAAGCTGCTTGTTTTTCAGAGAAAAATATTCAAGAACTGCTTTCAAAATTGAATGATACTGTTAAGAGTTCAGACAAAAATGTATGTACTAGGGCGCTTTGGGTGATATCCAAGCAGACATTTCCCACTGAAGTTGTTGGCAAAGTAGTGAGTATAGTTTTCATATGTCTTCTTAACTACAGGCCATTTTAAAAATTCATGCTTATTTGATTTGTATTTGTTTCGTTCTGTCTTTTAGGTATCCAGTACAATTGATTCATTAGAAGTAGTATTTAATAGAGGAGAGATGCATTCTGCTGTTGTTGATTATGAAGCATTAAATGTCATCATAAGGTATGAATTTGGATGCTCTGCAAATTGGAAGAATCGTTTCAGGAAATTTAGAATTTACTTTTAAGGAGTGAACTTTTGGGACTTGAGTTTGGGTTAGACATTGAAAGAAGGAAATGACTTCTAGACTAAAAGTATCAACAAAAAGTAACAGGAAGAAGAAGGAAGTAGATGTGCTTAAAAGTTAGTTGGTTTCTTTGTTTTTACTGAGATAGTCTTAAAGTCTTGGTTAGGCTGCTGTTGCTAACATAATTCTGGATTTAAAAATTCTGTTAAAGCTTTTGCAAGTTTAGAAAATAATGTACACTCCCAAGTGAGGTCTATAGGGCATATTTAGGATGTCCTTAACAGTGCCTATCGGGAAGAACCAGAAAATCCTCTACTTTCTTCTGCTCATCCCTGCTTTTTGTAATGGACATGTTATCAGCACAGACTTTGTTGATAAGCTTTGTCTTCTCTCTGTTTTAAATTTTTCTTCCATAGCTGAGTTATTTGCTCTAACTACTTAGGTTGTTCTGGTGTCCTGGTTGATGCTCACATTATATTATAGCTCTCTGGCTGTCCTATAAGAATGTTGAATTTAATTATATAAAAGTAATTAATATTTAAAAAATTTTAAAAGAAGACAAAATATGTTCTTATTTTAAAAATAATAATACTGAAATCTAAAAAATTAGCATGTAAAAATTTGATCTTTTTTGTGTGTATACATATATGTACATATTCTAAAACTAATGGACTCTACTATGCATATTTCTGTCTGCCACTTATTTTCCTGGTAGTTTAGATGTAGAAGTTGAGGTCAAACTAAATTATTCATTGATTTCTCCATTATAGGCTAATTGAGCAAGCCCCAGTTCAAATGGGAGAAGAGTCAGTTAGGTGGGCAAAACTGGTCATACCTTTAGTTGTTCATTCGGCCCAAAAGGTACATTTGCGGGGAGCAACTGCTTTAGAGATGGGAATGCCCTTGTTGCTTCAGAAACAACAAGAAATAGCATCTATCACAGAGCAGCTTATGACTACTGTAAGTATTACTTTGTGTAAGGATGTTTTGAATAGTACATTGTAAGGTTCTGCACCAAGCTTAGGGCTCATATTGGTATAATTGTATTATGATCTAGGAGATTCCTCTTCGAATTAAAACACAATTGCTTAATTAGTGTAGACATACTGGTCCTTCATTACAGTGAGGTCAGCTGTCTATTCAGTATTACTGTGATCCAATCATTTTATTCCATCCTCAGTGAATGGTGATTGGAAGGGATTGCATTTTGGGAAAAGGGAGAATATTAACTAGTTCAGTGCTATTTGGCTTGTTTTAGCATAATCCCAACAGTTAAAAGTTTGATACACATAAGTGCATCTACTATGTATAATTCCCTAAAGCAGTTATTTGCCTCGGACTTTAGGTTTTTTAATCCTTTTTCTTGTAACAAGTATTTATTGAGCACCTATTATATGCTGAGTGTTTTAGGCACTGAATATGCCAGTGAACAAAAGGAACTTGGGGAGTTTATTTTTCTAGTGGAAGAGATAATAAAGTATATAGTAAACTAAGTAAAGAACATTATGGAGAACAGTGGGGATGGAGAGAGTATCATTGAAGAGGAAGGGTGAAGTGGTCAGGGAAGAGAAATAATGGGATATTTGAACAGTGATTTGAAGGTGATGCAGGAGTTAGCTCTTGGGAGGAACCATGAAAGCAAAAGGCCCAGCTCTGATGGTTGTATTCAGTGAACATTGGGCAGTATGTTAGCAGAGATCGTAAGAGTGAGGAGTAGGAGATGATTTTAGAGAAACGGGGCCAAATCACACAGGACCTTGGGGGTTGTTATAAGACTCTGGGTTCTACTGAAAACCATATTTGAAGGTTTTGAGTGTAGGAATGCTATACGTACTGGGGGAAATTTAGACATACTACAGTAATCCAGACAGTGGGGGGGCCTTCCAGTCTAAATTCTGGGGTTTTGTTTGTTCATTTTTAAAACTTACTTAATGGTAATATTTGGAGTCTGATAACGTATCACTTACCTTTGCAAGTTTTTTTTTAATTCTGATAAGTTTATTATTTTTAAGAGTATATATAAAATTCTTCATGTATTTGAACTAAAATTTTCTCAGATGTCCATTATCCATGAAGCTATTAATGTATTTTTAAAGTTATCAGAGTGAGAAGTTAAAACGTTGTCATTTGAACTTCAATTGATGGTATGTATGTTAAAGTTGTTAGGGGAAAGAATATTGGTAGAAAAAAATTAAGCTGGATTAATGGATGCAAGAATGGCTAGATCGTGATAAGACAAGCACAGTAAAATATTAATGGGTATTTATATTTGGATATTTATTATAAAACTCTCAGCTTTGCTATATGTGTGAAAGTTTTCCTAATAAAACATTGGGTAAAGTTATTTAACTGAGACAATCAGCCAATTTGATATTGTGTGTTTTTTCCTTCCCAAGAATCCTTTTGGTAAATATTTTTTCTTTTGTTTGCAGAAGTTACTTTCAGAACTCCAAAAGCTATTTATGAGTAAAAATGAGACTTATGTTTTAAAATTATGGCCTTTGTTTGTCAAACTTCTTGGGAAGGTAAGTCCACATTTAAAGAACAGTTCACAGTTTTATATGCCAAAAACTTTCATTTCTTAACTTCATTTACATTGTATAGTTGATCCTTATTATCATGCCAATATGATAACTGTTCACTAAATATACAGATATATCTGTCCACCAAAATATGTTTGTAAACACAATATCAGTTCTTGGGCTATATAATTACCTAAAGTTATTACCTGTGTGTATAACAGACATGCAGAGTAGCAAATAAATTTGAGTTCCCCAGTGCATTTGTTCCCAGCTGACCTTGAATAAGGACGGTTATGCTTTGCCTTTTTGTTTGAGCTGTCTATGTCATTTAAATGTCCTTTTCATGATGCATTTAGTGCCACATTTTTCACATTTTGTGCTTTTTCTTGATTACATTTTTTTGCCCTCACCTGAGGACATGCTTACTGATTTTAGAAAGAGGGAGGGGAGGGAAACAACTTCTGATTTGTTGCCTCTTGCATGGGTTACCTCTTGGCATGTGCCTTGACTAGGGATCGAACTTGCAACCTAGGTATGTGCCCTGACTGGGAATCCAACCCAAGACCTTTCAGTGTATAGGACAATACTCCGACCAACTGAGCCACTCGCCAAAGGGCAATGATTGCCCCTTTTGATGGCCCCAAGTGTAGTGTTGAAGGGCTGTCTGCAGTTCCTAAGTATAGGAAGACTGCTGTGCCTAATATAGAAAATAGGGGTGTTAGATAAGCTTTATTCAGGCATCAGTTATAGTGCTCCTGGCCAGGAGTTCAGTGTTAGTGAAATAGTGATGTATCGTTGTGTACTGCATTAACAATGTTAAGGTCAGCAGTGGATTGCATATACGATGGTGGTCCCATGAGATTGTAATGGACCTGAGAATTCCTGTTGCTTAGTGACATTGTGTGGTTGCGGTGGTGGTGCCCACAAACCTGCATTACCAGTTACATCAAAGTGTATCACATATAGTTATGTATGGTACATAATACTCGATACTGATAATAAATGATGGTTACTGGTTTAAGTATTTATTATACTAACCATTATTTTAGAATGTACTCTTTCTACTTACTAAAAAAAAGTTGGCTATAAAATAGTATGCCGTGTTACCCTGCCAGCAACCTCATACATCTTGGGCTTACCTCATCTCTTGATCACATCATTTTCTCTTGTGCTTGATTTAAAACCTCGTGTGTTGTGTAGTAGCACGCTGTGTACAGGTCTCTAGCCAAGGAATTTGACTGTACCACATAGCCTAGGTGTGTAGTAGGCTATACCATCTAGGTTTGTGTGTGTGCACTCTATAATGTTGACACAATGACAAAATTGCCTCATGTGTTTGTTGGAACGAATCCCTGTTGAGCATTGCATGATTGTATACTAAGTAAGTTGTCTTTTAAAAAATAAACATACAACAAGGTTGTGTATTGATTGGTTGAAACCAAGGTGACAGGAACCTAACTGCATTTTTCCTAGGAGTGATGGCTCAGTATTCCTAAATACGGTATTCAAGATGACTTAATAAAACATAACTGTCTTGAATAAGAATTGACTGTATGTTCTATCTGTAAGCCAGATTTCCTTGAGAGAAGAGTATATGTTTTTCTTTATTGTGGTAAATATAATTCTTAAAAGCATCCTAAGTGTACAGTTCAGTGGCATTAAATACATTCATAAGTTGTATAAACATCACCTCTATTTATACCCAGAACTTTTTCATTATCCCCGACAAAGAATCTACTACATTAAGCAATTATTCCCTCTGTTCCTTTCCTTACATCTCCTGGTAAATTGTACTTTCTGTCTGTATGGATTTACTAATTCTAGGTACTTGATATAAGTGTAAATCTATAATATTTGCCCCTCTGTGTATTATTTCACTAAGCATAATTTTTTAAAGGTCCAGCCATGTAGCACATTAAAATTTCCTTCTTGAGGCAGAATAATACTTTATGTGTATGTACCTCATTTTGTTTATCCATGCATTTGTTGATGGATATTGGCTTGTTTTCACCTTTTGGTGATTATGAATAATGCTGCTGTGAATGTTGGTGTACAGATATCTGTTGGATTCTCTGCTTTCAGTAGTTTTGGATACGTACATAAGAGTGAATGCTGGGTCATGATAGATTTATGTTGAACTTTTAGAGAAACCTCCAACCTCTGTGGTCACGCCATTGTACACTCCTACCAGTAATGCACAAGGGTTCAAATTTCTCCACATCCTTGTCAAAACTTGTTATTTTCCCACTTTTGGATAATAGCTTTTTTTTTAATTGGACCATTTTAATGTTTTTTTTCAGTATGATAAATAGTTCTCTTGATGATTATGGACATATAAGACTATTGGGTAGGATTCAGAAACATCATAATGGTGGTTTTTCTTACTGGTTTGTAGTCTTCAATAATTATAAGGAGTTGGTTGTGTGAAACACCTGTCAAGCCAGTGTAATTGCATTTACATATCCATCATTTTCAGGATTGTTGTTTGAGGCCTATTTCCCCCAAATGACTTTGCTTCCTTGTATCACAAGGCCCAAATTGCCCACGTTTCATCTCAGTACCTGTGGTAGTAATACCCTAAGTTGTATATAGTAGGGATGAGGAATTTTTCTGCACACTCTGTATTGACGAGCACAAGGTGACTTTTCACTTACGTGTTATGTGGACCTTGTTAAAACATAAGTCCATTGGCTTAAGGAATCTTCTATTTAGGTAATTTTTACATATAGCTATTTTCAACAGCTGAATTTAATACCCAACCTCTTTCATACATTTTCCTTTCTCTTTCCTGTTCCAATAACTTAATATTTCTATTTCTCCATGGGTGTGAACCTGGCAGAGGGATTTTCCCACTTTCTCTTTTTTATTTGAAAGTACTCAAAGTAAGCTTGTACTGTCCCTCTGTATCCAGCAGGATGGCAGGTACTCTTTTCTATGGAGTCTTTTCATCATTGTTTTGTTTGGTGTTTCTATTTTCATGCATCTTAATATTAATAGTCTTTTGTTTACTTATTGTGGTGCTATTTACAGTAGCACTCAGCCTTCAGACTCGGCATGTCTGACCTCTTGGAACACTTATGAACCTCTCAATTTTTCGTCTTTCTCTTTTTCTCATGATAATTCAAGTAACATCTATAGTGTTTATGGTGGTAGCTCAGTATGTTCACTTTGTGGCATAGTGATGGCAGCCCAACTGCTTGGTAAAGAAGCCTTAAGGTTGTGGATCCCAGAGATCCATGAGCTGACTCCACACAACTCAGATGACAGGAAAACCTTTGTCCGTTTTTATTTTTTTATTTATATTCTTAAATTTTTAATTTATTTTCTCTAGGTTTTCCTGTGAAAGTAGTATTTATTTTTTAAATTTTATTCTTCAATTACAGTTTATTTTACATTGAGTATCTTGTATTAGTTTCAGGTATACGGTATAGTTGTTAGCAACCATGTACCTTACAAAATGGTTTACTACCTGTCACCACCGTACACACTTATTACAAGGTATTTCCTGTGCTGTACTTTACATGCCCAGCCTTTGCCCATTTTTAAATTGGGTGGTTTGGTTTATGTTAAGTTGTAGTTCTTTATTCTGGATATTAATTCTTTATCAGACATCATTTGCAAATATTTTTTCCCCATTCTGTAGGTTGTCTTCACTTTCTTGATAGTATCCTTTGATGCATAAAAGTTAAATTTGATGAAGTGCACATAAATTAGATAATTGATAACTGTTATCTGTGCATTCTGTGTCATATCTATGAAGTTGTTTCCAAATCCAGTGCATTAATCTTTTCCCCTATGTTTTCTTCTAGGAGCTTTATAGTTTTAGTTTGTGTGTTTTGATCTTTGATCCATTTTGAATTTTTTTGTGTATATAAATAAAGCAAGAGTATAGCTTCAGTTTTTGGCCTGTGGATATTTAATTTTCCCAGACTATTTGTTGAATAGATTTTTTGTTATTGAAAGGTCTAGGCACACTTGTAAAACCAATTGACAATATATGGAAGGGTTTATTTGTTCTTGTACCACTACCGTATTTCTTTTTTTTAATTGAATAGAGAGAGACAGACCTCAGTTTATGGTTTCACTTATTTATACTTTAGTTAGTTGCTTCCTGAATGTGCCCTGACTAGAGATGAAACCTGCAACGTTGGTCAACGTTGGTGTATTGGGAAAACATTGTAACCAGCTGAGCTACCCTAGTCCACTACCATATGTTTTAATTACTACAGTTTTGTAGTAAGTTTAGAAGTCAACTTTTTTTTTTTTTTTAACTTTAAGAGATTTTAGAGAGAGGAGAAGGGGGGAGACAGGGAGGGAAACATTGATGTGTGAGAGAAATATGGATCTGTTACCCTCACACATCCCCAACTAGGGACCTGGCCTGCAACCCAGGCATGTGCCCTGACTGGGAATCAAACCAACAACCTCTCGGTTTGCAGGCTAGTTCTCAATCCACTGAGCCACAACAGCCAGAGCTCCAATTTTGTTTTCTATACTTATTTAAGTCTCTTTAGATTTCTTTCAGCAGTGCTTTTTGTAGCTTTTAGTGTACAAGTCTTTCACCAGTTGTTTAGGTTTATTATTAAGTAATTCTTTTTAAGTGCTATTGTAGATAGAAGTGCTTTCTTTCCGAACTTCCTCTTCAAGATTGTTGCTAATGTATAGAAATACAACTGATTTTCAGGTGTTGATCTACTCTGAAACATTGTTGTACTAATTTCATCAGCTCCAGGAGCTTTCTTGTGAGTTCCTTGTGATTGTCTAAGCCAGGTTTTTTCTGTTGTTGTTCATACTCTGTTCAGATTATATGTAGTTTATATCTACTTATGACTGTTAATGTTTTTTATTTAATTAATTAATTTATTTTTATTCAGTTACAATTGTCTGCATTTTCTCCCTTTCCCTCCACCCCACCCCAGCCAGTCCCACCTCCTTCCCCCACCTCTACCCTCCCCTTTGATTTTGTCCTTGTGTCCTTTATAGTAGCTCCTATAACCCCACTATCCTCACTCGACATGTTTATTGATTTTAGGAAAGTGGGGAAGAAAGACAGGGAGAGAAACATCAATCGGTTACTTTTTGTAGGTGCCCAAGCCAGGGACCGAACCTGCAACCTAGGCATGTGCCCTGACTGGGAATCTAATCTTCTATCCTTTAGTTTGTGGGACGATGCCCAACCAATTGAGCTATGCTGGCCAGGGCAATATTTTCTCTTTCTTTGTATTTTCTCTCAAGATGCATGTTTACTTGTCCTTTATGCATTTTTTCACTTAACCATTTTTCTTGTCTATTTTACTGTGTTTGAAAAGACAGTTTTTATTAGTTTCAGGGTTTAACATTTTTTTAATACTAATATTATTTTTTCATATAAACATTTCCTTTTTGGTATTAATGTTGGTAAAACTGGTATTTATCTTCCTAATTTTCTCTAATATTTTAGAAATGCTTTGTGTTATTTACTACCTGCTTCATGGAGCTTTATATCTTGTGATCTTGAATTTTGAATGTACATACAGAATTTGGTACTATTTAAAATTTAAATTCCTAAGACTTTTCCATAGTTGAATTGATTGAATTAGACCAGTGAATGATACTAGTGCCTTATGTATTGTTTTAGGCAGGTAAATAACTTTTTAATGATTTTTTCTTTTTAGACCTTGCATCGAAGTGGGAGTTTTATTAATTCCCTATTACAGCTGGAAGAACTGGGATTTCGTAGTGGAGCACCCATAATTAAAAAAATAGCTTTTATTGCTTGGAAGAGTTTAATAGATAATTTTGCGTTAAATCCAGGTAAGTAATATTTTAAAATCTGAATATTTATGTTCAAAAAGTGAACAAAATGACAAGTACCATTGTGGCTTCTTAGTACATGCTTACATTTTAGTTGACCACTTTACCAATCTCTCATTTAATCATCACAGTGGACCTGAGATAGTAAATATTGTTACTATTTTGGAGAGATTAAGTAATTTACCAAAGGTCACATGATCAATAGATAGGAAATAATCGTGATTATGGAACAAACCTATCAATGACTGATCAACTTAATGGTAGGTTAACATTAATATATACAAGTGATTCCCTTTAATTTACCTTAACTTTCGCCTCCTATTATCTATCGAAGGTGGTTGATATATATGAGAAAGAATATTTAGCCCAGAAGTGGGTCAGCATTAGTACCTACTTCACTGGGTAACTTAATCTTAGGTATAATTGATACTGTATATTTACCAGATCTGCTAAGTAATGTTGACATCATTCTGTATTTGTTTTTCTACCAAAGACCATTAATCCTTTTCTTCCTTTTTAAATGTGATTTAGAAGGTGATTATTTGCATTAAACATAATTGCTTTTATTGAAAATATTGGTAAAAGCGTGTAGCCAGGTACCAGTTTTAATGGAAATGTTTCTTTTTGTTGTTGTTTATGAACTACCACCATGAGATAATGTTCAGGACTAAATGTATTGAGTGTTACATCATAAATAGGAGGGGCTTAAAGAAGGTAAAGTAAGTCCAGAGCTAGAAAGTCTATGACTGGTATTTTATGGACCCAGGAAGTCATTAAGGAATCAGATGCCTAACTTTCTATTCCGTCATCTTCAATATACCTTAGTTGTACTCTATAGGAAGGAGGAAAGGCAGAGCTGAAATGTATAATACGCGTTCTAGAAATTCTGCATGCACTGCCACTTAAGTCTCACTGAATAGAATGGCTAAACAGGAGACTAGATAAAGAAGTCAAAATTGGGCACCCATCACTGTCATGAGTGAAAGCAGGCCTTATAACTAAAAGATAATGAATGGATAATTGTATCACAATTGGCAATCATGCTATAGGGGTTTATTGTGTAGCTCCTCTCATAAACAAAGGATTAGAGCATTTGTTCTCACAGTGGTCTGACTTTATTTTCTTATGGAAAGGTTAATTAAAAGCTGAATGGCAAAAGAGTTGTAAGAAAACATTAATGAATGTCATCTCACCAAATACATGGCTTTACACTTATTTCTAACTTCTTAAGTCTTTTTAATAAGTTACTTGAGCACAGACTGTCTTTTATATATTTCCAGTTAAACTTAACATATTCACATACTTCTGATAATATTTTATTTAAAGAATTGGATTTAATTTTTATGCTGAACTTTAATCTGATTATTGTAAATGTAGAGTACATCTGATTCTAAATAAATCTATTTAGGTTTCCAAAATCTAATGGCAACAACAGGTATAATGCATAATAAAGTAAATTACTAGTAAAGTTTAAAAATAACTTTTTGACAGGATGTAAAATATATGCCTTTATTTTTTACCTGTTAAATAAGGATAATGAAAATACTAAAGCAGCTTGGACAATTTCTCAATGTTTGGCATATTGGGCTAGACAGTTTGTTGTGGAGGACCACTTGGTGTATTTAGTACTATCCCCTGGATGCAGCCCATTCTCTAGATGCCAGTAGCATTCTCCTTACCCTTGCCTCTCGAGTTGTAACAGCCAAAAATATTGTAAACATTGCCAATGTCCCTTGATTGCAAAATCACCCCTTGTGCCCAGTATTTAATAAATGTACTTACACCTTTTTTGTTGTTGCCTTCCTAAGTGTTGTTTTCTAAGCTTACTGGAGTTTGTCAGGTGAAACTTTTCAGGTGAAATGGGAACAGCTCACTGTTGATTCAAAAAATATATTTTTAAATTCTCTTTCTATGGTAAAAGGAGACTATTGCATATTCAATCTTAAAATTGAATTTTTAGCTCTTAATGTTTTTTTACCTGGGTGCTTATTTCATTCTCTTTTAAGAAATACTATGTAGTGCGAAAAGACTGAAGTTGTTAATGCAGCCTTTGAGTTCCATCCATGTGAGAACAGAAGCTTTAGCACTAACAAAATTAGAAGTCTGGTGGTATTTGCTAATGAGACTTGGACCTCATCTTCCTGCTAATTTTGAACAGGTAACATTACAAGTGTTGACTGTAATACTTCGTGGGTTTTTTTTTTAATTAATGTGTTCTTTAATCTTTCAGTGTTATTTTTGCTATGTGTTAGTAGACCACAGTGTATGAGATCTTTTTTTCTTAACGCAAACTTGAATTCCTTTCCCTCAAAGGATACTCTCTATTTTTTAGGGACATTATGAAGATTTTTTAAAAGGAATTCCGTGGGGCTTAGAATATAATTGAGAGTAGATTTAGTATTTTTGAAATAGAAATCAAGGGCTACACTGGGTTGATAACAAAATTGGATTAATTCTTACTTCTTTTATCTCCTTTTTCTAGGCTATCTAGTGACAACCAATTTAAATCCTATTATAGCTTTTCAGTATTGTTGCAAATAATTTACAAATTCCTTTGGATTTTGATATCCTTTTGGACATTTAGACACAGACTTAATCTTATATGTACCTCTTTATTTTTATAATTAATCCTATCCTTCATTTTTGATTTTTTAAAGTGAAATAAAAAAGGACAGGTCTGATAACTTTTTAAAATGTCTTTATTGCTTATCTTTGATTTTCAAGGAAATTTTACTTTTGGATCTGTAGTCCTTGCTTTCTAGTCTATATAAATAACATAAGCAGGGAGTGTATTCTTAGAAAGGGAGACTTTAAATGTACTTGAAATTTTTCGCAAGTTTAAAAATTTTTTAATATATTAAGGATTTTAAATTTGGTAGAAGATGAACTAATTAAAATTGGACATTGATAGTAATATGTAATTGGAATCATAATTTTTTTCAGATTCCACCATTGGAGGGTTCTTTTAAGCTAATCTTACCCAGTTGTCCCACACATTCATTGGCGTAATTCATTGGCTAGATTTGACTGGTACTGGAATGATTTTAGAAATGAGCTTGAATTTATCGTAATATATTTTTAGCATGTGTTTTTAAAAAGCTTAAAGGAAGTCTGCCAATTGCATTAAAAATCAGGTAATGTTATTTGCAAAAATTATTTGTGTATAATTTGGAATTTATAACTGAAATTTACAGATAGTACTCATTTGGGGCAATATAGTTTAATAAAAATGCTTACTTTTCCAAATTTCAGTTTTAAGCCTGTTCATTGAAACAGCCCATAAAATTCAACATATTAAAAGAATTTAGACTACCTCTTAAATTAACTGTATTGTGTAGGACTTTTTAAAAATATGAAAATTATGCAGTTTACAGATATCTCTTTTTATTACTGTTACTCCAATAGGTTTGTGTGCCCCTGATTCAGAGCACAATAAGCATTGATACTAATGCTTCACCTCATTCATCTCGTGTAGCTACTTCTCCAGGCCTAACCCCTATGACCCCTCAACATAAAGGTAAGAGATAGACATACTTGTTACATCTTTTTTAAAAATTGCTTTGACTGAAGATTTTGTTGAGTGTTCTCACATAAAATGAAGCACTTCATGATTTTGGCCCCCCATCGCAAAGTCCATTACATATTCTTCATTGTTTTCTGTATGTGTTAAATGTTCTCTGTAATAATCACATTGTTGTAGTTGGAAATACCAGCCTTTTTTTAGCACATGTGAAGTGTATTACAGACTATCGTGTATGTTTCAGAACCAGAATCTTCATGGATATTTTTAAAAACAACAGATCTTAACAGATATAAGAAATGTGGCTGAGAATGAATACCACTGAAAGATAATTATTGCTATTATTATTTTCTATTAGCTATTGTGATCCAAATGTATATATTTTTATATTTAAGTTTAAGGAATGTCTGAATTTTAATAATTCAGTATGTGGATAAATGCCGATGAGAATTATATTCATTTAAATGGTGTGTAACACTAATCATGTTCTTAACCTAGTTAGATTATTTAATTGGAACACTGTTGTGGGTTTTGACAAAAACTTTCCATTTTTATTAGGGAAACACACTATTTACATCTAATGCTACGTTTCATTTAAAGGGAGTAAACAAAATATATTCATTTTAATAGATAATTTAAGCTTATATAATTTGTGTTTTGTTTTGTTTTAAAGGTGCTTCCCCATATGGAGCCTCTGTGACCCCCCGGATGAACTTGAGTTCAAATTTTGGTGTGATGGCCACAATCCCCTCTATTCAACTTTTAGGACTTGAAATGCTACTTCATTTTTTTTTGGGTCCAGAAATCTTGAGTTTTGCTAAGCAAAACAAACTTGTACTGAGCTTAGGTATTTAATCGTTTTTCAAATAATTTCATTTATTAAAACAGTTCAGAACAGAGTGCACTAGGGGAATTTGACTGGTACTGGAATGATTTTAGAAATGAGCTTAAAGATTTCTTAGTTAATTTTTTGTAGCATGTTCTTTTTATTCTTAAAGATTTTATTTATTTTCAGAGAGAGAGGAAGGGAGAGAGAAAGAGAGGAAGAGAAACATTCATGTGTGGGAGAAACATTGATTGATTGCCCCTCAAATGCCCTCAACTGGGGACCTGGCCTGCAACCCAGCCATGTGCCCTGACTGGGAATCAAACTGGTGATCTTATGGTTCACAGGATGGCTCTCAATCCACTGAGCCACACAAGGCAGGGCTTAATATTTTTTTTAAAACTTAAAATGAGTCTACCAATCATTAGGTAGTGTCGTTTGCAAAAATTATTTGTATATAAGTTGGAATGTACAACTAAAATTTCTAGATAGTTTGCATTTAGGGCAAATACTATTCAATAAAAAGATTTTATAATTCTATATGAAATAAGTTTTTTCAA
This sequence comes from Desmodus rotundus, assembly GCF_022682495.2. Classification (NCBI taxonomy): domain Eukaryota; kingdom Metazoa; phylum Chordata; class Mammalia; order Chiroptera; family Phyllostomidae; genus Desmodus; species Desmodus rotundus. The sequence goes on from NC_071388.1 coordinate 141,362,432, forward strand.
TATAAAACATGTCAGACCACGTAAAATTTTATATTGAGAAGTTTATTTTGTAAAACTTTGGTTTTACATAATTGTTTCTTTTTCCTCTTCTAGAGCCACTTGAACATCCGTTAATCAGCACCTCTTCTTTTTTCTCCAAATACGCAAATACACTTATCACTGCTGTTCATGATAGCTTTGTCGCAGTTGGAAAAGATGCTTCTGGTAAATATTTAAGATTATTTGTTCAAAAAATCAATATATAGTGTCATCTATTGGTTAGATTGTGCTATAAGAGCAATTTATAATTAATCCTCATGGTAACCTTTTGTGTTACTCAGTTTTGCAGATGAGGAAATTTTATTGTTCTGAGGAATAAATAACTTTTGCAAAGTCAAGTAGTACGTGGTAGAGCCGTGATTCAAACAAACCCAGTCTTTGTTAATCTAAACTCCTGTGTTCAAAAGCCTATCAAATAAAGAGAAGAAATACCATAAATAAAATAGTTTGCTTTTTAATTGCTGTGGGAAATTTTTTTCTTTTGGTTTTCAGGTATCCTGATCTTTGTTTTTCCTTGTCTCAAAAGTTAAACATGTTCAATACAGAAAAAACATGATGGAAAGAAAGAAAAGAATTAAACATAGTTACATGACCTGGTGTTAATATGTTACAGTCCTTTTTGAAAACACATTTCTTGCTAAATAAAAAGTAGGTGATAGTGTTTTATAAACTGATTACAAAATTCAACATGAGGAGAATCATATTCTTTATTAATTATTTAATTTATTTTAGTTTGAGGATGAAGAGGGGTGCCATTGCAGTCATCTTTGTTCTGAAGTACTTTACATTGTCTTTTGACAGATGCAGTTGTCAGTGCTATTTGGAAGGAGCTAATTAACTTGGTGAAGTCAGTTATTGAATCAGGTAAGCACCGTAATACTGATTAAATGAATTTCATAGCACTCAGTGTGTTACTTGGCTTTTATATAAATTTATTTTAAAATAATTTTTTGAAGTACAGCTTTCAGAATTTTACCAAAACACTTTGTTGATTTAATAAAAAACCAATTTTCAGTCTTTTAAATTTTCAGTATTTTTAGGGGTATATTTTTACCCCTAAAAATACTTGTATGTTTAGATTGCTTGTTGATAGGTAACAACTTTTGCCCTCCTTTTGCTTGTTCATAGGTAACAAAAAAGAGAGACCAGGTTCTGAGGTTTTGACCCTCTTATTAAAATCTTTGGAAACCATAGTGAAATTGGAGGTATTTCCTATATCGAAAATACTGGTAAGTACAATACCTATATGTTGGAATTTAAAAAACCACACTGAATTTTATATTGAAGATACTTGCGCAGGTCATGTTTTGGGAAAACATATCAAGTATTAGGAGTTTGGCCCTATAATAAGTACTGTTCCTTTGACTTTTGAGTCATTTAAAACTAATAAAGCAAATTGGCTGTATCAGCAGCTATAAAAATCTTAATTGTGATAAGAAAAAGGATAAGCTACATAAAGTTAATATAAGGGACATTAAACTTGAACTGGAGACACTCACATGAATGCTGATTTTATGACAAGACTGCTAAACTCCATTAGTTGTTACTTTGTATATTTAAAAACGTAAATAATAATCTTGTGGAGCTTTCGTGCTTTAAATGAACTCTCTTTAACCAACATATTGATATTGGTATTAAACATCTCTTTCATCCTATATAGTAGAGAAGGAAAAAGCTAATTAGATACACTTTTTATAAGAGTGAGTCTCCCAAAGTAATCTGTAGATGGAGCAAATGATACCCTTACATAAATTCTGAGTGTTTCCTTTATGTATTGTTTCAGTATCTGCTGTGGCAGTAGAGCAAGAGCTTTGGAGCTGACCAGGTTGAATCTCAGCCTATTTATTAGCTGAGTAAAGTTGGGCAATTTATCTACTCTCTTGCTTCTGTAAAGAGAGAATTCAGTGTTCTAACTAAATGGGTTGATAAATGCAGAGCACTATGGGCAGGAACAAAATAAATGAGTTAACAAATGCTACTTATTATTTTGAGCATATGTGAAGCATGTTTTTACCAACATAAGCCTTTTTTGTTGTATATGTCACTTTAGTTAATTAAATAGTTCAGGTTAAGTAATACTTTGGGACAGCAGTTTGCTAGGCTCTGTCACATTTGAGAGATGTGTCTTAGATTCAGCTTTTAGCAATCCTTCGAAATACTAGCTTTTGGCCCTGATAGATATTGCTCAGTTGGGCATAATCCCACAAAGTGAAAGGTTGCGAGTTCAATTTCTGATCCAGGCACATGCCTGCATTGCAGGTTTGGTCCCTGGGCAGGATGTTTATGAGAAGGAACCAATCAATGTTTCTCACATTGATGTTTCTCTCCCTGACTGTCTCCTTCCCTTCCTCCCTTTCCTTCCCTTCCCTTCTCTATAAATAAGTAAAAAAAATTTTTTTTTAAAAAGAAATACTTGTTTCTGGTACTACTAGTGAGCACATAATTCATTGAAGAATTTTTTTCTAATAATAAAAGATAGAAATAGCCTCAAGAGCCATTAAGAGAAAAATGTTTGCATAAATTATGCACATTCCTGTAGCATGTCTACATATATTGATGTGAAAACAACACAGATGAAGAAGGTGAGTTTCATAGTATGTCATGGTATGTCAGTAATGGTATGAAAGTATGATAGCCACACCTTGGAAGATTATGTTGCCTTTTTTTTTTTTTTAAGATTTTACTTATTTTTAGAGACTGGAAGAGAGGGAGAGAAACATTGTGTGGTTGCCTTTTGAGCGCCCCCTACTGGGGACCCAGCCCATAACCCAGGCATGTGCCCTGACTGGGAATCATACCAGTGACCCTCTGGTTCACAGGCTGGCACTCAATCCTCTGAGCCACATCAGCCAGGGCAAGATTATGTTTTCTTAGTATAATTACATATATGGAAATTTAAAGGGTCTAGAAAAATACACTCTAAACTTCTATTAATCATCCCTGGAAATAAGGACTTTGTTGTTTTGGGGCTTTTTGGTGGGTTTTTTTTTCCGTTACTTAAACTTTTTAAACTAATGTAAATATATTCACATTGATATATAAACATTACTATATTTGAAGTTTTTCAACTGATGTATTTAATGAAAATATAACATTGTTAAATTAAAAATATAGTTAATGCTACTAGATTTGTACTATGTAAAGTACTGATTTTTATGAATGATGTATAACAAAACCTTTTGTCTTTCTTAGGTCCTCATGGAAATTACAATTAAAGGACTTCCTCAGAAAGTACTAGGTTCACCAGCATATCAGGTTGCTAATATGGACATTCTTAATGCAAGTATCTTAAATATAATTATATGATTAAAATGAGCCAAGAACAAAAGTTCTGTGATTTCTTTTTTACTATTTCTGATTACTGTTTCTTAAAATAGACTTAGATTGTAAAATTTTTGAGAAAATTGGATTTGCTGATTATGTTAAAATTGATAGGCAAAGAAGTTAATGTAAATAAATATGGCACTATTAATGGAACTATTTTCTGGGATTAAAAAAGGGTTTCAGAAGGAAAGTTTTCATTTGCTTGTATATAGTCATAGTGCTGGTTACTGTTACAAATTTTAGAAGTTTTTAGTGACATGGGCTAAATCGTGAAATGTATTTGATATCTGCAGACTTATTGGTACAGCAAGTTTTAAGTTAACATTCTTTTTTATATCTGGAATCTCTCCATTTTTCAGTGTAGATGGAACAGCTATGGTAAAAACACAAAGAGCTTGGATAGTTTACTCAAATACATTTGTTATCTTTATTTTGTTACCTCCTAAGTAATGTGAAAAGTTAAATTTCAACCTTAACAGTATCATGTTTCACATAGTTGATTGTAGAAACCAAGTACAACAAGATTAACTGCAATCTCCTATCTTTCTTCAGGGAACTCCTGCTTTGTTCTTAATTCAGTTAATTTTCAACAATAATCTCTTGGGATATGGTGTAGAAGATGAAAGGTAATTTAAACTGAAAATATTCTTGTTTTTAACTGGGTGTTTTGGGGTTTTTGTTTTTGTTTGTTTGTTTGTTTAAAGAGAGGAAAGGAGGAGAGAGAGAGAGAAACATCTATTTGTTGTTCCACTTACTGATACATTCTTTGGTTGTTTCTTGCGTGGGCCCTGACTGGGAAATTGAACCTGCAACCTTGGCATATCTGGACAGTGTTCACCCACTGAGCAGTGGGGCCAGGGCTAAAAGTAACCTTTCTGTTTATCTTGGAAAGGTGGTTATGTGATGCATCAGATTCCTTTGACCTAATACTCTATCAAATTTTTTTTTAAAAATCAAAAATAAGATTTGAGATTCACTTATTTCTTTGTCAGTTAGTTTTAGAATTTCGTCGTAGTGTACTTAATGTATTTTGACAAAAAGTACAGGTTAACTCAGGTAACTCATGGTTCAAAATTTTTTCTTCAGGTTTTTTCTTAATCTGGAAATACTTGTAGGTTGTGTTCTTTCTGGTCCAACTTCACCACTAGCTTTCAGTGATTCTGTTTTAAATGTTATTGATCAAAATGCAAAGCAGTTGGAGAACAAGGAACATCTCTGGAGAATGTGGAGTATTATAGTCACCCCATTAACTGAATTGATTAATCAGGTATGATATAAATTTGCTACATATTTATGTTTCCCCAAAAATGTAAGGAAATTTTTTTCTAGTTAGAGCATACGTGGAAATGAATAGAAGCTTGAATTTGAATAGAAGGTATTAAATAGTTTTTCCTGTGGGGTTGGTTAATTTTCTATTCTTTGGATTAGTTGATTTCTTTTCATTGCATTTCTGCTTTATTGTTTAAGAACGTATAATTTAAGGGCAACTAATCAGGTCTATTTTCTCCAGTAGAGGTTATGAAACCAGAAAACTCACATATGATACATACAAATTTCATATTTGTATCTTGGATTCTTTCAATGTTTGTATTATGGGGAATAATAATGGTCATCTTGACTAGACTAGACCAGGATTCCCAGGATCAAGCCATGTTGGTGAAGCCATATAGTAGTACCTAAATCAATAATCTGTTGAGCGTTGATTAACCCTTATATTTATTTAAATATGTGGCAATATTTGGAGGGAATGGAGCTCAAATTCTATCACTTCTGGTGGTTTGTCAGCTGCTTTATCAATATTTAAATGGAAGTATTCTTTGGGAAATATTTCACCGTAACTTTGAAGTTAAGTAATGACTCCATAGAATTTATTATGTGATAGTTCAGTAGCCTTTATTTTGGCTACCCAGCACATCATTAAACATAGTGCTTCTGGAAGAAGATAGTTTGCATTCTTAGTTTCCCACTCTTTGAGGAATAGCCAGGCGCTTTTTTTTTTTTTTTTTGTAAGGCCTTGCCTTCAATGCTACCTTCAATGTATAGTAAAAGACTGGAGGACTTGAAACACAGTGCATGCTTCCCAGAGTTGCTGTAACAAATTTCCAAATCTGGTGGCTTAAAACAAAATGAATTTGTTCTCTTAAAGCTCTGAAGGCCAGAAATTCAAAATAAAGGTGTTGGCAGGGTTGTTCTGGATCTTTGAGAGAGAATCTCTTCATACCTCTCTCAGCTTCCATTGGTCATTGGCAATTTTTGGTGTTTCCTGGCTTGTATAATCATTAATCTTCAGACTTCATCATCCCCTGGCATTCTTGTATCTTCTCTGTCTGAAATTCCCCTTATGAGTATGCCAGTTATTAGACGAGGTGTTAGTTTACCATCTCTTGAACATCTCAACATTGGGGGACACAATTCTGTTACTTACGACACTGGAATTAGATGATAATTTGTCTAACCTCATAATTTTTCTTGTTTCAGACCAATGAAGTAAATCAAGGTGATGCCTTAGAACATAATTTTAGTGCCATCTATGGTGCATTGACTTTACCAATAAATCATATTTTTTCACTACAGAAATTTCCAGTGGTAAGGCAATGTCAAATTTTTACTTACGGAATTTGCATTTTTCTGAAAACATTATTGCACCCATTATAATGAACTTCTCCAGTAATTTTTCCTAAAATAAGACTTTCTCATGACAATATAAGGAAGGGGTGCCAAACTCATTTCACCAAGGGCCACATCAGCCTCGCAGTTGCCTTCAAAGGGCCGAATGTAATTTTAGGACTGTAAAAATGTAACTAATCCTTAACAGTTGAACGAGACTGCTGCTGGGTAGAAACAAGGTGCCAGGCTAGATAAAACAAGGTGGAGGGTTGGATTCGGCATGCAGGTCTTGTGTTTGCCACCTCTGATAAGGGAAAGGAAAATGGTGAAGAAAGTTCCTTTTAACCTTTAATAATTGCTGGTATTGTGGCATTATTACAATTCTTCCAGTAGAACACTGTTGTGGGGGTGGGGGACAAACTTACTACCCTATGCTAGCTTCTTCCATAACACTTTAATGTTACATTGTTTTTAAAAATGTTCACAATGTATTCTACTAGGTGTTTGACATGTAAATAATACATTTAATATATATTTTTTACTATTATTGTTAGGCCACCATGAAAATCTTACTTAGAACTTGGTCGGAATTATATAGAGCATTTGCCCGCTGTGCTGCTTTGGTGGCAACTGCAGAAGAGAATTTGTGCTGTGAGGAGCTTTCTTCCAAGATAATGGCCTGTTTGGAAGATGAAGACTGTTCAGTGAGTTTATCCTGATACTGACCTTTTTTGTATTTAAAGGATTATTTTCAAGTAAATGGAAATAACATTTATGAGCTAATCATGCACTAATGCTTTTCATTTACAAATGACTGAGGTAATACATAAAACAAGTAACAGCTTTGGGGAAAAAATTTTGCTTTTGGACTCAAAGGTCCATGTTTCAGGACTGTTAACAGTGATGCACTTTTACTGCTCTGACATGTACCTACTTGTGCCATTCTACATTATTAGTACAAGAACCTTGCTGTCCCAGACCTTCCTTTCTCCTATCTGTTAGAACGTTAAAGTCAGTCCTTTGGAAATTGGTAGGCTTATATAGGTTCCTTTTCACTCCTTTCTCTTAATAAAAAGGACAACTGCAGTCAACAGTTTAGTGTGTATCATTCTAGAATAGACCTCTTTCTTTGTATTTACACATATAATTTACATGCTTATACTCTCATGTATACATTACTGCTATTATTGGTTGTATTTATTGCTGTTGAAGCATGCTTTTTCATCAGAAAAGATGGATTTCTAGCTCTTGATAGCAGTTACCACTGGTGAAAAGAGTAGAGGTATCTACCAAGAGCTAAAAATCTATCTTTCCAGGTTTTAAAATACATTTACAATATCCTCCTTTTAAAAAATACTGTCACAATTCTGATTATTGTATTTTGATATGATAGAATTTTGTAGTGAATTTAATCTTATTACTCTTGTTAAAACACTTGCATTTGGAGTAAAATATAAACTGTTTGCAACTGTCCGTGAGACTTTTGCTTCCAAGGGATCTAATTTAATTAGCTTATTAATTTCCATCAGAGTAGTTTGTTATTTGCTTTCCGACAGTTCTCTCAAAAATCATTTCTATACTTTATGTGTTACTTCACTCATACTCCATGAGGTTAGGGACATTTGTCTTGATGTGTATCCCTGGCTTTTATCTAGTGCATAGACGGTGATTTTGTTAAACGTTTTTGTAGCTATTAGGGGAAAAGTTGACCTCGGTTTTCACCTTTTAAATATTGTCTTGCTTAGGTTTAGTCTTTGTTTCCTTCTGGAAGAAATTTATAATTTATAAAGTTTTGTAAAATGCTCTGACAAGGTTTTACTTAGCATTTGGTTGTTTACATTGAATTCAAAGATTAATTTGTAAAATAATTTACATTTTATAATGTTGAATCTTTTCATCCAGGAATATTTGTGTCCATGTATTTAGTTCTTCTAAAATTAACCTAATTAAGTTCTTTATTTTTGGTAGTTTTAAAGCTATTTTTCAGCTATTTTAAATGGTACCCACACTTCAATATCCCCCACACCCAGTACTGGAGTACAGTCATGCACCACATAACATTTCATGCAACAATGGACCACATATATAATGGTATACCGTATAGTCCAGGTGTGTAATAGGCTGTATCATATAATTTGTGTAAGTCCACTCTAATGTTACAACTGTGATGAAATCACCTAATGATTCTTTTCTTAGAATGTATCCCTATCATTAAGCAAAGTGTGACTATATATAAAAGCTGTTCCTATTGTGCATTTTCGTATATTGTGATGTGGATCCCGGCTACATGGGATCAGTGTATTGTGTCAGCAATGGACAAATTTCACATGGACTACAGAAATCCTCTGGAGAAAAAGGGATGGCAGGGCTACTCTCTAAGGGAGAGGGCAAGAGGGCCTGAGGGACCGAGGTCCCGACCCCTGCCTGGACAGGCTTTTATTGCTTTTCTGGGTACATTACATTGAGGATGATCCTCAAAATTTTATTGTTTTTCTGGGTACATTACATTGAGGATGATCCTCATTTACTAGGTTTGCTGTAGGTGATTACCTTTTACAGATAACAAAGGAAAGAAGGTTGCTAATTACTTCAAAGAGAAGGATGTTACAGCTCAAGGGGAAAAGTGGTTGTACTGGTTACACTCCATACTTGTGTGGTTTAGCACAGACTTTAGGAAGTTCAAGATACTGAGTAAACATTTGCTGCCTCAATACAGGAGAGGGAGTTTTAGCGAAAGCAAGTCTCATAGCAGCCTAGGTACAATGCAGGCCTGATTACCCACGGGAGAACCTGTCTGTGGGTCCTTTGTGCCCGACCTCACTCCCCACTGGCTTTTCTGAGTGGGGCTGGGCTGCATTTCCCACGCGCAGAACAGTTCCCTATAATATTGAACCAATCTTGTGTTCTTCAGATACCCGTTTTGGTCACATTGAAATTTTTTTAAAAATTGCAGATTAGAATTTTAGGACTTTTGTAAATATCTTATTCCTGTAGAGTTCCCCATTGTCCAGTTGTTTTATTATGGAGGTGCGAAGCTCTTGAATGATACAGAAAGTTAGAACTCGCTGCATTTGACCAGTTGAAATAGTGTAAAAAGAATTCTGTATCTATAGCTATATTGTTATTTTTGTTCTTAAGCTTTATTCCTGTTTTCTTGGTTGGAGTTCATAATCAAAGGCTTACCTATTTTTAAGTCTTAAAAAAAATAGTAGGTAGTTTTATTTTAATGATCATCACTACATCTAAAAATCACTGACAAATTCTATTGTATCAAAATATAAATAAACTGATGTTTTAATACACTGTATTACAAATGCATTAAAATCTAAGAAGATGAACTAATTTTTAAATTTTGTCATTATACACTGAATGGTTTTATTTCCATTTTCTGGGTAGTTTTTCTAGCTTAAGTCTGAAAGTTTTTTTCATCTTTTCCAATATAGACATCTATGACTGTTACTAGTGTTAGTAATCATAGAATATTAATTTTGATGTATTTCTCAGAACAGTTATTTAGAAGGGTGCTTTTTTCATTCAAGAGAATAGTGTCTCTATGTGACTATTTTATCATTAATTTCTGGTTTTGTTACTTTGTGATCAGAGAGGATTGTCTACATAACTTCTAATTTTGGACTCTTAATCTACATTATATCTTTTTGTTACAGTTTTTTTAAAGATTTTATTTATTTTTAGAGAGAGGAAGGGAGGGAGAAAGAGAGGGAGAAAAATAACAATGTGTGGTTACCTCTCATGCGCCTCCTACTGGGGACCTGGCCCACAACCCAGGCATGTGCCCTAGACTGGGAATTGAATTGGCAGCCCTTTGGTTTGAAGGCCAGAGCTCAATCCACAGAGCTACACAAACCAGGACAGGCTATGTTTCTTATACCCCAGATATTTCTTCATTGCTTTGCTTTATTGTATTTTATTTAAAAAAGGACTAATTGCAAACTTACATGTATATGACTGATACCTTTTCATCGAATGTGCAATCAGTTGGTTAATTACCATTTTTAGATTTCAGAAAATTTTTAGCAGAATTTTGAAGTCAAATTATTGTTCATTTGTTACAGCTACGGTAGCAAATACATTGTTGGACATAGTTTTTTTCTTCTTAACCTCTTTTTTTATTCTGTAAAGTTTTAGGATTTTTTCTTATTTTTGGAATTAAGACAGTTCACCAGTGTGTTGTGGGATATGTTTTTACATTGTTTTTAATACTTGATAAATGCTTTCAGTCTATTTTTAAATTTAATTTTTTTAAATTACCTTTTAGTCTCCTTATACCTTCCTTCCCCCAGCAGTCACCACACTGTTGTCCATGTCCATGATTCCTTTTTCCTTTTTGCTCAATCCCTTTGCACCTAACTCTGCCCCTTCCCCCACCACTAGCTGTCATCCTGTTCTCTATGAGTCTGTCCCACCTTTCCTTGTTAGTTCAGTTTGTTCATTGGATTCTGTATATGAGTGATATCATATAGCATTTATCTTTCTCTGACTGGCTTAGGTTACTTAGCATAATGTTTTCCAGGTTTATCCATACTGTTGCAAAGGGTAAAATTTTCTTTTTTATGGCCAAGTAGTTTCCATTATGTAAATGACCCATGGTTGTTTTTCCTGCATATCTATTGCTAGACACAGAGCTGCTTCCATGTCTTGGTGACTGTAAATGACACTGCATTGAACATAGGGGTGCTTATGCTCTTTTGGAATAGTTTGGGGTTCCTTTGGATATATTCTCAGAAGTGGGATTGCAGAGTCAAAAGGCAGATCCATTTTTAATTTTTTGAGATATCTCCACACTGCTTTCCACAATGGCTACACCAATCTGCATTCCCACCAGTAGTGCAAGAGGGTTCCCCTTTCTCCACATCATTTCCAGCACTTTTTTGTTGATATATTGGTGATAGCCATTCTGACAGGTGTGAGGTGGTGTCATTGTCATTTTAATTTGCATCTCTCTGATGATTACTGATGTTGAGCATCTTTTCATATGTCTACTGTCCATCTGTATATCCTCTTTAGAGAAGTGTCTATTCAGGTCCTTTGCCAATTTGTTAATTGGGTTGCTTGGTTTTTTGCTGTTGAGTTTTATTAAGTACTCTATAAATTCTGGATAGTAACTCCTTATCAGATGTATCAGCAAATATGTTCTCCCATTCTGTGGGTTGTCTTTTTATTTTGTTGATGATTTCATTTGCTGTGCAAAAACTTTTTAGTTTGATGTAGTCCCATTTGTTTATTTTTTCTTTTTTCTCCTTGCCTGGGGAGATGAAGCTGATAAAAATTTTCGACAACATCATGAGTTTTGGTTGCCTATGTTTTTTTCTAGGATTTTTATGGTTTCTCGTCTAACAAAGTTAAGTCTTTGATCTATATTTAATTTATTCTTGAGTGTGGAGTAAGAAAGTGGTCGTTTCATTTTTCTGCACTTATTTATGTGATTTTCCCAAATCATTTATTGAATAAAATCTTTACCCCTTTGTATGTGTTCACTTCCTCTGCCAAATATTGACTATACAGATTGGGTTTAATTCTGAGCTCTTTGTTCTGTCCCATTGATCTATGAGTCTGTTTTTATGCCAGTGCCATTCTGTTTTGATTACTGTGGCCTTAGAGTACAGTTGGTTATTAGGTAGCCTGATTCTTCCCACTTTGTTGGCCCTTCTCAGGATTGCTGTTGCTATGCGGGGCCTTTTGTGGTTCCATATAAGTTTTGAAATATTTATTCAAGTTCTGTGAAATATGTCATTAGAATTTTGATAGGAATTTCATTGAGTCTCTAGATTGCTTTGGATAGTATGGATATTTTAATGATGTTAATGATTCCTATCCATGAACCCAGAAGTGCTTCCACTTATATCTTGTATCTTCAGTTTCTTTCTTCAGTACTGGTCTTGTAATATTCTCTGTATAGGTCCTTGGTTAGGTTTATTCTTAGGTATTTTATTCTTTTTGAAGCAATTGTGTATGGCATTGTTTTCTTGATTTCCCTTTCTGTTTGTTATTGGCATATGAAAATGCAACTGACTTCTGGATATTTTGTATCCTGCTACTTTGCTGAATTCATTTATCAGTTCTAGTAGTCTTGGTGGAATCTTTGGGGTTCTCTATGTACAGAATCATGTCATCTGTGAATGAAGACAGTTTTTTACCCCTTCCTTTACAATTTGGAATCCTTTTATTTCTTATCATCTGATTCTGTGGCTAGGTCTTCCAGTACTATGTTGAATAAGAGATGAAAGCAAACATCACTATCTTGTTTTCAATCTTAATGGGAATATCTGTAGTTTTTGCTCATTGAGTATGATCCTGACAATGGGTTTGTCATATATGACCTTTATTATGTTCAGGGATGTTCCCTCTAATCCCACTGTGCTGAGAGTTTTTTTATCAGAAATAGGTGCTGGATTTTATCAAATGCTTTTTCTGCATCTGTTACTGTGATCATTTGGTTTTTATCCTTCATTTTTATTGATTTGCGGAAGGTTGTACCAACCTTGCATTCCTGGAATAAATCCCACTTGATCATGGTTTATGATCTTTTTGATGCATTGCTGCTTTTGGTTTGCTAATGTTTTGTTGAGGATTTTAGCATCTATGTTCATTAAGGATATTGGCCTATAAATTTTCTTTCTTTGTTTGGTTTAGTTTTTGAATTAGGATAATGCTGGTCTCATAAAGTGAGTTTGGGAGCCTTCCTTCCTCTGTAATTTTATGAAATAGTTTGAGAAGCAGACGTGTTTTTCTCTTAATATTTGTTAAAATTCCCCTGTGAAGCCATCTGGTCCAGGGCTTTTGTTTGTTGGTAGTTTATGATTTCTGTTTCTGTGTATCTGAGTGTAATCTGTTTATTCAAATTCTCTGATTCTTCCTGACTGAGTTTTGGAAGATTGTATGTTTCTAGGAATTCATCTGTTTTGTCCAGGTTGTCCAGTTTGTTGGCATATAATTGTTCATAATGTTTTCTTACAATCCTTTGTATTTCTTTGGTGTTGGTTGTTATTCCTCCTCTTTCATTTCTGATTTTATTTATTTTGGTCCTTTTTTTTTTTTCTTGAAGAGTCTGGTTTAAAGGTTTGTCAATCTTTATCTTTTCAAAGAACTAGCTCTTGGATTCATTGATTTTTTTTTTTTTTTTTTAATCACTCTTTTAGACTCTTTCATTTGTTTCTGCTCTGATCTTTTATTCCTTCACTTCTTCTCACTTTGGACTTTGTTTCTTCGTGTTTTTCACGTTCCTTCAAATGTGAAATTGGATGGTTTATTTGAACTTTTTCCCTCTTAGAATTGCTTTCTGTGTCCCACAGATTTGGATCCTTGTGTTCTTGGTCTCATTTGTTACAAGGTATCTTTCCTGATTTCTTCCTTGATCTCATTGTTTGGCCCATTTTTTGTTTAATAACGTTATTTAGCTTCCACGTCTTTGTGTGTTTTCCACTGTTCTTGTGATTGATTTCTAATCTCATAGCATTGTTTGTAGTCAAAACATGCTTGATATTTCAATTTTTGTAAATCGATTGAGACTTGTTCTGTGTCCTAACGTGTTGTCTGTCCCAGAAACCATTCCATGTGCGCTCGAAAAGTATGTATACTCTGCTGCTTTGGGGTAAAATCCTCTGAAGATATCAGTTACATCCGCTTAATGTAGTGTGTTTTTTTAGGGCCACTGTCTCCTTATTGATTTTCAGCCTGGGAGATCTATCCATTGAAGTCAGTGGGGTGTTAAAGTCCTTGACTATGACTGTATTTCTGTTGATCTCCCCTTTTGTGTCCATCAAAATTTGCTTTATATATCTAGGTGTTCCTATGTTGGGTATGTAAATGTTTACTAGTTTCATTCTCTTGTTGCATTGTTCCCTTTATCACTGTGTAGTATCCTTCTTTGACTCCTACTTATCCTTGGTTTTAATGTCTATTTTATTGTCTACAAGTACTGTATCCCAGCTTTGTTTTTCTTTTCCATTTGCATGAAATACCTTTTTCTATGCCTTTACATAATTATAGTCTGTTTGTATCTTTCAATCTTGTGTCTTGGAGTCAGCATATATATGGGTCTTGTTTTCTTATCCATTCAGCTACCCTGTGTTTTGGTCAGAGCATTTAAGTCATATACCTTTAAAGTTATTACTGCTAGATATGAATGTGGTGCCATTTTTGTTACACTGTTTTCCTCTGATGTTTTTCCTTCCTAAAGCAAGCCATTTAACACAGGAGTGTCCATCCCATGGCCTGTGGGCTGCATGTGGACCTGGATGGGTATGAATGCGGCCCAATACTAAATCATAAATTTACTTAAATCATTACTTAGCTTTATACTAAGTTTTATTACTTAGTTATGTACATTTTCTATTTTAATGATCACAAACTTGGGACCTGCTTGGCGATTTTAAAAGATTATCATAAGGGCAGCTGCATAAATAGGGTTATTATGTCAGGACTTCTTTGCTTATCTGTGGTGGCAGATACCACGAAGATTATCCACAGACCTTTTTTATGCTCATCAGTTTTTGTTAGTGTTTGTGTATTTAATGTGTGGCCCAAGACAGCTGCTCTTCCAGTGTGGCCCAGAGATACCCAAAGGTTGGACACCCCTGCTTTAACATTTGTTGCAGTACTTGTTTGATGTTAACAAAGTACTTTAGTTTTTTCTTGACTAGGAACCTCCTTACTTCTCCTTTGATTTTAAAACATAGCCTTGTTGGGTAAAGGAGTTTTGGTTGTAGGTCCTTGGTTTTCATCACCTTGAATATTTCACACTACTCCCTTTTGGCCTGAAATGTTTCCGTTGAGTAACCAAATGACATTCTACTCAGTGCTTCCTTATAGGTAACTCTGCTTTTCTCTTGCGGCTTTTAGGATTCTGTGTGTGTCTTTAAAGACATTGTCATTTTAATTGTGATGTGTCTCAGTGGAGGCCTTTTTGGATCCAACTTGTTTATAACACTCTCAGTTTTCTGGGCTTGTATGTCTTTTTCCTTTACCAGATTGGGGAACTTTTTGGTCATTATTTCTTCAAATAGCTTCTCGATCCCTTGTGCACTCTTTCCTCTGTCCCTTGCACATTCTCTCCTCTCCCTAGTATATTCCCATGATGCAGATGTTGTTATGCTTTATGGTATCCAACATATTTCTTAAGCTCTCCTCTTTTTTCTTTTTTCATTTTGCTTCTCTGCCTGGATGTTTATTTCTACTTTGTCTTCCAAATCACTGATGCGATCCTCTGCTTCATCTAAACTATTGTTTATCCCGTCTAGTTTATTATTTATTTCAGATATTGTATTATTTCTGACTGGTCCTTTTTTATGCTTTCTACGTCTTTTTTCATATTTTTGAGTATCCTTAATAATCATCACTCTAAATCTGATAAATTGCTTGCCTTCACATCATCTAGCTCTTCTAAAGGATTCTCTTGTTATTTCATTTGGGGTCTGTTTCTTTTTCTTCCCATTTAGCTATGGTTTTGTGTTTTCTACCTTAGCTGTTGAACTAATCACCTGTTAAACCGATCAGTCACTAAACTAATCAAGCTGTACTCAGCAGCCCAGCTTAAGCTCCACAGGGTAGGGCCAGTAATTCCTGCGGGAGGAGTTACTGCTTTCCTCCTGGTTGAATCACTTGGAGGGGATTTCTCTGTCTGTGAGAGATGGCTCCTGCAGTATAGGGACTCAGAATAGGGATCCTGGTGGCTGTTCCTTCAGTTCTCTCCCCATAGCCATCAGCCTCAGAGTCTCCTCATGCTTGTCTAATCCACTCTGCTCTTCCTTTGTCTGAGCCAAGGGTAGTGGCTGTAAACAAAATTTTGTGTATTGGCCCTTTAAGAGACTCTCTGAATCTCCAGTCATCTCTCCTTGGCAGACAGAAACCCTGCTGCTTTTCATAGCTCATTGTTAGCTAGGTTTATTTCTGGCTCTGGTGCTGTAGCCTGCGGAGTCTAGCTTTGAGTTTAGACCCCAAACTTCTCAAGGGAATCCCCCAGATGCAGAAATATCCCCTCTCATCTTCAGATGGTGCCCATGGGAGCCCAGCCAGACCTCTCGTGTCTCCTCCACACTCCCTACCAGTCATGTTGTGAAGTGGTTTCTTCTGTATGTCCGTGGTTATAAGGCTTCTCTCTAGCTAGTGTTCAGTTGGTTATTCTGGATGGTTTCTATACAATTTAGTTGTAATTACAGATTCATCCTGGGAGGAGGTTAGTGTAGCTTCCACTTACTCCTCTGCCATCTTGGGTCTCCTGACCCTTTCTATCTTAAGAGCTGTGTTGTCTTCTCAGAAAAGTTTCCTTGCTTTACTGGTACTCCTCAGTTCTTTTTTTGAGTACCATTTTACATGGTTTTTATACCTTTCTGATTTGTCTTGTATCCCTTTTCTTTCTCTATATGTGTGTTTTGCTTTTGGTACTGCTTTCTGGGAGCTTGACATTTCTGTGTTCCTTTGCAGTTAAAATGTTGAGATACCTTATGATGTTTTTGTTTTTACATTTAATGTTTTTAAGTAGATAGGATTTCTCTTGACTTTGGGGAATATTAGTTTTTTTTTATTATTATTAGCTCTTAATGGTTAATTCTGTTGATATTTAGCATTCCTTGCAATACTGGTTGTCATGATTTTGCATATTTGTCAATAGGAGTATTAATATTGAATGTTGGTAGTTGCAGAGTGTTTTCTAATCCAAGAGAGAGCCTGTTTTCTGACTTTGATAGCAAATTATAGCTACAGGCATCCTTTACCTTGTCACATTGTGCATAAGAAGGAAGCACCTTTTTTATATGAGCATGTAAATTGTCATCTGGACTGACATTCCACATGGTTTTACAGGGTAGTTGGGCACTGCTTTCCTCCTCTTGTCCTTTAACAAGCATTGGGGGAGGCTGTCTTTGAGAACAGACATGTGAATTAGTCCAGTGAAGTGGACTGGTGTAAGGTAATGGAGAATTAAAGGAAGAATAAACTTTTATAGATTTTTAATTTCAGTAGTTTATTAATTAACCATTTGTGGGGGGGTTTTGTTTGTTTGTTTGTTTTTTAAATCCTCACCTGAGGATATATTTATTGATTTTACAGATAGAGGAAGGGGAAAAAAGAAACATAGATACGAGAGAGAATCATTGATCAGTTGGTTGCCTCCTCTTCATGTCCCAACAGGGGATCAAACCCACCACCTAGCCCTGGCTGGTGTGGCTGAGTGGATTGAGCACCAGCCTGCAAGCCAAAGGGTCACCTGTTCGATTCCCAGTCAGGGCACAAGGCTGGGTTGCAGGCCAGGTCCCCAGTAGGGGCACCTGATAGGCAACCACACATTGATGTTTCTCTCCCTCTCTTTCTCCCTTCCCCTCTCTAAAAATAGATAAATACAATCTTGAAAAAACAAAAACCTATAACCTAGATATATACCGTGACCGGGGATTGACCCTTGCAACCTTTTTGGTGTTCAGGATGATGCTCCAGCCAACTGAGTCACCCGGCCACGGCAACCATTTGTGTTTTTGTTAACCGTCAGAGATTTTTCACAGAACCCTCTGTGTCTTCCATTATTTAGGTTCTCGTAAGAAAGCTATTTTTCAGGTGTTCTTTGACTTATGGTGCTGGGGTTTTCTTGTATTTTTAGCCTTCCCTAAAAACCTGTCCCCGCATCCCCACTTGTCCCCTGTCTTTAAATAAATTTTCACAAAAATTCTCTGATATTTTTATGGGTTTATTTTTAATTCATTTGAACTAGAAGAGGAGGATGTGTAAAGGGTATGCAGAAAAGCTTAGCAACCTTTTGAATTTTGTTTTGTTTTTCCTGGGTTTAGTGAAGACAGTTTTCGAAAGGAATTTGATGAATCTAATTATGAACCTAGCTCTTCCATTCTCAGTTTATTGGTTTGCGTACTGACTTTTATGGGCATCTTAAAGCTAAATTACTTTCTCTGCATGTTGAGAAACAAAAGTATAGTACTTGGCATACAATTACCTCGAAAATATTCGTAATGATAAACTTAAGGTAGGCTATACGGTATAAGCCATGTCTTGTGTGTTATTAAATATTATATGTGGGAGGAAAAGTTTTTTATATATTTTTGTTGATGCTTACTAGTTTTGAAAACTACCAATAATTGAAAGGTCCTAATGTAATACTTTTAAATATTCTTCCCTAGAATTTACTATTTTTGGATAGAACCATTCATATTATTACTGTAATGGTTGATTGTATCGACTTCTCACCATATGATATTAAAATTCAATCCAGAGTTAAATGTAAGTATTTTCTTTACCTTTATTTGTTCACCAAATATTTTATAAACATGGCTGCCTGAACTGTTATGGCAAATCCTCATGGTTTTTTCCCACCTCATTTATCTACTTTTGACATTTATAACCATTTCAGTTACTATGCTAGGAGCTGAAAGGTGCATTCATTATCTTTCTCTCACACACACACACACACACACACACAATGTATTTACTCTTTTTTAACTTAGATAAATATTATACTGTTTAGACATTGCCTAATAATACAAGTAATTTTACTTACTCCATTGCATAAAAGGGGTTTTCTGGGCAAGAAACTTTAATGTTTATTAAAATGTTTTTATGAGGTAGCTTGATTTGAAATAATTATTGAGTTAATATTAAATGGATAGAAAAGCATGCAGTGGTTAATTGGTTATGATTTGTGGAAAACTTAAAATGATTCTAAAAGTTTAGCTTAGTTTTTACCATTTTTTAGTTAAAATTGGACAATTGACATAGTAATGGTATGCTTTTTAAAACTGCATACCTTGGTTAATTCTAACTTACGTTGTAATAAATACTGAGCTGCTTTAATGTAATTGGTTCTTTGAAATTAAATGTTTCCATTAATGCATATGTGTATACTTATAGACAATAATCTTCTAGTAACATTTAAAGATATACTTTTCTTGAATAAAGATTAGGAACATAATTTTTTTTTAATGAGATCACTGTTGAAGAATTAATGTGAATATTTTTAGAACATATAATATTTTTAGAATTTTTTTGATGTTTCAGTTTTTACTAAATGGTGGTAATATAGAGAAACTGGTTAAGTGTCTAAGGTTTATTAAAAGTTAGAGCATCTCAATCTGAGTGTCACTGAAATAGGTTATAGATACTTAAACTTTTTGCCTCAGCACTCTTCTTGGGCTGAGCAGGACCTAATCTGATTACCTCAGTGTGTTACAAAAATAAAATTATTTCTAAATACCATAACTATAAAAAGGTTTTATAACGCATGACATTTTGTAAGTCACTTAGGTCTAATAAGGCCATGATGGTAATCCCCGTGTGGACACAGTTTTACCAATTTTGTTAATTCCGAAAAGTTCGAATTAAATCCACAATTACAAATTTGCCTTTCACTGATCTTAGAAGAGGTGTTTTTGCTATTTAAATATGGAAACTGCAGGCAATCTCTAAAATCTACCAGTAGAAGATGGAGAGGAGAGGTGGGAAAAGTAGAAATAGTTGAAACAGAGTATTCATGGATATGTATCAGGATCACGTGGGGGTTTTGATAACTTGTTTATTTGTTTTATGCAAAAATTACAAGAATTCTACGCTGACACCTTACATTCTATACTTGGACTCCTTAGTTAACAGTTGATTACATATTTCTTACTATATCCCCCATGTATACATTTTAGTCATTCTTTTTCCCGATCCCCGAACCATTTCAAAGTAGTTGTAGACAAGTCCTCAATGTGGAACAATTCCTGAGTCTTGTCTTTCATGACCTTCAAAAGTGAAGAGCACAGGCTATTTACTTTTTGAATATCCCTCAGTCTGGGCTTGTCAGTATTTCCTTAACATTAGATTTAGGTTTCATTCATTTCTTTACAGGGATACTACTGAAGTATAATGCTGTAGGTTTTTTCCAGTGCATTATGGCAGGCACACAATGCCAATGTGTGCCATTATTGTTAATGTTAATACTTGCTATTTGGTTAAGATGACATCTGCCAGGTTTTCCACTGTAAAGTAAATTAGTAAATATCTACTAATAATATTTATCTGCCATTAGTATGGCAGATACTTTAAGATATGTAAATATCCTCTTCCTCAGCAAACTTACAGTTGTACGTTTATCATTCATTGATACTTTTTTGCCTGAAACACTATGATAATTCCCAAAGTGACAGTTTATATTTCCAAGGGACATGGTTTCTTTTAGCTGAGAATGACATTGAGAAACTCTTAAGATCTGTTCATTGCTACTGAAACTCACTGCTTCTGGATCTTCTCACTGGACAGAAGTGGAAGAAATAGGTGTGTTTGTGAACTACATTTCTCTTGATATACTTTCAGTTACCATCTAGTATCAAATGATTTTTTTGAGTCTTAACTTTTTTTGTATTTACCTACCTTCTCTAATAGAATCTTGGCCCCCATAACCCTCAATATATTTACTGTTTGATGAGTATCTTGTATGTAACCAGTCCTCGTGACTTATGGGCTTTCTTCTCAGGCTCAGTATCTGTCCAAGAGTTTTTGGGTAGGCTTTTTAATTTATATTTACGTCTGGGAAGCAGTTTTTAGGGAGGAATATCGGGTTGACTTCCTTTTAATAGCAGCACTTGTTTTTCATGATATTTTTATTAACGAGCACTGAATTAGAGGTTTCTCCTATACCTCTGACATAGTTTACCTTAAAAAAATGGATTCTTTGAGGGGAAACAAAGGTAATTTTGGAATGGGTATGATTTTCTTCACAAGGCAAGTATGGGTTTATCCCTATAGTTAGGTATGTTAGGAGAAATGTAGTCTCAGAAGGGCACAAAGGAAAGTTGGATGGTGCTTCTAAGATAATATTTTTTTTTCTTTAAATCTAGGCTTTTTTTTTTTTTTTTTTTTAATTCTTTTGATAATTTGGATCTCTAACTTGTTCAGTGTTACTTGCTGGGTTCAGTGTGTACTAGATAGGTAAGCCAGGAAGCAATAATTTCTAAAGAAAGTTTTTTCTTATTTTTTACGATGGCTTTTCAAATTTAATTTTGGAGTCTATCATATAATTTAGTACTTTCTTAAAAAATTAGTTGCTGAAATTCTGAGACTGTAAATTAAAATTTAAAATGCATTTTATAATTTCTTAGAGAAAAATGATTCATTTTTTCAGAATTCTTCTTATAGACCTGCCCAGTTTCCTTTTATCTCTAATTTTGTTTTAAAGGTGGTGTTGTAGTGATATTTATCCATTAATGGTCAGCGTATAATTTAAGGATTTGCGGGTATTACTACAGAAGCAACTGTATTAGATGTGTCTGTCATTTAAATGTTCGAGATAAAGAGGGACGGTGACACTTTCCAAAGTCCTTCAGTTTTTAATAAATTCAATTTTATCTTAGCACTGAAGAGACCTTCAGATTGGTCCAAAAAGAAGAAGGAGCCTCTAGGAAAATTGGCTTCTTTAATTAAACTTATTGTGAGAGTCATCTGTTCTTTTCACACTCTGAGCCTCAAGGAAGTACATTCTGATACTCTACTCGCTGTTGGCAACTCAATCACCAGCATTCTCTCCAATGTACTTGGACATATTTCTTTGCCTTCCATGATTCGAAAAATATTTGCAACTTTAACAAGACCTCTGGCATTATTTTACAAAAACTCAAAGTAAGTATTTGGGCCTAATGGCTTTGACGTATATGTATATCATTCAGATCTAAGTAGCAAACTTGTTTTTCTATGAGCTTTGTTACAGATAGTAATTATTTATGGTTTTGTGGTAAGGGTAATACATTAAGCCATTCTTTTGTTAAAAAGATACTTGATATCATATATAGATATAAGGTAGGAATTAGTAGTACTTTTATTTTACGTGCTAGTCCAACCCCCTTTTCAATTTAGTGCATAGCTTTTTAGATTTTTTAATACAAACAAGCATACCTATTAAATGTACGATGAATCCAAAGGCATATTTGACATACAATTTGCAGTTAAGTATATGGTGTGTATTCAGTATATTTTATGCATCTTGCCTGCACCATATACCTAAGAGTCTCATTCTTTTTAATGTCTGCTGCATAGGGTTTTATGAAACTTACCATGTACCTGTTGGTGGACATACGTGTTTTTTTCTAGCCTTTTCTCGCTTAACTAATATTGCAGTTGAACATATTTGTACATAAAACCTTTGCCAGTATTTATGCAAAACAAGGTCATACAAGTGAAATTTGTTCAGAGATATCACATTTAAGTTTCTGAATTATCTCCCAAAGTTTGTATTAATTTACATTTAATTAAAACAAGTAATGCCTAAAAATTGAAAAATTGTAAATAACACACTTGAAAGCAGTTGTGAGGATTCATCAGTGTTCTTTATAGCAAACTTCTGTTGTTAAATCATATTATAACCTACAGTTTATAAATTAAACTCAGAGAAAGTTTTAAGAAATTATAAGTACAAAATAGAACCTCAAATCTGTTAGCTTTTTGGGAATCTTAGAGTTCTTAAGCTTCATCAGAAATAATTTATACTATTTTTTTAAAAGATACAGAAAATAAATAACTGGTATTAATACTGGAGGTTTATTCCAGGTGTTGTTCTATGATTCATGTTTTAAAGATAGATCTGTATCATACTTAATGTTTGGCAGTTTGACATTTCTTTATAAAGTCTTGGGGCATCTTTTTATATCGCTATACAGGCTTGTCTCATTTTTATGGCTGCATTTTGACACTTGTAGGTTTAGCCTTCTATAATATAAATGGTATTGCATGTTTTCTTTCTTCACAGGCTTGGTGAAGTTCCTAAAGTGTATAGTTGTATGAACAATAAGGTAAAAATCGACATTATCCATAAACTTGCTTTTATGGTGAGAAAAGTGTTAGGGTTTAAATAATTGTCTTTAAATATAATCCTCCTTATTTTAAAAGATTGTTATTATACTTCAATGTTAATGCACATTTAATAACATGACACAGAAACAATCAAAGGATAGTTTGTTTTGTTTGTTTAAACTATGCTACTTTCACAGAGTTTGCAAATGAAGAACCTGGGCCTGCCAGAATTAATTCAGGCTGTGTGGACTTCTTTCCCAGTTCTGAAATCCATATGCTTTATCCCAGTGGCCTTTACACTTGCGCCTGCTCCAGAATTACATTGGAAGTCTTGTTAAAACACAAATTCCAGTCTTTAGCCTTGGAGTTTCTTGCCACCTGAGAATTTGTGTTACAAGTTCCCAGGTGATAATGATAGTATTGATTCAAGGCCCATAGTTTGAGAAGCACTGAGCTGTAGCCCCTCGACCACTTTTTCTTAGTCTGATTCACAACAAAAGTTTTTACTTCTTTCAAAGGATAGATTTTTTTAAAGGATTTAATAACGTTGATTTAAATTCATATAATTCATCCACTCCTATCTTATCTCTATATGCAGGTAATTGGTTTCAATCTTTTACATGTGCAACTATACACTATAAATCTATTATAATTGATGTGAAAACCTAATTTCTGATAATGGAAAATCAGCTTCAAATAAGGTTATGATATTAATATCAAAGAAAACTCAAATTTATCAGCTTGTAATGAGTAGTGTATATTTAAGGTGATGGATGGGAGGTTTTTACAAGCCATCTGAATTTTAAAAATTGAAATAGTCACATGTTTGGTGAGTTTTTTAATTTAGTGTGTTTTGTGGGGGGTTTGTTGTTTTCTGTTTTAAAAGTAATATTTCCAAGTGTTGCCCTAATAAACTTTTCCTTTTTCCTAGTTAGAAAAGCTACTAGGAGAAATTATTACTTGTCTACACTTCAGCTACACTGGAACTTACGACAGTGAACTTCTTGAACAGATCTCCCCATTATTATGCATAATGTTTTTGCACAAGAATAAACAGATTCGAAAACAGAGTGCTCAGTTCTGGAATGCCACATTTGCTAAAGTGACAATGTTGATTTATCCTGAAGAGTTAAAGTATGCTAACCACAAAACTCTTTTATTTAGTTACTGTATTGTTATCTTGTAATTTGGGGGTTTAAACATAACTTTTTTTTATGAGGAATTACTGCAGGAGATTCCTTAGTCATAATACTGTTATGTGGAGTACATGGTAATTGTTAAACATTATTCTATCGTTTGTTTGGTTTTTAGAGTCATAACCTGTTGGCTTTAGGAACACAGAAACCATCTGAAATCACCTTACTAAAAGAAACCCAAAGGGCAAGAAATTGATGACTATTAAATCGGTGCATACTGATACCTAATGTAATAGTCTACATTTGTTGAAATTTTCCACAATAAAAATTTGGAAAACTTGAAAAGCTTTTTAAAGAGAAAATTTGGAAACTGAAGTATTTTAGCAAAAAATTTAAATACTGCCAGTAATTTCTCCCAGTTTTGTATAGGTACAATAAGAAATAGTCTTTAAGCTGGATGTAATTTGCCACTTTAAAATTATAATTAAAGTGTTATTGTTAACATAGTCAATACTCAGCTGTACTACTTGACTCAAGGTGTTTATATTTATGTATTTTTTCTAAAAGACCAGTACTGAGAGAAGCCAAACAAAAAATTTTGCTTCTGTTGCCTGGTTTGGAAAATGTTGACGTTGTGGAGGAATCCAGTGGACCATATTCAGATGCAGTAAGTTTGGATGGTTTATTTATATAGTTTCGAATGATGTTTGATTGATTAGTTTGTTTATTGGGTATCAATGTAATTTTTTAAAATTATATTTTATTGTTTATACTACTACAGTTGTCCCAATTTTTTCCCCCTTTGTGCCCTTACACCAAGTCCCCATACTCCCTCAGGCAGTCCCCTTACTGTTGTCCATGTCCCTGGGTCATACCTATGTGCTCTTTGGCTACTGCATTCCCTGTTCTGTACTTCACATCCCATTACTATTCTGTAACTGCCAACTTGTGCTTATTAATCACTTCACCTTTTTCACCCATTCCCTGATCCCCCTCCCATCTGGCAACCATCTTGTCTCTATTTATGACTCTGTTTCTGTTTTACTTGTTTGTTTATTTTGTTTTGATATGTATTGCCATTTTATTGTTCATATTTTTGAACTTCTTAAATAAGACCCTTTAGCATTTCTGCTGGTTCAGTGGTAATGTATGCTTTTAGCTTTTTCTTCTCTGGGAAGCTCTTTATATGTCCTAAATGATAGCTTTGATGGTACAGTAGATTATAGGACCTTGCTTTTCATCACTTTGAATATTTCTTGCCAGTCCTTTCTCACCTGCGAAGTTTCTTCTGAGAAATCAGCTGACAGTCGTATGGGATTTCCCTTGTAGGTAACAAACTGCTTTTCTTTTGCTGCATTTAAGATTCTTTTTGTATTTAACCTTTGGCATTTTAATTATGATGTGTCTTGGTGTGGGCCTCTTTGGGTTCATCTTGTTTGGGACTCTGTGCTTCCTGGACTTGTATATCTATTTCCTTTACCAATTTAGGGAAGTTTCTTGTCATTTTTTCAAATAGGTGTCCAATTTCTTGCTCTTTCTCTTCTCCTTCCAGCACCCCAATGATGCGAATGTTTGTTTGAAGTTCTCCCCAAGTATCCTTACATTATACTTATTTAAAAAAATTTTTTTTCTTGCCATTCTGATTGGTTGTTTTTTGCTTCCTTACGATCCAAATTGCTGATTGGATTCTCACCTTTAGCTACTCTATTGTTGATTCCTTGAAAATTGTTCTATTTTTCTTAAGGTTATATTTATTTCTAGAGGGGGGAGGGAGGGAGAAAGAGAGGGAGAGAGACATTGATGCGCAATAGAAACAACTATTGGTTGCCTCTTACATGTCCCCAAATGTGGACCTGGCCCACAACCCAGACATGTGCCCTGACTGGGAATCAAATAGGCAACCTTTTGGTTCACAGGCCAGCACTCAATCCACTGAGCCGTACCAACCAGGGCATGATTCCCTGTAAATTGCTCTTTATTTCAATTAATGTATTGTTTCTGACTGGATCTCTTTCATACTGTTTAGGTCCTCACTAAGTTCCTTGAGCATCTTTGTAACCAGTGTTTTAAACTCTATGTTTAGTATGTTGCTTGTCTCCATTTTATTTAGTTCTCTTTTTTTGAGTTTTATTCTGTTCCATCATTTGGGCCATGTTTCTTTGTCTTATTTTTACAGCCTCCCTGTGTTGTTTCCATGTATTAGGTAGAGCTGCTATGTCTCCAGGCTTGTTAGAGTGGCCTAATGTAGTAAGTGTCCAGTAGGGTCCAGTGACACAGCTTCCCCTATTACCCAAGCCGGGTATTCAAGGTGCCCCCACTCTGTAGGCTGTATACACCCTAGTTGAGTCTTGATTGCTGTTGGCATGTCCAAGGTCAGCCATTGCCTGTGTTCTGTCCAGGGCCACATAGCATAAGCTAGAAAGCAATCTGCATATAGCACCTACTTGTGCTGGGCTTGGAGTTGCCCAGGAGAGGCCAAGCTGTGTACCAAGGTCAGCTGCTGGTAGTGCTGGGCCTGAGGTGACTCAGCCAGAGGAGGTAGGGGGCTTGCTAAAGCTACATGCTGCTTATATGAGGAAATTTAGGAAAATTTGAAGCATGGGCCAACACAAGCCATTTGTATGGGAAAAGTTTGGGTGAACCTGAAAGTTGGTTGGGGCAGGGCCTCAGGTAATCATCAGGGTGGGGCAAACAGTGTGAGCCAGGTTGATGCAGTCTCAAAGAAGGTGTCCCCTGCTGGTTCTGAGGCTCTACTGGAGGCAGGGCTCAGAAAAGGAACAGTGGCCTCTGCCAGCACTTTTGTCTGGGAAAAAGCTACCTCCCAGCTCTTGCCATGATGCCAGACAGTTTCACTTCCTTCCATATATTTCTGATGCCTTTGAAACTGCTACCCTGATGCAGGAGCTCAGATGGAGTGAGTTTGAGTAAGTCTGTACATGGGCCCTTTAAGAGGAACTGTCTGGGATTCCAGCAGTTTTTGTCTTACACAGACTCAATTCTTCATTGAATTATTCCTTCTGTCAGAAAAATACCTCTTTGCTATTATAATCTATTTCGTTGCTTTGGCTAATGATACTTGATTACTGTCTGAAGATTAAGGAGTAAAGGCGTGGATACCGTGTACCACATGAGGTACAACATCCTTAGACAACTTTTTTCTTCAGTAAGTGTAGTCTGCTTGTTTTTGCTTAGAACCTGCAAAAGAAAAAAAGTGGTATAGCTAGCTGAATACTCTAGTTTTGGTTTTGGGCTAAAATTAAAAATGATTATTGAGACTTGAGACTTGTTTATTGTAATTGGGCCTGAGAAACCCATATAGTGTGTTGGGAAGAACATCATGGTTAATATTTTGTCATGCATGCTTTATTGTTGAATGTTTATAAAGTTTTATAGCTTTGATTTTTCTTTTAGAACTATTTCCAGCAGTAGGAGGGGTATTTGAGTCTAGTAATTTGATTTATTTTTATAGTATTAATGTGATATATCTAATTTTCAGAATTCATAAAAATTAAGTGCTGAAACACAGCTATAGTATATGATGGAGATACCAAACCTGTGTGCTGTTACTAAATTAGTGCCTTTCTTTTCTTTGACTTGATTTTACTAGGGTTGAATGATTTCAAAAGAAATTTGAAATGAGTATTTTCACAATGGAATTTTTAAAACATGAAAATGAGAAATAAAATTGAACAGTTGTACTTAATGAAATTTTTTTTTGGTCATCAGACAGAAAATTCACAATTAAATATGAAGATAAGTGGCATGGAAAGAAAGTCAAGTGGAAAAAGAGATGCTTTTCTGACGCAACCAAAGGGTAAAAAAGAAAAGATGAAATCACCAGCCAACGTATGTTTTTCCAAAGTTTATTTCATAGAATTTTTAAACTATGTGATAGCTTGAAAACATACAACTTCTAATTGGAAGAAAATGCTATTAAAGACTGAGAAAAGATGAGATTGCAGGAGAATATGAAATTGGTCCAGAATGACTATGTTAGGATGGCATGATAATCTAGAAGCTTTGGGAGAAGATTTCTTCTTTGTAAAGTTAGGTCAGCATAATACTTAGCATTCACTAAATATCAGCCTCTTTGACATGGAATTGAACTAGATAGGAATAGCTATAACATAAGAGGAAAAATATTTTTAGAACTTCTGTTACTGAATATGAACAAAATGCCTAGGTAAGAAATCTATTTTAACCTCAAATCTAAAACTAAATACCTTGCTAGTTGCTGTTTAACCAGTTTTTGGACAATAATTCTCTTTTCCATGACTTCTTAATAAAGGATATTCTAGAATCTTGAGGTCATGGTCTTGACAAAGTAAAAGTTATTTTTAAAGAAAATTCCAATGTAGTCTTGTAGCAGTGGTGAAGTAGAATGAAAACAGTAATCATGCTGGAAATTTGTAAAAATAACATTATACTATCAATGTTACTAGTAGGTAGGGAATATTATTTTGGCAAATGAAACCTCACTAGTTCATGGTTCACCTTGAGAGCCACAGATAACACTCTCCCTGCCAAACATCTTGATTTCTGTGTGTTGGCCTAAAAAACATTTGCTCATGCTTTGTTGGTAAGCACATACTTGGTTACTTTTTATTTAAAGTAGTATAATAATTTTTATTTTCTGAGTGTTAGAGACAATGAAAGGGAGGGATAGTGTACTAATTATTATTAATGAGGAATCACAATATGGATTTAAGCTCAAAACTTCCTTTTCACTATCAAAAAACTTACAAAGTCTTAGAAGAGAGATTTATTGAAGTATTGGAAAAATAATTTGGCAACTCAAATGTACATTTACTTTTTTAATATTCACAGTTGAAACTAGAATCTTCATCCCCCAGAACAAAGAGTGAAATGCCTTTGGAAGAAGAAAAGTCTATTGAATTTGTGTTTATACCTCCAGAAGGAAAAGAAGCAAAGGAAAGAATACTAACTGAACATCAGAAAGAAGTACTCAAAACAAAGAGGTTTGTAGTCCTGTTATCTTGAATTGGGTATTTTGTAATCACACTTGGATTTCATGCCACAGACTATAACTTAGTCTTTAGAACTAAGATACTGTGTATACTATACTGTATTTTAATACTGAGAAGATATACTATATATAACTACATTTCATTATGTATAAAGTCTTCTTAGTAATGTGCCTAATGTTTCTAAACTGAATTCCTTTATTGAGGTAATGTGGGAGCAGAAGGTGATGTAGATAGTTTCATGGAAAATAAACATCAAGCCTTAATTTCATATTGTTCTTGAAAGAGAATTATAGAATTGTTTTAATTTTTAATTGTAAGAATAGCAAATTTTGAACTTACAAAATCTTTTTCAGGTGTGATATTCCTGCCATGTATAATAATTTGGATGTTTCACAAGATGCATTATTTTCTCAGTGTAGTCAGGAAGATTCATTGTAAGTATGGAAGCCGCTGAAGTAACTGTTTTTTTTAAAGTTTTAAAAAACTATTCTAATTTATATTTATTTCAGGGAAATTCCTGGCTTAGCTGAAAACTCAAAGGAAGATTCCAAGATGATACTTAAGGTATATTTGGTATTTCATATTTCAGCTATTTTCAAATAACTCGTCTTCCATTGTGGAGTCTGTTGTATTCATTTTAAGATTTGCTTATTTAATCTCTTAACTCCCACTAGCAGATGTTAGCAGAATTGTAGTCATTGGTTGGGTGGGTGTGGGCGTGGTGTTCAAATGTATTTGGCTTTATTGAATATTTACAGTTAGAAACAAATTAATGGGCATCTACCACCACCTTTGGAATATTTGCAAAGTAATTGAAAGTGTGTGATTGCCTTTTAAATTACTGAGATTTCACACTAAAATTTTCCCAGTAAATCAGACTTGTTTTGAGGTTAATCTTTATATATGTACATTTCTGTGCAGGAGGAACAAATGAAGAGTGACACTGCTGTTACTCAAGATGTTACAGAAAACTGTGGTATGGAAGAACATCCTGAAAAGACTTTGCTTTCAAATAATGATTGTGGTTCTGTTGAAGAAACCAGTCTAGGAATACTGAGCAGTAATGATGATACCAAGAAAAAGGCTTTAATTTCATCGAGGAAAATGTCATCTGAATGTGCATCTACTGCAGAAAACACTTGTGGTGTCAGCAGTAGCTCAGTTTCTAAGGCTACCATATCTGGAACACTGCCACAGCCTACAAGTCGAAGGCAGAACTTCATTACTTTGGAGAAGTTTGATGGTTCAGAAAATAGACCTTTTAGTCTGTCCCCCTTGAATAATATGTCATCAGCTGTTATAGTAAAAAATAACCAGGAAGGCATGACTAAAACAGATATTCCACTAAAAGCAAAGAAAAGAGAAGTGGCTCTTTCAAGATCTGACTCTGAAAAAATAGTGCATGGAAATAAGCGAACAGGCCTAAGGTCCAGTAAAGCTGAACAAACAGGGAATAAAAGGTCTAAGCTCTTAATGAGATCTGATCAGGAGAAAAATACTCAGGAATCGATTGAAGGCATGGTAGTCTTAGAAAATAACACAGCTGGCTTGCTTAATCAGACAGAAGGTGTGTTAGATAATCAGGCTAATCTCTCAGAGTCTGCAGTGGAACATGAGGATGCAATGCTTAAACCAACCATAGAAAATGCTGTACCAGAAAACAGTACTGTAGAGGAGAAAACCTTAGGAAGTAATTTGGAATCCAAAGAAAATACACCCCCAGCCATAATACCATTGGACCAAATAGTAAATGAAGACAGTCATGTTCAGATAACTCCAAATCAGAAAACCCTTAGACGATCTTTAAGGCGACGTTCAGAAATATCAGAGGCTACCACTGATAGCCAAGATAAAGAAAATAATCACCAAAAAAAGGAACGACGTAAGGAAGAAGAAAAGACTCTTCAGAAGAGTCAAATACATGTAAAAGATGATGTGTTACCTAAGCCAAAAGTGATTCCTGAACAAAGTGTACAGGAAAATTTAACTGAAAAAGATACTTTACATCAGAAGACGTTTGGGGAAACTAGCACTAATGTTGAAATTGACAAAAACAGAAGAAAACCAGACTTTGAGAATATTAAATCTGAGGGAGATACTGCCCAGGACATTACAGATAAGTCCTTTGAGATACCAGTAAGGGGACGAACACGGTATCAAACAAGAAGAGCATCCCAGGGTTTACTTTCCAGCATTGAAAACTCTGAATCGGATAGTTCTGAGGCAAAGGAAGAAGGTTCTAGAAAGAAGAGATCTGGAAAATGGAAAAACAAAAACAGTGACAGTGTTGATATTGAAGATAAAGAAGAGAAAATAGAAAAACAGGAATGTGTAAAAATTGAAAATCAGACACATGATTATAAAGCAAATTCTGAGGTGGACATAAATATAAAATCTCAGATTTGTGAAAAAGACAAAAGCAATACTGTAGTTCTTGAAGGTTCTGTTCTACCTTCAGATTTATTGCAAGTTTGTGATGTATCAAATACTTACGAAGGGAAAAGTAAAACGAACAAATGTGCAGAACATTCCTTTTCAAATTCTTCTGTATCAGAATTAAATCTAAGGACTAGAAATGCCAATAAGAGATTACATAAGCAAGATTCCATAGAAAATAACAATGTGGAAGAATGCTCAAAAATAGGGACATCAGACATTTCTTTGGCTTCTGAAAAAACTTTTCAAGCACCTGAGTGCCGACACAAGAGAAGTAGGAGGGTTAGAAGATCTAAAGGTTGTGATTGCTGTGGGGAAAAGTCACAGCCTCAAGAAAAGTCACCCCTTGGGTTAACTAATACAGAAAATTACAATCTAAAGATCAGTGAAACCAAAAAGATAGATGTGCAGGCACCTCTGACTGTATCAGAGACTTCTAAAGCTGATACGTACTCTGAGGCTAAACTTTTAGATGACCATCATAATGTGAATTTTCATTTGGGTCTCAAAGAGGAGAATGATATTGTTAATGATTCATTAATTGTATCTGAAACCGAGTTGAAAGAAAATAATCAGTACTCTCTTTCTTCTGAAATAATAAATTTTAAAGAAGAAACTTGTGATACGGATTCTAAGAAAGCAATATCTGTTGAAAGCCAAGAGCCATCCAGTGAAGGTAAAACTATTGACCCATGTTTAGGGGACTCCAAAGATAATTCACTAGAACATTCTACTTTGGAGACCAGAGAAGGAAAGCCAGAGGCTACCCTGAAAAAGGATATAAGTACAGAGAACATTGTTAATATTGAAGCCAATGCATGTAAAGTAAAAGCAGAATTCAATCCAGAAGTAGAAGCTGTGGAATTAGATGTGGAATGTGATAATAAATTGGAAGCTAGCTTCTCTGAACAAAAGGATGCCAAAGCTGGTATTTTTAA
This sequence comes from Desmodus rotundus, assembly GCF_022682495.2. NCBI lineage: Eukaryota > Metazoa > Chordata > Mammalia > Chiroptera > Phyllostomidae > Desmodus > Desmodus rotundus. The sequence goes on from NC_071388.1 coordinate 141,394,679, forward strand.
GGAAGTGGCAACAGAGGAAAAGAGGAAAAGAAGCGATGAATCTGAAGTGGGTATAGCTGAAGTACTGAATGCTGAAGAAACAGTAAGTGAGGAATTTAATTCAGCCATTGGTAATAACGAGTCTGTAAAAGTAAGAGCTCAGATAGAGGTTTCTGAACAAACGGCAGTTGGGGGACTAGATGGAGGAAACGGTGAACCTGATCCAGGCTCATCTAAAATGGAAAATTGTGAAGGAGTGGTTGGTGAGGTGAATGCTGAAACTGACCGTGTTAGTGAAATGGAGACTGGGGACTTGACTACAGAAGCATCAAAGCCTATGGAAGCCGAAACAAACAGAATGGATATGGAAATTGACGATTTTGTTCCTAACACCCTTGAGACAAGCACTGAAGAAGGAAAGGTTAACCCTAATACTGAAACAAACATTGTACTTAATAAACCTGAAGAAACAAAATTAGGTGACAGTCAAATAAAAGTGGAAAATGATGGTGAAATTTTGCAGGAAGTTCACCATACTTCAGAGAAATTGAAGGAAACATCACAATCGCTGATATCTGAAAGAGCCATCTCTGGACTGGTAACAGAAGACAATAATACATCTCCTCAGAAATTAAGCGAATTTGATCCTTTCCTTTTATCAGCAACTGACAGTCCTAGTGGCATGCAGACACGCTGTTTCTGGTCTCCTTCGGCTTCTCCGTCCAGCAGCATTTTAAAGAGAGGACTAAAAAGACCCCAAGAAGATGAGATCTCATCGCCTGTTCACAAGGTAGGGGTTTGAGGCTCAATATTAATGACCTATGTTTAATTGGAATATTTTGGCTACATGGTGACACTTGGTGAGTGGTAGAATATTAGACTGTTGTGACCACTTGCTTTGAGTATTTATCATGATAGCTAAGGAAAAGGGCAGGTAGAAGGACAAGCGTTCAGGCAAGGAGATTCAAGTCCTTAGGTACTCCATTATTTCAGGACACTAAAAGTCTTTATACAACTATGAACATTGTTGACCATTTTCAAAATTGATGAGAATTTCTCATGGTTTCTTTATGATCCTCATAATATATGGAGAAGTAGATTTAGACTCGGATAAAGCAGCTTTAGTTAGCCCTTGTGTGTACTAGAAGGTTGTGCTGTCTGTTTCAACATTCAGGTGTTTCCATAAACTCATATTTCCAGACCTTGTCTAAAAAAATTTTTTAGGCTGTGCCTTCATCAAGCTCTGGATGTAATTGCATTTATAATTATTTTTTTCTTCTTCACTAAACTATTAATACCAGTCTTGGTGTGGCAGCTTTATATTTTTACTTGTAGGATTTGCATTCAGCTAGACTTCAGGTGGTTCTGAATGATGGTGGTTCTGTAACGTAGTTGTATTTTTGATGTGGCCGTGGGAGTATGCGAGTTCTGCATTTATGAACACCACCATCTTAAATTGTACTGTTTACAGTAGAGGAAATTGTTCATGTATACAAACAAGTATAAAGATATAATGATACAATTTTGCCTTTAGCAAGCATATTGTGAAGATTTCCTGGATATACCAAAAATTTTTATACTAAGAACTCAGAGATTAGTCCTTGGAAAGAGATCACCTTTTTTGAGTTTTTTGTTTGTTTCTTTTGGTTTGGTTTGGTGGCTCTTACTATTTTTTTTAAAGTATCTTAAGTTTAATTACATAGGCCATAGTACTTGAAAAATTAATGAAGATGCAATGCACTGACAGTTATGTCTTCATTATACTTTATTTTATTCCCTATGCCTTCCCCAAGGTTGGCCCACTGGCCCTTTTCATCAGTTCTATGAAGTACCCAGAATTCTTTCTTTATTCATACTAAAATTAAAAAGTTTCCTTTTCATCCACCCTCCCTTTGGCAATCATTAGTTTGTTCTCTGTAACTGTGGGTCTGTCTCTGCTTTGTTTTTTTAGATTTCACAGATAAGTGAAATCAGATGGTATTTGTCTTTGTCTCTCTGACTTAGCATAATACCCTCAAGGTCCATACATGTTGTTGAAGGTAGCAAGATTTCATTACTTTTTTGCTGGGTAATACTCTATTTTATGTATATGTCACATTGTTACTCATTCATGTATTGATGGACACCTAGGTGTTGACTATTGTAAATAATGCTTCAGTAAACATGGTGCATATATCTTTTGAATTAATGTTTTTGTTTTCTTCAGGAAATACCCATAGGTGGAGTTGCTGGGTTATATGACAGCTCTGTTTTAATTTTTGAGGGATCTCCATAGTGTTACCCATAGTGCCTGCACCAATGTACAATCCCACCAACAACATTATAAGGGTTCCTTTTTCTCCACATCCCTCTCCTCTCCCCCGCCTACCCCAGCCCTTGTTATTTGTGAGATTTTTTTGTGGTAGTCATTCTGACAGGTGTGAGGTGGTATCACATTCTGGTTTTGATTTGCATTTCCCTAGTAATTAGTGATGTTGAGTGTCTTACAAGTCTGTGGCCATCTGTATGCCTTCTGGAGGAATATGTATACAGGTCCTCTGCCCATTTTTTAATTGGATTATTTTTCTGGTGTTAAATTGTATGAGTCCCTTTATATATTATGTATATAGACCTCCTTATCAGATATATTACTTGCAACTATCTTCTTCCATTCGGTAGGCTGTCTTTTTGTTTTGTTGGTGGTTGTCTTCCGCTCTGCAGAAACTTTTTAGTTTGATATAGTCCTGTTTGATTACTTTTGCCTTTGTTGCATTTGCCACAGGAGATATAACCAAAAATATATTGCTAAAACTGATGTCAGAAAGTTTACTGCCTATAGTTTGTTTTAGAAATTTTTAGTTTCAGGTCTTACATTTAAGTCTTTAATCCATTTTAAGTTTATTTTTGTATGTGGTGAAGAAAGTGGTCCAGAATTTTTCTTTTGGTAGTCTCTCCCAATACAATTTATTGAAGAGTCTGTCTTCACCCATCATATATCCTTACCTCCTTTGTCATAGATTAATTGACTGTATAAGTGAGGATTTATTTCCGGGTCTTCACTATGTTTTAGATTGTTAATACAAATTAGTTATATCTTATTTGATAGTATCTCATATTTCACTTTTATTTAGGCAACACTATAACATATTGTAGTTTTCTATAGCAGACATATACAGAATCTGCAAACTTCTTTGGAAATCAAGACTAGGAAACATTTATATACATATTTAACAATGTAAGTGCTCTATTATATATTTATATTAAATAGCTGAATGAGTGAACATACTGTAAGAGTTAGAAGAGATTAAAATGACTTCAAGCTAAAGTTAAGAAACAAAAATTGCCACCCAATTGCTCTGAGTCTGGTACCCTCAAAGAGTTTAGAACAGAGATTAGTAAGATATACCAGAGGCCATTTAGTCATTCTTTATAGTCATTGTAGTTAAGCCCATAAAGTTAGTAGAATTGGATTATACTATTTTAGCTGTCACTTGCACTTGCATTAAGATTCTGCTCCTATCCCTGTTTCACTCTTTGTTGTTCTAGAACATAGGTTATTGGAATGACCTGTGTTACCAGGCACTAGGGAGAATTACAGCTATGTGCAGTTGGTTTCTAGTGAAATAAATTAAGGTTCTAAACCTACATTGTACTTTGGGGGTAACCTTATAATAGAATTTATGGTGTTCTCTTTAAAAGCTTTAATTTTCTTAAATAAAAACATGACCTGTGTTTTTTAGGTTCGCCGTGTCTCATTTGCAGATCCAATATATCAAGCAGGATTGGCAGATGACATTGATAGGCGATGTTCTGTTGTTAGGGTGCATTCTTCAAATAGTTCTCCCACAGTAAAAAGTGTTAAAACTTCACCTACTGCACAATCTAAGGTAAGCTGTATATGTATGCATAGAATTGCATTGCATAATTTGTCTTAAAATTAACTAAGAAAACTTGTTTGGATATATTGTTCTTTTGTCTGCTATTTGGTAAGCAGATAAGAGGTGGTAAGAGGCAATGATGATCCAGCAAGTAATTGATTATGTAATTTATTGCATTTTAGACTTTCTGAAAATATTAAATTATTGCAGTCTAAGTTGTGAAAATAAGGTTGTAAAATTGTAGTTATCTAGGGTTCTGAGTTTGTTTTCTCTCCTTTCTTCTATCTAGCATAATACTACTTCAAGCAAAGGATTTCTGTTCCCAGGATCACGTAGCCCTAAATTTAAGAGCTCAAAGAAGTGTTTAGTAAGAAGTGCTTTAGTTTTCATGCAACTTTTTTTTCATGTTTAAGTAAGGTGATCTCTTTTTAATGGATTTGAAATTTATTCTAAGATTACAGAAATGGCTAAAGAATCCATACCATGCCCAACAGAAAGTATTTACCCAGCTTTAGTGAACTGTGTGGCACCAGTTGACATCATTTTACCTCAGATTACATCAAACATGTGGTAAGTGGTTATTTAGGCTCTAGCTTATTCTTAAAGATGCACCCTATTTAAGAAAGCTATTTAAATGATCAAGGTTCACATATTTAGGATTGACTTACATGCATCTTTACACACATTTTAGAAAAAATAAAATTTCAAGTGAGAAGATGGGCTAGTAAGAGAAGTATTTATTAATAATGGCTAACAAAAATTGTGCACTTACTTGCCAGGTGCTGTGCTGACCTTTTTGTATACATTATCTTATTTAATCATAACATAAACCCTACAAGAGTAGTAGTATTTCCACTTCATAAGATGAACTTTACGAAGGTTAATCCACCAAAGTCAAGCAGTCATAATGTTAGTGAAGCATTAGGCACACACTAGGTTTAGTTTGATTCTAGTGCTATTGCTTAAACCAGGCATATACAACAGATTAAAATTCTTAGTTTTAAATTAAATGTACATGTGCTTGTCCTCACAGTACATTAGGTAGGTCTATATAAATTGATTTATGATTGAACTTACATCAGGTAACTCAACTAAATAGGCCCTCACAAATAGAATAAATATAAAACTACAATGACCTTCTACCTTTTTCTCATTGTCTGTTCAGGGCAAGAGGACTGGGACAACTCATTAGAGCCAAGAATATAAGAACAATTGGTGATTTGAGTACTCTTACAGCATCTGAAATAAAAACTCTTCCTATCCGTTCTCCGAAAGTGTCCAATGTAAAAAAAGCTCTCAAAGTATATCATGAGCAACAGGTAAAAACTTTTACGTCAGCTGTAAATCATGTATAAACACAACCCTGTGCCACCTAGTGGTGGTGGTGTCAACAGTAGACTGCATGTACCATGATGGTCCCATGAGATTATAGTGGAACTGAAAGATTCCTATCACCTACTGACATTGTAGTGCAAATGCATTACAGTTTGTGATAGTGTTGGTGGGAACACACACTGCACCGCCAGTCATAAAAATGTAGCACATGCTATTGTGTACAGTGCAGAGTACTTGATCGTGAGCAACTAAGTGGTTTATTGTATTTACTTCACTAAACTTTGTTGTTATTTCAGACTACTCTTTCTACTTACGCAAAAAATAGTTGGCTGTGACACAGTCTACCACATTACTTGACTACATCTCTAGGTCACATCATTTTGCTTATGCTTGATTTAATCTTATTTTTTCTATGGGAACATGCTATACAGGCTTGTAGCCTAGGAGCAATAGAGTAATCATACAGCCTACTTGTGTAGTAGGCTGTTCTGTCTAGGTTAGTATGAGTGTACTCTGATATCACAACAACAGAATTGTTAAACACATTTCTTGGAATGTATCCCCATTGTTAACTAGTGTGTGATGACTAAATGATCTAGCAATACAGTTACATAAATTTGTACTTAAACTATACATGCTTAAAAGCCCATTTCATGGCACCTTTTATTCCCTGTCCTTTCAGTCAAGAGTAACTTAAAAGGTCACTTTATAATTCCACAGAGAAATTTTGCTAATTTATTTTGAACTGGTTTCATGCAGTGCATCTCTTGACTCTTGAATTCTGTTCTGTCACCTTCTCTCATTCATTTATACAAAGTAGGCGATTGGTTTTATGGCTGCTGTTCTTAAAACCCTGATGTTAAAATCTAAACATTTACAAAAATCTTGCACATTTGTAATTAATAGTAATTTGATTTTGATAACCAAAACAATTGTGACTTTATTAAAATATATTTTATTGATTATGCTATTACATTTGTCCCATTTTCCCCTCTTCACTCCATCCTGCACACCCCCTCCCTCCCACAGTCCCCCCCTATAATTCATGTCCATGGGTCATACATATAAATTCTTTGGCTTCTACATTTCCTATACTATTCTTACCCTCCCCCTGTCTATTTTCTGCCTACCTTTTATGTTACTTATTCTCTGTACCTTTTCCTCCTCTGTTCCCCTCCCACTTCCCTGTTGACAACCCTCCATGTGATCTCCATTTCTGTGGTTCTGTTCCTGTTCTAGTTGTTGGCTTAGTTTGCTTTTGTTCTTGTTTTAGGTGTGATTGTTAATAACTGTGAGTTTGCTGTCGTTTTTACTGTTCATATTTTTTATCTTCTTTTTCTTAGATAAATCCCTTTAACATTTCATATAATAAGGGCTTGGTGCTGATGAACTCCTTGAACTTGACCTTATCTGAGAAGCACTTTATCTGCCCTTCCATTCTAAATGAAAGCTTTGCTGGATAGAGCAATCTTGGGTGTAGGTCCTTGCCTTTTATGACTTGGAATACTTCTTTCCAGCCCCTTCTTGCCTTCAAGGTCTCTTTTGAGAAATCAGCTGACAGTCTTACTGGAACCCCTTTGTAGGTAACCGTGCCCTTTTCTCTTGCTGCTTCTAAGATTCTCTCCTTCTGTTTAATCTTGGGTAATGTAATTCTGATATGCCTTAGTGTGTTCCTCCTTGGGTCCAGCTTCTTTGGGACTCTGAGCTTCCTGGACTTCCTGGAAGTCTATTTCCTTTGCCACATTAGGGAAGTTCTCCTTCATTATTTGTTCAAATAAGTTTGCAATTTCTTACTCTTCCTCTTCTCCTTCTGGCACCCCGATAAATTGGATGTTGGAACGTTTCAAGATGTCTTGGAGGTTCCTAAGCCTCTCTTCATTTTTTTGAATTCTTGTTTCTTCATTCTTTTCTGGTTGGATGTTTCTTTTCTTCCTTCTGGTCCACACCATTGGTTTGAGTTCCAGTTTCCCATTTTTTTTGTCTTGGCGTGCCTGTTAGGTAAAGGGGTGGAGCCTTAGGTGTTAACCAGGGCTGGGTAATGCTCATTGCTGCGTTGTGAAGCTGTATGTGGGGTAGGGTCTGAGAGGGAACAGTGGTGCTTGCTGTACTCTCTGCCAGTTTTCAGTTACTCCCCTGCTACCCACAATCAAGTTGGGTCCCTCTGGTGCTGCTTCCCGAGTGGGTGGGTTTGTGTGTGTTCTAGGACCCTGTGGGTGTCTCCAACGTACTCTCCTGTGAGGCTGGGAATTTCTCCTGCTGCCACCTCAACCCCCACGGGTGTTTTCAGTCAGTGGTTTGAGGCTTTATTTCCCTGTGCTGGAACTCTGGGTTGCGCGGACTGTTACCCGGTCCACCAGCTGCTGCCTCACCAGCCAGCTGCAGCTTTTGCCCACCCGGGTCCACAATCCGCCACCTCGCTAGGTCTGCCAGCCACGGCCCTGCCATGATCCTCTCCACCCCAGCTGCCCCTCTCCAACCCTCCTACCAGTCTGGATGAATGTTTCTTCTTTGTCTCCTGGTTGTCGGACTTCCATACAGTTTGATTTTCTGTCAGTTCTGGTTGTCTTTTGTTTTTAAATTGTTGTTGTCCTTCTTTTGGTCATGCAAGGAGGTGTAGTGTGTCTACCTACGCCTCCATCTTGGCCGGAAGTCTACTTTCTTTTTTTAAACTTTTTCTGTCTGTGACCTTTTTGCACATAAACACTTTGGGTCATGCATGTTTTCAGAGTTTCTGGTGAAAGGCAAGATTCTTCCCCTTATAAGAGCATATGTGGAGCCGTGGCTGTTGTGGCTCAGTGGATTGAGTGCTGGCCTGTGAACCAAAGGGTCGCTGGTTGGATTCCCAGTCAAGGCACATGTCTGGGTTGTGGGCCAGGTTCCTGGTAGGGGGAGCTTGAGAGGCAACCACACATTGATGTTTCTCCCTTTCTCCCTCCCTCCTCCTCTCTAAAAATAAATAAAATTTTTTTTAAGAAAATAAATACATATGGAAAATTCTATATGTCATTTCAGAAGGGTTCACAGATTCCTGAAACCAGAGGTCTTTTATATATCTATTAACATGCAAAATTGTGAGTAAATGAAAAATGGGGTCTATTAAAGGTGAAAACCAGCATTGTCTATTAGAATTTTTGAGACTGGAGTTTGCTGACTACTGAAGACTTGAAAGTCCCATACTCAGTTTGTTTGTGATTTTTAAAAACATCTGTTAGCTTTTTAAAAATCCCAGAAACTATACTACTAATTTTTAGTCTTATAGATCAAGAATTTAGTTTCTGAAATATATTCTGTGGTCCATGGGCTCTGCGAATTGTCTCTAAAAATTAAATAATTTTTTAAAAGCTGTTTTATTGAGACATCCACAATCTGTAAAATTCACTGCCCCCCACCCCAACACAAAATTAAGTGCTCCTTTTTAAAGAATATTTACAAAGTTACATAACCACCACTGCGGTCTAATTTTAGAACATTTTTGTCATTCCAGAAAGAAACCTTTACAGCTGTTAGCATCCTCATTTCCAGCCCTTAGGCAACCACTCACCTTTTTTCTCTATAGATTTGCCTGTTGCGGACATTTTGTGAAAACGGGGTCATATAACCTGTGGCCTGTTACGACTGGCTTTCATTGAGCATAGTGTTTTGAATCATGTGTAGTTTTTTGTGTGTTCTAACTAGAACATAGTTTCTTAGCAGTGTTTGCTAATAAGGTAATAATAACTTGATGGGCTGTCATATTCTATTCCGAATGTTAGTACTATTGTCAGTCCTATTAAAAGTAACTGAATTTGTTGGTTTTGTTTTTGTTTTTACTGGTCTGAATGTATAATCAAGGTGAAGTCTCGTGGATTAGAAGAGATTCCAGTTTTTGATATTTCTGAAAAAACTGTAAATGGAACTGAAAGTAAACCTCTCTCTTCTGATGAAGAAAGACTTGCTTCAGGTATATTTTAGCAGAGTGAGACAATTTTATTTACAAGATGAGCTGACTTTCTTGAATTACCTTGTTATGCTTTTAGTTTTAATTTTATTACGCCTTGTGAATTATACAAGTTTTTCTTTTTTGTACTAGTTTCCAAGTACTTAAAAAGTAATTCATTTTACTTCAAGTAAAGTGTAGTTGCTATTTTCTCATTGTCAGCTCTACTTCATTAAGGTCTAAAATAAGTATATGAACTAAATATTGTGTTCTGGTCATACTTTTAATAAAAATGAAGTAGTCTGGCAATTTCTTGAATGGCAAAGAATAAGCTATGTTAGATTTTCCTGTTGTCTGGTTTCTTGAGGAACGGGTACATAGCCTGAACTTTCGGTTTGAATCCTAGGGACATAAACTTCTTATTAACTTGAAAGGAGATATATACAATTTAAGTTTTATCTGAAGTAGATCTAACTGTGCTTTTTCTTTTTTCTCTTTTAGATTTAATTGATCCTGTTGCTTTAGAAACTCCATTATCTAAAAATCTTGTGGCACAGGTTAGTGCACTTGCTCTGCGGCTGGATTCAGAGGATCTCCATAATTACTCAGGAAGCCAATTATTTGAAATGCACGAGAAACTTGGTAGCATGGCAAACTCTATAATAAAAAATCTGCAGTCACGTTGGAGGTCACCTGACCATGATAATACTGTTTAGTATTTTAAGAGAAAATTGAAGGTTTTTTTTTAATATCACTGAACTTCTTGATTCATAAAATGTTTTAAAAATGTAGCACAATTTCAGACTGACAATTTGCAAAGTTGGCAACATTTTAGAGCCTGAAGGACGATGGCTTATGTTCATTATGTAAGGTCATTTTTTTCCCTGTAGAATGTATTTTCTTGGCTGCTATGCATACTTTTTTAAACATTTAAATATCGTACTGAAATGTGAAGGCAAAACTAGAAACAAGAATACATTTATTTCACTTAAACTCATACATATTCTGATGACACATTTTATGTAAACCTTATTTGAAGTAAAATTGAAATTATTTGGGGTTTTTTTCCCCTGAACTGATAAAAGGTGTTTATAGTTGATTTTTTTTTTTTAATTTATATTTGTTGTACCTGAGGTTTAAGAAATTTGTTCTTGGTAAAACACCTTATATTCTATGTAAAAGAATTAGAATGTTTTCACAGATGTCAACTTTGGACAACTTTCAAGAAAAATACCAAAAGTTTCAGCTTTTGGGTTAACGTATTAGAGCAGGATTAACTTACTAAGATTCATTTATTTGCATTAGCAAATATTCGTGCAGCATCATTTGCCTGTGAAAATGTACTCATGAAACATAATACTCATTTTCAAGTGCATGACTACTTGTACATTCTGTATAAATTACGATGTTTCTAATTTATAAATTTCAGCTTTCATTAATTGTGTGACTTTTTCTGTAACTTCTTGTGAATACCTTTGCTTTGTTTAATAGAGACATATTTTGTACATATGGAGTACTGATATATCAGTATGGGCTATAGAAGTGCTTCATGGACTTGCTGCAGATGTTTGTATTTACAAATAAGACAGCAAATAGTTTTGTACTTAGTAAATACTCTTAGTTAAAACATGAGTTTATTTTCTAAAGTAATCAGAATGAGTCAAGTTCTGGAAATACAAGAGTGTTACATGACAAGTTTGCTATTCGTATACATACTTTTTATTCCTTTTGGTTTAGAAGAGGGTGTCAGCCACTAGAAAGCATGCCTCACTACATTTCTTTTTAATGGAGAGTTAGAATATTTTCATTACAACTTGGACTATAAGAAATGTAGAATTTATCTGCTCTTTTCACCTGCACCTAGAGCAAACTTGGAAGAAATCTAAAACTCCTTTGAAATATGTGTTTTGCCTAGTTTTAAAAAATAGGGTGTATATAATTAAAACATTCTTAAGTTTTACTGACTAGATTAGTGCCTGACTTCCCATATTTGTTTTAAATAATGACAGTATTTCTAATTTATTCTCTGAGTAGAATGGATGATCGATCTCATTTTCATACTATATTCAGAGCTAGCCCCTACTTGAAAATGCACACAGTATTCAAGTTATAGAAGGTTTAATCCTTGTGTCTAATTAGTTTCTACATTCAGAAGGGGACCACCATCCAGCCACAATAAAAGTTAGGGTCTTTTGTAATCATAAATCCATTATCATTACAAATATTTTGGGATCTAACTTTAATAATTATATACCAAGGATGGTTTTAAAAGCAATTCTGGGACCACTGAACTGAGGATTGTAGCTTGAAGAAGTAACTAATGAAAAATAATATTTTTAACAGAATTGGAATTGCAGCTTACATTGTCTGTTATTGCACAAATAATGTATGACAGTAAAGAGGCATATAAGTTTTTAGTGGACAAGTATATATGTGTGTTTGGAGGAGTCAATTATTTCATGACTACGTATTTTAATATTTGTGTGAACCTGACTTGCTGGTGGAATGAAGGTCTTGGGGAGGTGAACAGCATAGCAGAAAACGGGACCAAAATGATTAACATTGATTACTTAGATCATTGAATTTGATACAATCACAGGTATTAATTGGAAAACATTGTGATTCAACAAGGATATATCTTAAAATATATGAGGGCCAAAACCTGTTAGCTAAGTCTTTATTGTTGGTATGAGTGCATCTTTGAGGACCTTATTTTCAATATTCTTGCCTTAAAATTTTCTGCAAATTTTTCCATAAATGATTCCTGAATAGCAAAATGCACTAATTTTAATGTTCCTTGATTAGCTCCATTGTGTTGTTTCACTACTAAAGTGAAATCAGCTTTTTCAAATATTTTCTAATGGTTAATAAAACAAATGACAAATATTAATAGCACTCAGATGTGATTTCTTATTATGCATTTATTAAAAAGAACCTAGTTGCATGTAGAAGCATAGTATGATTTGTTATGTTCCAAAATAGATTCCATAGTGGATATAAATTTTTAGTATTTCAATGAGTCCATTAAAGATTCTCTGCTATCTGAACAAGTTTGAAAGCCATTGTTGAACAGTGTGTGGCTTTTGCTGTAATTCGATACAGTAAGGGATTAGTCAGGTTAAGTAATAATGCTTTTGGATATTATTGTAAAAAGTAAGATTTAAATCTGAACACTAAGAGCATGGGAATTCATGATGTTGCCTGTGGATTTTTTGGGGGGGGTGGGGGGGTACAGCTTGAAAGGTAGTCAGGGATTCTGTTACATATTAAAGAATCTTGACTGCTAAGAAAGTTAGCTTATATATTGCCTAAAATAAAAATAGCAGGGCAAAAAACAAAATTAGGGGGAAATAGGAGGTGTACAAAGTATATAAGTAGAATTTTTTTTTACAGGTAAAGGAAAGTGTAAAGCTATAAACAAGTAAGTGCTGTTTAAAAAGCCGGGTTAGTTGAAATTTAACAGAAGAGGATAAGAGGGATGGGTCATGTTTCCCTTCAATGCTGTGTCTTCCGATTTTGACTTGGTAGTCTAATAAGAAAGGCCTAGGCTCCATCTCATATTATTCATTATCGATTTTTTATGGAGATTGGTTGTTAACATTATTAGGTTAAGGCTTGAGTTTGAGGGAGGAGCTGTTTGCTTATTTATACAGCACATGTCCAATTTATTCTCAAGCCTTTAGAAACGTCTTGTATTTTTTATATAAACAAAGACGTTTTTACTTTTGACACAGTGCTTCTCAAACTTGCATTAATGTGTGAAAATGGTGATTCTGATTCAGTAGGTCCGTGGTGCAGCTTGATGATTCATTTCTAAAAACCTCTCACATGACCCATACAAAACACTGGTATCTACAGATTACACTTGTAGCAGGTAGACCGAAGGAGCTTTAAGCTGTGAGTTCGGTTTTGATAGCCCAAGCAGACTTAAGTCCTTAGAATTATTGCTACAAAAAAATAAAAGCTAGTCCTTTTTAAAAAAAAAAAAACAACTTTTTCAAATTTATGAACTGGAAGTGGAGACTGGTCTTGAATACTTCAATTTAAAGTTCAAATTATAAAAAAAAAAAAAAGTATTTTGCCTCATTTGGAGCCTTGTTAATATGGAAGATTTATGTTTTTAAGTAGGCAGGTAGTTAAATTTTGATGTTACAAGGAATAATTAAGCAGTTTGGACAATGAGTCTTATGAGTATGTGTGGATTGTGTTGTGATTTTTTTTTGTATATATAAAGGTAAAATTTAAAATATATTCGAGATGGCATTTTGTCTCTAAATGAATCTTACCTTCTAAGTTATGGGACTTCATTATTTTATTCATAAACATTGATAACAGACTACCCCTAAGATTAATTTGGCAGTAAAGTTAGCAATGCCAAAATAAGTCACGTGTGACAGACTGACTGCCTTGTCGTTGTACTGAAGACCTCTGGTGACTCTGATGTTATGTTACATGGTTGAAATTCCTATTTCATTGTAAAATGGAGTTAGAAAGATGGTTGAATAATGACATTCTCTAAAAATGAGTTTTTCTTGGCATTTTGTTAAAATACTGTATTTTCCTCACATATAAATACTTTTTTTTTGTAAGAGCTCCCCTCATCTAAAGCACTTGAAATATAGTCAGAAGTTAAGTAATGTATTAATCAAAATTTATTGACTGCTTGATCTGTAAAATAAATCTGGGCTTTGTAGTTTCTGGTGGCCCAATTAATATGTTGTATGCCAGGCTTTGTAGGTTGCTTTTTGAAAGTGTCCATTAGAGTCTGAGTCATGTGGATCTGAAGATGTGTAAATACTTAGTGGAACAGAAGTCTGACAGAATTATGAGTGTTTATGCAGTTTTTGGAATAGAATGTTAAGTTTTCCAATGTGATCTCAATCATTTTTTTTCTTTTATATACCAAGCCTTTCTCACCAAAGAACAGTTAAAACCAAACACGAAGTGCCAAGCTCTAAATGCTTACTCCTCTGAAATACAGTTAGAATACAAGATAATCTTTCTTTACCTGACAGTACAAAATTGAAGGCAGTATTTAAGTTGATGTCACAGTGAAGAAAAACCTACCTAGCCTTTGTCCTTATCGTAGAGTGGACATTATCTTTAGGACACAGCATGCTGATTTATAATTGTGGCTAAAAGTACGCTAATAGACAACAAGCTTATATCCTGGGAGAGATTGATGCACTGATAAATGATAACATTTTCAACAAAAGGCAGCATTAGTTTTTAAATGGATAAAATGCATATAACTAGAGAGTTCACTTTCAAAATAGTATCCTGGAATATAGTGTAACAGTTACTATGATAACTTAATTGAAAAATAATTAAAGAATATTTTTATAGAATGGGAACTTTCAAATAGAAAAATGGAATTAAGAACAGAATCACTTTTAAATATAAAAGCAAAGATAGCAGTCTTATCTAGTACATTTTTATAGAGCAGAAGATGATAAATTACAGCCTGATACCTTTTTTTTTAAATAAATACTATAAGCTAAGAATGGTTTTTACATTTTCTAAATGGCTGAAAAAAATCAGAAGAATATTTGTAGCACATGAAAATAGGAAGTTAAAATTTCAGTGTCTGTAAATGAGGTTTTATTGGGATACAGCTATGATTTTTACATTAATTATCTTTGGTGGCTTTCCTGCTACACTGAGTTCAGTGATCTGACAGACTGGTCTGTATTACCTAACATTTACTGTCTGGCCATTATATAAAGTTGGCCGATTCCTGTCATGATTTTGTTCACCCATGTCATGTCAGTTTGCTTATGTGCTTCTAGCTGGCAGAAGGGGGATCTTGCTTCCTTACTTCATTTCTGTTGCTGTTATTCAAATTTTACTTTATAAAATGGATTGGATTCCCCTGGTTCCATTTATGTTTTACTATTGCTTAAATACACAATATTCTGAGAGATACTAGTACTTTTTAGGAGCACATTTTCTTTCCCTTAAACTCTTCAAATATAGTCAGTGTGTTTGCCATGGCTATTAATGGACCTTGATGTGTCAGGATGGCATCTGGCACTACCTGGTTAAGTCACAGTTTGCTTTCTGTGTCGGTGAGTAATTGGGTTGCTTTTCATCTAAACACTACCTCCTGTGGATAGACTTGACTAATACGCACTTAGAGAGAAAGACAAGAGACCAAATCAGACATGCATTAGCCCTTTAATATTGTTGTTCTCATGACTTGATAAACTTTCTAAGAGAGCTTAGTTTTGCATTCAGAAAGTATATTTGGTAAGTCAAATAATTTAAGTTGAGACTTCACAGAAGTACCTGTGCATTCCTCAGTCAGCTGTGCTAGTAGTTCGGGAATAAGGGTGCAGCCAGTTTTATCTGTAATGCTTCATACAATGTTTGCAGCAGATGGCCAACAGCATTTGCAGGTTCAATATGAATGGTTTGAGGGAGGGAAAAAATCTTACGATTCACAGTAAAATTTTTCGTGACCTATTGAGAATTGACTGTTACCACTTGCCAATTGAAACTGAATGTTGAGATATCTTAAAGAAATGCACTTTAATCTGAAATAAAACTATAAAAACTAAACCATTGTGGTATGTGTTTGCTTGATTTGGGATTTTAATTTTTTAATTTTACTGAGACCTGAAAAGAGTAAGAATAGCATTATCCAAGTGCCAGTTTAAAGTGAACGTTGTAGGGAGGGCGGGGGGAGGTGGGTTTGGCTGGGGTGAGGTGGAGGTGTGGGGAGAAAATGCAGACAACTGTAACTGAACAATAATTTTAATAAAGGCAGTCAAAACTTTTAAAAAAGTAAAGTGAACGTTGTATCCTGCCACAAATTCATGAACCATTCATTCTTACCTCCCTTTTTAACCTGTGTATGGGTGTTCTGTTTTATTCGGTTTTATGGGTTACACACATTTAAATCCATGTTTTTAAATAGGGGGAAAGAAATAGACTTGGTGATGTTGGCAAGATACCATATTAGTTTATTATTGCCAGACAGTGGTTTAAAGAACAAAATTATTGTCTCAGTTCTAGCGTCTAGAACTCTGAGATAAAGTACCATTTAAAGCTTTGAAGAAGACTAGCATGAATCTCCCCTAGCTTTTGGTGGTGTGCTGGCAATTTGGCTTCCTTGGCATATGGGAGCATCACCTCAAGCTCTGCCTTCGTCTTTACATGATGTTCTCTGTTTATTTGTCCAAATTTCCCTATTTTATAAAGGCACCAGTTCCATTAGATTAGAGCCCACCCTTATGGCCTCATCGTAACTAATAACTTGAAATTACCCTCTTGATAATTTCTGAGGCACTGGGGGTTAGGACCTCGTGAATTTGACGGTGGGGGGCGGGTATGTAAAAGAGTGGCATCGAGTAGTACCGGGAGCATTGGAGGGAACCAGGTGTGAGTTCTGGCTTGAGTGTAAATCTCACTTTATAACCTCTGGAAGATGACATGACTCTCGAGATACTGGGGTTCTGTGCAGCCTGAGGCATGTTGAGTGGTTGTCAGGATAACCAGACAAAGGACTTCCCTGGTGTCTGCACTGACAAAAACGGGGGCCTCAGACAGACAGCTGCAGGAGAGTTGAGCAAACAGCAAAACAAACACCAGATTTTGTCTATTCTAGGACGTGTCCATTGTGATTTAATTTCCAGGAAACGTGATTGCTAGGATTCACTTTAAGGTAATGGAAGCACTGGTGGGGTAGAGACAGAACAAGATTAACCATGAATTGAATAACTTTTGAGGCTAGGAGGTGGGTATGTAATAAGTTAGGTTGGGCCAAACTGGGGTGGGGGTGGGGAGTGGAGGGAGAAACCCTAATCCAGTGAGAGCCAGCACCTACTATCCCAAAAGGGAGGGGGTGCAGAAAGCAACCTGGGAGTGAAATGAGCTGGGGTTTGATTGGTTTCCGTGCTCTGGAGGAAGGTAAACAACTGTAGAGCTTGTGATGCAGGCAGCATAGAGCACGCGTGGCCTGAGGTGGTCACAAAATGTGCAGCAAGATGACCCCCTGTCCGGGGGCAAACAGACACTGCACTGCTGCGTGTGCCTGGAGACTTCCCCCTTCCACAAAATGTTGGCTGGAAGAGGGTCAAAGACCCTGGGGAGCTGGCAAATGGCAAACACTAGTGCTCACTGGTTGAAAAGCCAGATGCCCTGTAGATGACGCACGTGGTGGATGTTGGCTAGAACTGGCAGACCCAAGGACATTCCCCACAGCACGTGGATTTGGGGAGGGGACTTTAACAGAGCATGAAGTGCTCTCTTCCTTGCCTCCCCCTCCATTGGGGTGGGACACAGGAGTGATTGGGGGACCTGCAGACCCTGAGCCCATTCGTGGCTCTGTGACTTGCATGGGCAGGAGAGCTCGCAGAGGTAGAGTCCCGCGCTGGGACGTGTTTGGCTGGGAGTTGGCCCTTGGGATGGTACGACCCTATGCAGCACCGCACACAGGTCTTGGGCTGCTTCCACTTTCTCTCCCTGAGAGGTAGACTGGCCGGGGAAAGTTCCTCGGCCGCAGGGGCACAGGCAGCCTCAGGTGCCAGGGCCCCACGGACGGAGCTTCCCCTTCACAACCATCTGGAGTGACCTATCAGTGCTCCGGTGTGAGAGAGAGAAAGCTGCTGTGAGGGGGTGATGGTGCTGGAACCCACAAGTGTGCACCCCAGAGAGCGAGCCTGAGGATGAAGACCCATTTGTGTAGCTGTCCTGAGTTCCAAAAAAAACAGGTAAGGAATGATGGGGAGCTTCTGGGCATGGGTTTGGATTTCAGTCTTTCTGGGAACAAGTGCTTTGCAGAAGAGGTTGGCTTAGAGCAGGGATTCTCCCAGGCCCTCCTGTTATGCTTGTACATGGTGGCAGGCAGCTGGAGCCAGGCTGCCTGGTTTGAGTTACGCTGGGATTCTCTACCTTTGATTATGTTGAAACTTCTTAATTGAAGCTTTTAGAAAACTCCTAAAATTTTTGAGATAATTGTTTTTTTTCTATTTTTCTCTGTAGCAACTATAAAGTGTGCTTTACAGCCTTATAAAGTGAATAGGTAATTTGAAAACAAAAACATTTATTGTAACTGAGATAGCATACACTTTGGATGTTTCCGAAGTTTGGGGGAAACCATTCCTAATGCACAATGGGATTGTTGCCTGGCTTAACCTGGATTTTTAACCCATTTTAAGTGAAGATAGAAGATAGAAGACTTGGGAGGGGGATGGCTATCTCTCCTGCCATTAAGATGCTGAAGAGTGGTCTGCCTTTTTCTTGGGTCTGTAAGCTTCGTAAAGATATGAACTGTCTCTTGTTTTATCACTCAAACCCTGGCATCTCACACAGTGTCATAGATGATACGCAAGCATGGGCACTCTTCACCAGTACACTCCCTGAGTCTCAGAGAGAGACACGTATTATGTCTGTGGGCACAACACCACCATAACACTCACCGGCTGGCCTGCCATCTACACTTAGTGGGTGCAGGCTCTGTGTGCTGAGCCACAGCCCTGGACGCCACTGGGGCCAGTGGAAGCCGAAGCATCGGACACAGTAAACAAAGTGGAGACTGTGTAGAGTCTGCGTGACTCGCAGCACTGGTGGCTGTCGGAGCCTAAGGTGGGGGGTTGCCACCAGGTGCAGTAGTGCCAGCGGGTGCACAGCAGGGCCATGCTGCTGGGTGACTTGCACACCAGCGCAGTGAGCCCTTGAGGGGTCACGTGACCCACCCTTGAGGGGTGAAGTGTCCCACCCTTGAGAGCTCGCGTGACCCAACCTTGAGGGGTCACGTGACCCACCCTTCAGAGGTCACAGAAGTTTCACAGGGTCCCAGGGCACCTGGCCGTGGAAACAGAAGCCCTCCCTGCCACTCAGAGGACCGTGCGATTTCCCCTAGGCCACACTGCCCAGCAGCACTCCCAGCCCCACACAGACAGTGTGCGAAGGACAGACTTGGGGAGCGGGGCCTGGGCGGGAGATTTTGCAGGGAACTCTCTAAAGGCCAGGTGCCCTGGGTCGCTTGGGGAGTGCCCACGCCGTCCCTTGCCCCGCAGGACACTTCCATCCAGCAATAAGCAGCCCTCTGCCTCCACGGGGCTCAAACACCTGGGCCCGGTGTGTGAGCACCTGACGTACGTGGAGGCAAACCCGCAGACCCCTCCGCCCCGTCCCTACCACTGAAAAGATCCCCCTGTTCTTCCATGCGTAAAGGGGTCCCCCTTTCCGCTTGGGAGAACATGGGGAGGCCCCCAGGAGAGGGCTTTTCTCCGAGCCTTGGGCGGCTGGTTTCGGGCCTAGACCTGGCCGCGCATGGGCACTCAGGCTCCCCCACCACAACCCTCCCTCGGGTCACGTGACCCACTCTTGAGCTGTCAGAGCAGTTTCACAGGGACCCTAGGCACCTGTCTGGGAAACGGAAGCCCACCCTGCCACCCAGAGGATCGCCTGATTTCCCCTGGGCCACACTTCCCAGCAGCTCTCCCAGCTCCTCAGAGACAGTGTGCGCAGGAAAGACTTCGGGACCGGGGGCCTGGACGGGGGATTTTCCAGGGGACTCTCCAAGGGCCAGGCGTCCTCTCTCGCCCGGTGAGTGTCCAAGCCGTCCCTTGACCCCCGCAGGAGACCCGATTCCTGCGATAAGCGGCCCTCTAGCCACATGGGGCCGGGACACCTGGGCCCGGTGTGCCAGCAACTGGCCTACATGGAGGCAAACAGACACCTCAGGCCCAACCCCACCACTGCGAAGATCCCCCTTTTCTTCCATCCGTAAAGGGGTCACACTTGAGGAGTGGAAGAACATGGGGAGGCCCACAGGAGATGGCTTTTCTCCCAGCCGCGGCTGGCTGGTTTCGGGCCTATACGTGGGCCGCGCATGCGCACTCAGGCTCCCCACCACAAGCCTCCCCCGGATCAAGGGTCCCACCTTTGACGGGTCTCGTGACCCACCCTTGAGGGGTCTCGTGACCACTCTTGAGGGGTCTCGTGACCCACCCTTGCGGGGTCTCGTGACTCACCCTTGGGAGGTCACCTGTCCCACCCTGGAGGGGTCACGTGACCCACCCTTAAGAGGTCACAGCAGTTACAGAGGGTCTCTGCGCACCTGTCCGTGGAAACAGAAGCCCTCCCTGCCACTCACAGGACCGCGCGATTTCCCCAAGGCCACACTGCCCAGCAGCACTCCCAGCCCCACACAGACAGTGTGCGAAGGACAGACTTGGGGAGCGGGGCCTGGGCGGGGGATTTTGCAGGGAACTCTCTAAAGGCCAGGTGCCCTGGGTCGCTTGGGGAGTGCCCACGCCGTCCCTTGCCCCGCAGGACACTTCCATCCAGCAATAAGCAGCCCTCTGCCTCCACGGGGCTCAAACACCTGGGCCCGGTGTGTGAGCACCTGACGTACGTGGAGGCAAACCCGCAGACCCCTCCGCCCCGTCCCTACCACTGAAAAGATCCCCCTGTTCTTCCATGCGTAAAGGGGTCCCCCTTTCCGCTTGGGAGAACATGGGGAGGCCCCCAGGAGATGGCTTTTGTCCGAGCCGCCGCTGGCCGGTTTCGGGCCAGACGCAGGACCCGGCAGGTAGAGGGCAGGCAGCCCCACCAGCAGCCTCCCTCGGGGCAACGGGCCCCACCCTGGACATATCAGGCCTGCTTCACAGAGTCCCTGGGGTCCTGTCCGTGGAACTGGAAGCTCTGCCCGCCACCCAGAGGTCCCTTCCTTTTCCCGTGGACCACACTTGCCAGCGGGTCTCCCACCCCGGCAGAGGCAGAGTGCCAGGGAAGAACTAGGGCCCCGGGGCCTCCATGAGGGGCGGGCCAGGGTTCCGCGCCTGGTGGGCAGGGGCCCGGGCGGGCCGGACCCACGCCCAGGGACCCCGTCTCCCGGGGGGACTCGGGCCTGAGACCTGCCTGGGGGGCTGAGAGTCTTTCTTGGCTCAAACGGCCCCACCCTGCCCCGAGGCGGCAAACCTGCACCGAGACGCTTCTACTCTCTAAAGTCTGGGCTGGACTTCGCGAGAAGGGACTGTGTCCGCTGGGACCCGGGTCCCACAGAGCTCGAACCCCCCTCCCCGTGAAGGCATCCGCGGCCTGTGGTCCTTGCTGTCCGCAAAAGGCATTCACCTGCGGAGAACCTGGGCCCAGGTGAGCGGGACCAGGCCCCACGGCAGGAGCCTAGGGAGGCCACTGGAGCCACGGGGGCCAGGGCGGGGCATTTTCCCGGGTGCCCTCTCTCGCCCGGGGAGTGCCCACGCCGTCCCTTGAGCCCCGCAGGACGCCTGCATCCCGCCATAAGCGGCCCACCTCCTCCATGGAGCACGGACACAGGGGGCCGGGGTGCGAGCAACTGGCCCTCGTGGCGGCAAACCCGCAGACCCCTCCGTCCCGTCCCCGCCACTGCGAAGATCCCCCTGTTCTTCCATCCGTAAAGGGGTCCCCCTTTACGGATGGAAGAACAGGGGGGAGGCGCCCAGGAGATGGCTTTTGTCCGAGCCGCGGCCGGGTGGTTTACGGGCCAAGAGGCGGGGCCGCGCAGGCGCAAGCAGGCCCCCCCACCGCAAGCATCCCTCCGGGCAACGTGCCCCCCCCGCCCCCCCTTGAGATATCAGGCCAGGTTCACAGGGTCCCTGGGCTGGTGTCAGAGTTAACGGAAGCCCTCCCTGCCATCCAGAGGACCGTGCGTTTTCCCGTGGACCACACTTCCCAGCAGCTCTCCCACCCCCGCAGAGGCAGAGTGCCAGGGAAGAACTAGGGACCTGGGGCCGGGAAGAGGGGCCGGCCACGGTTCCGCGCCAGGTGGAGCGGGTCCCGGCGGGCGGGCGGGCGGGCGGGACCCTCGTCCACGGACCTGTTCTCCTGTGGGGAGTCTGGCCTGTGCCCCGCCTGGGAGGCTAAGAGCCTTGCTTCGCCTGCAACGCCCCCACCCTGCCACAAGGCGGCAGACTTGGGCCCAGCCGCTTCAACCCTCCAGTCTGTGCAGAAGCACCCAAAAATGGAGTGAGACCGCTGCGACCTCAGTCCCCCAGCGCTCGAACCCCCACCTCTGTGAGGGAATCGGCGGCCTCCTGTCCTTGGCGTCCGCAAAAGGCATTCACCTGCGGCGAACCAGGGCCTCGGGAGAGCAGGGCCAGGCCCCATGGTAGGAGCCCGGGGGAGGCAACGGCAGCCTCTGCGGCCAGGCCTCGGGCTCTCGCCGGGGCTCTCTCGGGGCACGGGCACCCTCTCTCGCCTAGAGAGTGCCCACGCCGTCCCTGGAGCCCCGCGAGACACCTGCTTCCCGTGATAAGAGGCCCCCTGCCTCCATGGAGCTTGGAACTCTGGGGCCGGGCTGCGGGTCACTGGGCTAAGTGGCTGGAGACGCGCAGACCCCTCCGTCCCGACCGCCCCACTGCGAAGATCCCCCTGTTCCTCCATCCGTAAGGGGGTCGCCCCTTACGGATGGAGGAACAGGGGGGAGGCCCCCAGGAGATGGCATTTGTCAGAGCCGCCGCTGGCCGGTTTCGGGCCAAGACGCGGGACCCGGCAGGCAGAGGGCAGGCAGCCCCACCAGAAGCCTCCCTCGGGGCAACGGGCCCCACCCCGGACATATCAGGCCCGCTTCACAGAGTCCCTGGGGTCCTGTCCGTGGAACTGGAAGCTCTGCCCGCCACCCAGAGGTCCGTTCCTTTTCCCGTGGACCACACTTGCCAGCGCGTCTCCCACCCCGGCAGAGGCAGAGTGCCAGGGAAGAACTAGGGCCCCGGGGCCTCGATGAGGGGCGGGCCAGGGTTCCGCGCCTGGTGGGCAGGGGCCCGGGCGGGCCGGACCCACGCCCAGGGACCCCGTCTCCCGGGGGGACTCGGGCCTGAGACCTGCCTGGGGGGCTGAGAGTCTTTCTTGGCTCAAACGGCCCCACCCTGCCCCGAGGCGGCAAACCTGCACCGAGACGCTTCTACTCTCTAAAGTCTGGGCTGGACTTCGCGA
This sequence comes from Desmodus rotundus, assembly GCF_022682495.2. Lineage (NCBI taxonomy): Eukaryota > Metazoa > Chordata > Mammalia > Chiroptera > Phyllostomidae > Desmodus > Desmodus rotundus. The sequence goes on from NC_071388.1 coordinate 141,417,689, forward strand.
GAAGGGACTGTGTCCGCTGGGACCCGGGTCCCACAGAGCTCGAACCCCCCTCCCCGTGAAGGCATCCGCGGCCTGTGGTCCTTGCTGTCCGCAAAAGGCATTCACCTGCGGAGAACCTGGGCCCAGGTGAGCGGGACCAGGCCCCACGGCAGGAGCCTAGGGAGGCCACTGGAGCCACGGGGGCCAGGGCGGGGCATTTTCCCGGGTGCTCTCTCGGGTCCCGGGTGCCCTCTCTCGCCCGGGGAGTGCCCACGCCGTCCCTTGAGCCCCGCAGGACGCCTGCATCCCGCCATAAGCGGCCCACCTCCTCCATGGAGCACGGACACAGGGGGCCGGGGTGCGAGCAACTGGCCCTCGTGGCGGCAAACCCGCAGACCCCTCCGTCCCGTCCCCGCCACTGCGAAGATCCCCCTGTTCTTCCATCCGTAAAGGGGTCCCCCTTTACGGATGGAAGAACAGGGGGGAGGCGCCCAGGAGATGGCTTTTGTCCGAGCCGCGGCCGGGTGGTTTACGGGCCAAGAGGCGGGGCCGCGCAGGCGCAAGCAGGCCCCCCCCCCCCCCCCGCAAGCATCCCTCCGGGCAACGTGCCCCCCCCGCCCCCCCTTGAGATATCAGGCCAGGTTCACAGGGTCCCTGGGCTGGTGTCAGAGTTAACGGAAGCCCTCCCTGCCATCCAGAGGACCGTGCGTTTTCCCGTGGACCACACTTCCCAGCAGCTCTCCCACCCCCGCAGAGGCAGAGTGCCAGGGAAGAACTAGGGACCTGGGGCCGGGAAGAGGGGCCGGCCACGGTTCCGCGCCAGGTGGAGCGGGTCCCGGCGGGCGGGCGGGCGGGCGGGACCCTCGTCCACGGACCTGTTCTCCGGTGGGGAGTCTGGCCTGTGCCCCGCCTGGGAGGCTAAGAGCCTTGCTTCGCCTGCAACGCCCCCACCCTGCCACAAGGCGGCAGACTTGGGCCCAGCCGCTTCAACCCTCCAGTCTGTGCAGAAGCACCCCAAAATGGAGTGAGACCGCTGCGACCTCAGTCCCCCAGAGCTCGAACCCCCACCTCTGTGAGGGAATCGGCGGCCTCCTGTCCTTGGCGTCCGCAAGAGGCATTCACCTGCGGCGAACCAGGGCCTCGGGAGAGCAGGGCCAGGCCCCATGGTAGGAGCCCGGGGGAGGCAACGGCAGCCTCTGCGGCCAGGCCTCGGGCTCTCGCCGGGGCTCTCTCGGGGCACGGGCACCCTCTCTCGCCTAGAGAGTGCCCACGCCGTCCCTGGAGCCCCGCGAGACACCTGCTTCCCGTGATAAGAGGCCCCCTGCCTCCATGGAGCTTGGAACTCTGGGGCCGGGCTGCGGGTCACTGGGCTAAGTGGCTGGAGACGCGCAGACCCCTCCGTCCCGACCGCCCCACTGCGAAGATCCCCCTGTTCCTCCATCCGTAAGGGGGTCGCCCCTTACGGATGGAGGAACAGGGGGGAGGCCCCCAGGAGATGGCATTTGTCAGAGCCGCCGCTGGCCGGTTTCGGGCCAAGACGCGGGACCCGGCAGGCAGAGGGCAGGCAGCCCCACCAGAAGCCTCCCTCGGGGCAACGGGCCCCACCCCGGACATATCAGGCCCGCTTCACAGAGTCCCTGGGGTCCTGTCCGTGGAACTGGAAGCTCTGCCCGCCACCCAGAGGTCCGTTCCTTTTCCCGTGGACCACACTTGCCAGCGCGTCTCCCACCCCGGCAGAGGCAGAGTGCCAGGGAAGAACTAGGGCCCCGGGGCCTCGATGAGGGGCGGGCCAGGGTTCCGCGCCTGGTGGGCAGGGGCCCGGGCGGGCCGGACCCACGCCCAGGGACCCCGTCTCCCGGGGGGACTCGGGCCTGAGACCTGCCTGGGGGGCTGAGAGTCTTTCTTGGCTCAAACGGCCCCACCCTGCCCCGAGGCGGCAAACCTGCACCGAGACGCTTCTACTCTCTAAAGTCTGGGCTGGACTTCGCGAGAAGGGACTGTGTCCGCTGGGACCCGGGTCCCACAGAGCTCGAACCCCCCTCCCCGTGAAGGCATCCGCGGCCTGTGGTCCTTGCTGTCCGCAAAAGGCATTCACCTGCGGAGAACCTGGGCCCAGGTGAGCGGGACCAGGCCCCACGGCAGGAGCCTAGGGAGGCCACTGGAGCCACGGGGGCCAGGGCGGGGCATTTTCCCGGGTGCTCTCTCGGGTCCCGGGTGCCCTCTCTCGCCCGGGGAGTGCCCACGCCGTCCCTTGAGCCCCGCAGGACGCCTGCATCCCGCCATAAGCGGCCCACCTCCTCCATGGAGCACGGACACAGGGGGCCGGGGTGCGAGCAACGGGCCCTCGTGGCGGCAAACCCGCAGACCCCTCCGTCCCGTCCCCGCCACTGCGAAGATCCCCCTGTTCTTCCATCCGTAAAGGGGTCCCCCTTTACGGATGGAAGAACAGGGGGGAGGCGCCCAGGAGATGGCTTTTGTCCGAGCCGCGGCCGGGTGGTTTACGGGCCAAGAGGCGGGGCCGCGCAGGCGCAAGCAGGCCCCCTCCCCCCCCGCAAGCATCCCTCCGGGCAACGTGCCCCCCCCGCCCCCCCTTGAGATATCAGGCCAGGTTCACAGGGTCCCTGGGCTGGTGTCAGAGTTAACGGAAGCCCTCCCTGCCATCCAGAGGACCGTGCGTTTTCCCGTGGACCACACTTCCCAGCAGCTCTCCCACCCCCGCAGAGGCAGAGTGCCAGGGAAGAACTAGGGACCTGGGGCCGGGAAGAGGGGCCGGCCACGGTTCCGCGCCAGGTGGAGCGGGTCCCGGCGGGCGGGCGGGCGGGCGGGACCCTCGTCCACGGACCTGTTCTCCGGTGGGGAGTCTGGCCTGTGCCCCGCCTGGGAGGCTAAGAGCCTTGCTTCGCCTGCAACGCCCCCACCCTGCCACAAGGCGGCAGACTTGGGCCCAGCCGCTTCAACCCTCCAGTCTGTGCAGAAGCACCCCAAAATGGAGTGAGACCGCTGCGACCTCAGTCCCCCAGAGCTCGAACCCCCACCTCTGTGAGGGAATCGGCGGCCTCCTGTCCTTGGCGTCCGCAAGAGGCATTCACCTGCGGCGAACCAGGGCCTCGGGAGAGCAGGGCCAGGCCCCATGGTAGGAGCCCGGGGGAGGCAACGGCAGCCTCTGCGGCCAGGCCTCGGGCTCTCGCCGGGGCTCTCTCGGGGCACGGGCACCCTCTCTCGCCTAGAGAGTGCCCACGCCGTCCCTGGAGCCCCGCGAGACACCTGCTTCCCGTGATAAGAGGCCCCCTGCCTCCATGGAGCTTGGAACTCTGGGGCCGGGCTGCGGGTCACTGGGCTAAGTGGCTGGAGACGCGCAGACCCCTCCGTCCCGACCGCCCCACTGCGAAGATCCCCCTGTTCCTCCATCCGTAAGGGGGTCGCCCCTTACGGATGGAGGAACAGGGGGGAGGCCCCCAGGAGATGGCATTTGTCAGAGCCGCCGCTGGCCGGTTTCGGGCCAAGACGCGGGACCCGGCAGGCAGAGGGCAGGCAGCCCCACCAGAAGCCTCCCTCGGGGCAACGGGCCCCACCCCGGACATATCAGGCCCGCTTCACAGAGTCCCTGGGGTCCTGTCCGTGGAACTGGAAGCTCTGCCCGCCACCCAGAGGTCCGTTCCTTTTCCCGTGGACCACACTTGCCAGCGCGTCTCCCACCCCGGCAGAGGCAGAGTGCCAGGGAAGAACTAGGGCCCCGGGGCCTCGATGAGGGGCGGGCCAGGGTTCCGCGCCTGGTGGGCAGGGGCCCGGGCGGGCCGGACCCACGCCCAGGGACCCCGTCTCCCGGGGGGACTCGGGCCTGAGACCTGCCTGGGGGGCTGAGAGTCTTTCTTGGCTCAAACGGCCCCACCCTGCCCCGAGGCGGCAAACCTGCACCGAGACGCTTCTACTCTCTAAAGTCTGGGCTGGACTTCGCGAGAAGGGACTGTGTCCGCTGGGACCCGGGTCCCACAGAGCTCGAACCCCCCTCCCCGTGAAGGCATCCGCGGCCTGTGGTCCTTGCTGTCCGCAAAAGGCATTCACCTGCGGAGAACCTGGGCCCAGGTGAGCGGGACCAGGCCCCACGGCAGGAGCCTAGGGAGGCCACTGGAGCCACGGGGGCCAGGGCGGGGCATTTTCCCGGGTGCTCTCTCGGGTCCCGGGTGCCCTCTCTCGCCCGGGGAGTGCCCACGCCGTCCCTTGAGCCCCGCAGGACGCCTGCATCCCGCCATAAGCGGCCCACCTCCTCCATGGAGCACGGACACAGGGGGCCGGGGTGCGAGCAACTGGCCCTCGTGGCGGCAAACCCGCAGACCCCTCCGTCCCGTCCCCGCCACTGCGAAGATCCCCCTGTTCTTCCATCCGTAAAGGGGTCCCCCTTTACGGATGGAAGAACAGGGGGGAGGCGCCCAGGAGATGGCTTTTGTCCGAGCCGCGGCCGGGTGGTTTACGGGCCAAGAGGCGGGGCCGCGCAGGCGCAAGCCGGCCCCCCCCCCCCGCAAGCATCCCTCCGGGCAACGTGCCCCCCCCGCCCCCCCTTGAGATATCAGGCCAGGTTCACAGGGTCCCTGGGCTGGTGTCAGAGTTAACGGAAGCCCTCCCTGCCATCCAGAGGACCGTGCGTTTTCCCGTGGACCACACTTCCCAGCAGCTCTCCCACCCCCGCAGAGGCAGAGTGCCAGGGAAGAACTAGGGACCTGGGGCCGGGAAGAGGGGCCGGCCACGGTTCCGCGCCAGGTGGAGCGGGTCCCGGCGGGCGGGCGGGCGGGCGGGACCCTCGTCCACGGACCTGTTCTCCGGTGGGGAGTCTGGCCTGTGCCCCGCCTGGGAGGCTAAGAGCCTTGCTTCGCCTGCAACGCCCCCACCCTGCCACAAGGCGGCAGACTTGGGCCCAGCCGCTTCAACCCTCCAGTCTGTGCAGAAGCACCCAAAAATGGAGTGAGACCGCTGCGACCTCAGTCCCCCAGAGCTCGAACCCCCACCTCTGTGAGGGAATCGGCGGCCTCCTGTCCTTGGCGTCCGCAAGAGGCATTCACCTGCGGCGAACCAGGGCCTCGGGAGAGCAGGGCCAGGCCCCATGGTAGGAGCCCGGGGGAGGCAACGGCAGCCTCTGCGGCCAGGCCTCGGGCTCTCGCCGGGGCTCTCTCGGGGCACGGGCACCCTCTCTCGCCTAGAGAGTGCCCACGCCGTCCCTGGAGCCCCGCGAGACACCTGCTTCCCGTGATAAGAGGCCCCCTGCCTCCATGGAGCTTGGAACTCTGGGGCCGGGCTGCGGGTCACTGGGCTAAGTGGCTGGAGACGCGCAGACCCACCCCTCCGTCCCGACCGCCCCACTGCGAAGATCCCCCCTGTTCCTCCATCCGTAAGGGGGTCGCCCCTTACGGATGGAGGAACAGGGGGGAGGCCCCCAGGAGATGGCATTTGTCAGAGCCGCCGCTGGCCGGTTTCGGGCCAAGACGCGGGACCCGGCAGGCAGAGGGCAGGCAGCCCCACCAGAAGCCTCCCTCGGGGCAACGGGCCCCACCCCGGACATATCAGGCCCGCTTCACAGAGTCCCTGGGGTCCTGTCCGTGGAACTGGAAGCTCTGCCCGCCACCCAGAGGTCCGTTCCTTTTCCCGTGGACCACACTTGCCAGCGCGTCTCCCACCCCGGCGGAGGCAGAGTGCCAGGGAAGAACTAGGGCCCCGGGGCCTCGATGAGGGGCGGGCCAGGGTTCCGCGCCTGGTGGGCAGGGGCCCGGGCGGGCCGGACCCACGCCCAGGGACCCCGTCTCCCGGGGGGACTCGGGCCTGAGACCTGCCTGGGGGGCTGAGAGTCTTTCTTGGCTCAAACGGCCCCACCCTGCCCCGAGGCGGCAAACCTGCACCGAGACGCTTCTACTCTCTAAAGTCTGGGCTGGACTTCGCGAGAAGGGACTGTGTCCGCTGGGACCCGGGTCCCACAGAGCTCGAACCCCCCTCCCCGTGAAGGCATCCGCGGCCTGTGGTCCTTGCTGTCCGCAAAAGGCATTCACCTGCGGAGAACCTGGGCCCAGGTGAGCGGGACCAGGCCCCACGGCAGGAGCCTAGGGAGGCCACTGGAGCCACGGGGGCCAGGGCGGGGCATTTTCCCGGGTGCTCTCTCGGGTCCCGGGTGCCCTCTCTCGCCCGGGGAGTGCCCACGCCGTCCCTTGAGCCCCGCAGGACGCCTGCATCCCGCCATAAGCGGCCCACCTCCTCCATGGAGCACGGACACAGGGGGCCGGGGTGCGAGCAACTGGCCCTCGTGGCGGCAAACCCGCAGACCCCTCCGTCCCGTCCCCGCCACTGCGAAGATCCCCCTGTTCTTCCATCCGTAAAGGGGTCCCCCTTTACGGATGGAAGAACAGGGGGGAGGCGCCCAGGAGATGGCTTTTGTCCGAGCCGCGGCCGGGTGGTTTACGGGCCAAGAGGCGGGGCCGCGCAGGCGCAAGCAGGCCCCCCCCCCCCCCCCCGCAAGCATCCCTCCGGGCAACGTGCCCCCCCCGCCCCCCCTTGAGATATCAGGCCAGGTTCACAGGGTCCCTGGGCTGGTGTCAGAGTTAACGGAAGCCCTCCCTGCCATCCAGAGGACCGTGCGTTTTCCCGTGGACCACACTTCCCAGCAGCTCTCCCACCCCCGCAGAGGCAGAGTGCCAGGGAAGAACTAGGGACCTGGGGCCGGGAAGAGGGGCCGGCCACGGTTCCGCGCCAGGTGGAGCGGGTCCCGGCGGGCGGGCGGGCGGGCGGGACCCTCGTCCACGGACCTGTTCTCCGGTGGGGAGTCTGGCCTGTGCCCCGCC